>NW_003299164.1:1291576-1487793 GCF_000151145.1 Microsporum canis CBS 113480 | reverse complement strand
AAAAAAAAAAAAAAAGACCAGCGCAGCAGGGGGAATAGCATCAGCTTCAGCATGGGCCACCTTCTCGATTGGAAGTTCAAACGCATCGCCAGGAGTCTCGGCCTGCCCGTGGACCGCAAACGTGCCCAAAGCATCAAAGAGTTCCCCATCGAACGAGCCCGCATCTCGCTCATCTTCCCGTTCTTATACGCGGGTATGGCCGCCATGATGGCGTATGGTTGGGCACTGGACCGGAAAGTGATGCTCGCTGGACCACTGATACTTCAGTTCGTGGCGGGATTCTGCATTGGCAGCTCCTTCACCGCGATGAGCACGCTCCTGGTGGACCTGTACCCATCCAACCCATCTGCGGTGACGGCGGCCAGCAACCTGACTCGATGCATGCTGGGAGCAGGCGCAACCGCCTCCTTCAGCCCTCTGATCGAGCGGATAGGAGTTGGCTGGTGCTTTACGGTGTGGTGTCTGCTGACGGTGGGGTTCTCTCCGGGGCTATGGGCAGTGATCCGATGGGGTCCGGGGTGGAGGGAGGAGCGGCGGCAGAGAGTCGCCATGGTTACTACCTCGTAACTAGCCAGCCAGTAATCAACCGCTTGAACCGTGACAGGCGTTGCCGTGTAAACAACAGGGTGGCTGGGACCGTCGACCAGACAACGACAAAAAGGGGAAAAGCCGAGGTCTATCCCGTGCTGAGTCAGCAGGCCCCAGCCACCCCGTATGTTACGGGCGGGCGCGTACACGGCGTAATTTACACCCATGTATACAAAGCGTGTACAGGGAAGATGAAGCAAGCTAGGAGAAGCCCATCGAACGAGTGAGAAGAGAGAACTGGACGGACATGCTTTTGACATGTGGGATGATGGCTGGAATGGTTACTCTGTCCTGGAGGCTGGGAATTGGGATACTTTGTGTATGGAGCAACTCTGTGACAGGCCTTGCTGTCGATGCGATGGCTGAAGCTGGAGAGATGGCTGGGCTCCAGAGCAAGCTGCATGAGCTGGCGGTGGCAACCAGGATCTTCCTCTCGCCCAGTTCTCTTCCTCACGTCCTCGTCTTCACCTTCTACCAAGCTATCAGCTCCTGTCAACTTCCATCACCGACTGTCAGCTTATATCTACTGTCAATCGGATGCGATGCGAACATTTCATCAGCTCCGTAATGTATAATACTGGTACCGTACTGTAATACCATAACCAGGGACATGTGAAGATAAACAACGCTAACCCGATCGGGACGTGACGTCGTAAAATAAACAAACAAAGCCTTGTTTGTTACCGTACGAGCTGATACAAGGAAAAAAGACAAATAAACCCCCAAAAAGCTCGCTTCTTCTTCTTCCTCTTTTTCTTTTCTCTCTCTTTTCCTTCTTCCTCAACCTCTTCATCTCACAACTTCATCACCATCACCGTCAATTGCACCCTCAATTCCATCTCCCAGAACATCGAACAAGACTGACTTCCATCTCTCTTCGTTCTCACCACCCCTTTTTCCCTTTCCCCCCTTTTTGTAGCTGTAGGACTTGAGAGACCTCCGTCTTTTCTTGTCTAGCCTTTCGAATTGTCCCCCAGTTCGAAAGGCATTCGAGAAAAGACGCCCCTCAAGCAGCCAATCTGGACTTTGACGCCCGCGTCCCCAT
Organism: Microsporum canis CBS 113480; assembly: GCF_000151145.1. NCBI lineage: Eukaryota > Fungi > Ascomycota > Eurotiomycetes > Onygenales > Arthrodermataceae > Microsporum > Microsporum canis. The sequence goes on along the minus strand of NW_003299164.1, from coordinate 1,486,160 downwards.
CCCCTTCAGTGTCTTCCCGTCGTCGTACCGGAGTGACGCTGCTGTCGTCTCTAAGACTACTCAAGTGCGAGTAGAGGGAGAAGAAGCCAAGTTTTCAGGTGCTTCGCGCGTCGGACGGGAAGATACTCGATACGAAGGCCCGCTCCCAGACCCAAGAACCTCGACTTCTTCAGCTTCTGCTTCGTTTGACCAGAGATTCGACAACGAGGAGTTCCGTCCAGTCACCGAGTACAAACACACCACTGTTGTAGCTCACGAGGAAAGCCCCCGTCACCACCACGAGCCACGCCACCACCCAGAGGTTCAGCTCTCCCGTGAAAGGTGAGTCCTTGTTGTTTTTCTTTTTTTCTCCCCCCCCCCTCAAATTTCTCTAACCAGTCCCCGGCAGATACTACGAGACCAGAGATCGTCGAGAGACTGAACTTGATACCCAGCTTGACATCACTGAACGCCAGTACCGTGCCCGTACCGATCCTCACTACCAAACCCAGTACGAACCTGAGCCCCGTCAAGTTCGTGAGGTAGACGTTGGTTACAGCAACACCCGCACCTTCAACTCCGTTGACACCGCCAGACCAACCGAGAAGGTTCGTGAAGTCGACGTTGCCTACAGCCGAGCCTACGAGACCGTCGACTCAGCCCGTCCCCCTGTTGAAGTCCGTGATATCGATTGTCAACAGGAACAGTCCAAGCAGTCAGCTACCCTCAACCTCATCTCCGATCACAAGGTAGTTCAGGAGAAAGACCCCAAAGCCAAAATGGGTTACTACGACGACGAAGGTCAGTACCACTCCTTCCGCCGTGGAGTCGAGCGTGCTGCCGAGCGCGTGCTACACCCATTCCATCACCACCGCCACCACCATGGCCACAGCCACACCCACGAAGATGGAATCATTTCTGACGAGCGCCGCGTCGTTGTTGAAGGTTCCACCCGTGAGAGCGTTCGCATTGTCCAGCCCCGCGGTGGACACCCACCAGACACCATCACCATTCCATGCCACTTCATCCGTATTGGTGATCTCTTGATCCTCCAGGGCCGCCCTTGCCAGGTCATCCGTGTCTCCGTTTCCCAGCAGACCGGCCAGCACCGCTACCTCGGAGTTGACCTCTTCACCCGCCAACTCCACGAAGAGTCCAGCTTCATCTCCAACCCATCCCCATCTGTCGTCGTCCAGAGCATGCTCGGGCCCGTCTACAAGACCTACCGTGTTCTTGACATGCGCGACGACAACCGCCTCGTCGCCATGACCGAGACCGGTGACGTCAAGCAGGGCCTCCGTGTCGTTGACCAGGGCAACCTCTTCAACCGCATCGCCGATGCCTTTGCCGAGGGCCGTGGCTCCGTCCGTGCCCTTGTCATCAACGATGGCGGTCGTGAGCTCGTCGTTGACTACAAGGTCATCCACGGTTCCAGACTCTAGACAACCAAAGGTACGACGGCCCCAACCTTAACCTTATCTACGCGTTACTAACACAGTTCTAGAGACCCAACCAACCAACCCTGTTTGATCTGTATCCAGTTACCAAAGCTTGGATAAAGGATATAGTGCCTAGAACTCTGTCAACTTTCCGGTTTATTGGTTATCAACGTGACAATTGTTCTCTTATGTCGTGGGAATCAATTCTCTATTTCCTTTGTTAATTACTTGAAACCATCTTAGTAGTAGTGAACATCTTTCCTTTGTCTACGCCTACTTTCTCTGTCTTCCTCAAACGCTTAATTATCCCCTGTAAAATGAAAATGGAAATGAAATTTAGCTCGCTTTAGGATTATTTGACTATCACATCTAGTTCTTGTCCTGTGATGTAGTAGTGATATATGCTATATCATGCTATGTGTAGCCGTACAAGCAAAGTTGGCCATCAACTGGCACAAAGTAGCATCCTCTTATTCTTTACACTCCGTTAAACCATGAGACTATCTCAAAGTCAGTTACGGATTATTATTCTATACCTGGTAGCGCTCTTAGAAGTAGCAAGCAGTCTATGTAGTAGTTAGTTATCTAAATGAACTAGAGACGTGTCATATAACAACGCTGTTAGTCACTTATGAGCTATATACAGGAATAAACGGTGTATATACATGCCATGCAGTGTCCCTAGCGTAGTCTCTTTATCTTCCTTTAACTACCTGTATTAAGAACTACAAAGTTAGCAATATTGGCGTACGGCTAGTATAAAAATATAAAAGCCGTTATAGAGATAAATATTAATACTTCTCCCATCAAATGGTAAGCGTTGGACGCGTGACCAGACAATGAGTGGTCCAGGGTTAACGCATCTCGACAGCTGTTTGGTCCGGATTCGAAGCCGTTACTATTGGAGGGAATACCAACGAGCCAGTAGCAGCTGGACGGCCTGTTCTCAGTCGGAAAGTCGTTAGGTAGAATCGGTTATTATCAACGGATATGATATCAGGTAACTATACATATACCATCAACAGCCTATGTGAGTTGGATAGACACATATACAACTACTCCCGTGATGCTGACGCCAGGCCCAGTATCTACCCAAAGATAGCCTGACTCAAATATCAAGTTCGCAGGCTTTATCAAAGAACCAGAACCATCTACCAAGACGAAAACTGAGGATGATGATGAAGCGGAAGAACAACTTGCATCCAACGAATCGCAACATCCACACAACGAGGAAGAAAACTTATCCCCCGCATCGCAAAGTTTTTTCTAGCTCCTTGACCTCCTATTCGAAACCTGTTTCGAGATGTGTGTGTCGGGCGTATATATACTGCTACTGTCACCTGCTGGTGGGCGGGGGATAAAGTCAAGCAAGAACTGTAGCCTCACTCCGGACAAAAGGAGTTATCGAACGATATATCTCGGGATCAAATATAACACTCATAAATCCTTCATTGGCTGTGACTCATATCGAGAGACATTTACAGCTGGCAAGAAATGATACCTTTTGATAGCCTTTCAACGTTGCTAAAAGGATCACACCCCCGGCATCGAACCTGAACTGCTTCGAAAGTCAATGTGAGAGCTCTTATTGTAAGTCAGGCCGACCATATACAAGCTGGTTCGATAGCTGCCTGAAATGGCTCGGTTGATGCCCACCGGCCCGTGCTGAGTGTTGAAGCTGACGACCATGATGTGATCTGCGAGCAAATCAAAGAGAATATCGTGCACTGGCAGTATCATCCCGGCCTGATAGCCCTATGAGTTGGCGATATTTCATTTCAAACTAGATCGAGGACAGGGGGTTGTATGTATATATACATCTCCACCCCTCTACGATCCTACACCGCATTTCCCTTCTATCGTCTCCGTCGTATGTTATACCCCACAAAAGGCCGTCGATAATAATGGAGGACCTCAGCTCGGTTAAAGAGCCAAACTCCCCCTCTCGTTTTCTCGATCTCCCCTTTGAGATCCGTCATGAGATATATTCGTACTGCATCCCTTACCACTCTCATTTCGAGGAGATTCGCTATTTCAGGGCTCGTGCTAGCTTTCCGCAACCTACAAAGACAGGAAACGTCAAGAACAAGAATGCCATCCTCCGCGTCTCAAAGCAAGTCAGCGAGGAGTGCCTCAACATGCTGTACGGCAAAAACCGTTTCTACATCACCCTCAACGCCTCTAGACGCTGCCTGCTTGCCAACCGGATCACCGCAGAGAACCGAGCGAGAATCCGAGATGTCGTGGTTATCGTGCGGCATATGGGGCCTGCGTACGGCCTCCCGCCACCAGTACCTGCAGACGGACTGTGGTCTTCCTTACTACCCGGCCTGAGACATTTGAAGATCATTGCAGAGCAGCCGGTGCAATCCCCCCAGTCACCTTTTGACCCGGCCTTTGACGAGAAGGTCAGAAGCTGGATCAGATGGTTCGGCCCCCTGATGGAGTGTTTTGCCAAATACCTGACCTCTTACACCGTTGTCGAGATCGACGAGAACGGCAAGGATGTCACTACGGAGCTTGTCAGGCAGTATCTCCATCATAGATATCGAACGGTCCGGGATGATATCCATGGCGACTTCATCTTTCAGAGAGGGCGCTTCGCCTTGCAGGCATAAGCCCGACGAACACGAGCTTAATCACGTTGATCCTTCTTTTCGCATTTCAATTCTCATCAACGATAGGATTGTACGTAATCCACCGTTTTAGGGTATAGCATAACTGGAATTTGGGTGATTTTCCGAATGGTACCGTCATTGTTGTGGTTGCTTGATAGGAGCGCGTAGTTTAATGTTATGGATAGGTTAATGTTATTTGCCTTTCAACCTCTGTAAGGCCCCGTATAACTAGGTATGTGATGCTAATCATACGAAACCAGTCAGATTATTATTATTATTCTTCATTATACTCCTATATAGTTAAAGACTATAAGGAGTTTACTACCCAAATTAGTTTAATTTAGCTATCTATAGCTGAATTTTAATATTAGAGGCCTCGTCCTACTATCTATTATAGATAAATAATTTAGATATATTAACTAACCTCTTTTATTGTCGGAGCGAAGCGAAGACTATTGTATTCCAAAAAGGGGATGAAAATGTGTTGTCTCGACGAATGTAGCCAAGTAACGAAATCTCTGCTCGATATACATGGATGGTGGCTGACTAAGCCGTACATTTGACATTAACTCCAAGTAAAAAAAACACCAATGAATTGACCACTTCACCGAATTGACCGCTCTGAATACGGATATATAGTTCTTTCCACTGGCATCGCGGAGAGTTGGAGCTCGATTTAGGTAGGCACGCTGCTAATTATGACGCCAGGCCATTCTTTCACCATTGCGATCTCCGTAATAGTTCAACTAACCTCGGAGTCACTAACTACTTTTTGCCCGCCAGCAATCATTCAATTCAGGTCTTATTAACTACTGATAGTACTTAACGCCACAGGCAAACACACTATAGAATACAGAGGCCAAAAGGCTCTATGAGCGCTTAGTAGGTTCTAGTATCCGCGTTGATATTAGATCTTTCTTTCTGCGCAATATAGATACGACCCAAATACTTCTGGACAGACTGCTCGTCAACCGATGGTAGGGGATAGTCGTCGCCCCCTAAGACATGTTCTCCAGGGGGCGGGCCTTTGAATAGCGCGGCCGCGTTTTCGTCGGTGCAACCGTCGAGCATGGCGGCGATGCGTGCTAGCGGACTTGTTGGATGAGCGGCACCGTAGGCTATTGCCTGTTGCCGCCATTTAGAGAAGAGAATAATCTTCTGCCCAGCGCCCATTAGCTCGAAATAGCGGCTGAAGCTTGGGGCCTGTGTATTGGTAAAATCAAAATCTTGCCCAATTCGAGATAAATCTTGAGTCATTACTGCGACCACAGTCTTGCTTAGATAGTCGACTGGTAGTATGATAGATAGATCAGTATCCAATAATGGGAAACTATCCATCTCAACACACCCTGCGACAAGGTTGTGTAAAAAGTCACCGTGGTCGAGCCGGAAGTAACCAGTGGAGGCAGAAGCGGTAACAAATGGTAAACGATATATGGATGCCCTGGCGCCGCGCCAACGTGCAGCTGCTACCATCCGCTCAGCTATCCACTTCGAGGTAGCATAGCCGTATTCATATTGATCCTCAGAAACATCATAGCCTAGATACTTAGGCACCGTGGCAATTGTGGAGATGAGGTGGATCGCTTTACAGCGGCCGCGGGAGGCCAAGCGTAAGACTTCATGCGTGCTAATAATATTAGGGCCAACATAATCGTCCAGCGGCCGCATCCAGTCAACCAGAGCAGCTGAGTGGCAGATAGCATCAACCTGGTTTGATAGCTGCTCAAATGTTTCTTCAGTTAGGTTAAATAGGGGTTGCGCCATATCACCAACAACTGGGATAAGTAGTGGCATGCGGTAGCACCACCGAGACCTGCGTTGAATGTAAATCTGGGATCGAGGTATCCCTTCCTGACCGCCGGCATGTTCAGAACAGAATCTTCCAATACCGTGGTAGCAGGAGTCGCAGTTTTCGAGTCGCCCGCACTGGACGAGTCTTCCAAGCTTTTTTGTACTTGGGACAGCAGGAACTGGCTGAGGGCCCTCAGGTTCGTATGGTCAAACACGATCCTGGCGGTCGGTTAAGATGCCCAGCTGGTTGCGTATCAGGACCGCAGTTAACGAGTCAACTCCAACGTCCTGCAAGGGCAGATCAACGTCCAGGTCAGCAGATGATGTGAATCCTAGTGTCTTGGCTACTGTGTCTCGGACCATGCTAAGCGCAGTAGCAACGTGCTGCTTGCGGCGGACTTCGCCCAGCGTCTCCCGCAGGTTACGGGCTCCGACACTCTTTGGGTACTGCCTGCTGCCATAGCCTAGCAGAAACCGGAGGAGCGGTGGTATCCCACCCCTGTCATCATTGTAGCTTCGGAGCCGTTCTATATCATATGCGGCCACAACGGTAACCGCACGACCACTGCGCGCGGCCTGTTCAAATAGGTTTAGGCCATCTTCCGGTTCCAGGGGGTCAAGGCCGAGTCGGGCGTAGCGACCGCGGTCCATCCTGCTGAGCTTGCGTCCCATTCCCTCGCCGCCCCAGAGACCCAAGGCCACCGAGGTAGCTGGTAAACGTTCAGCACGACGGAGTTGCATAAGCGCATCTAGAAAGGTATTAGCAGCGGCATAGTTGCCTTGACCTGCGTTGCCCATCACGCCGGAAACAGAGGAGAGCACTATAAAAAGATCTAGATCCATGTCTCTGGTCAGCCAGCGTAAATTCCAAGAGCCATCTACCTTGGGCCTAAAGGTGGTATCACATCGCTGGGGCGTCAAGGCTAAGAGAACTCCATCATCCAGTATACCGGCTGCGTGCACTACGCCGCGTAGTGGGCGGTGGTTGCTATCGAACGTTGCCATGATGTCCTGCACACTATCAAATTCAGCTATATTGCTTGCAATGACGGTAGCTTTGACGCCGAGATTCGATAACTCAGCTGCCCAGGTCCAACCGCAACTTCTGGGCTTGTTGGCCTAGGGCTGCGTCGCTATGCCCCGACAGCGGCAGCAATATCGTAGGCGGTAACGGAGCTGGCACCGTGCTGGACTTGGATCCGCCGATATTCTGCCTTGGGGCTTCCTCGATGATAGCATGTGCGTTAGTGCCGCTAATCCCGAACGCGCTAACGCTGGCCCGGCGCGGCCCGTCCCGCTGCGGGAGCCAGGGCCGCTTCTCCTGCACGGGTGCCCTTCGCGGAAATCACATCACTTTAAGTACTAACGGCGCCCAATTGACGAGCGATCCCTATTTCTCTTCCTCACCATCCCAGTATTCCTCACAATTTCAGCACCTACACATTCAACCCTCTATCAGCGCGATGCGTGTAGTAATTGCTGGTAACGGCGACCTGGCTCGCTATATCTGCGAAGAGTTCACCAGTGTCGGTCACGAGCTCGTCATCCTGACACGGAGCCATAATCCGCAACTTGAGCGGCCAGGAGCTCACTCAGTTTATCACCGACTATACTCTGGAATCCCTGGCGGTCCCCCTACGTGATAGCGAAGTTTTAATATCGACAATTGGGGATGTGACCCCGTCATACACCGACATCCACCGCACCCTCATCCAAGCCTGTCAGCAGAGTCCGAAATGCAAACGTTTCATACCCTCCGAGTTTGTAGGGGATATCGAGGCTTATCCGGACCAGCAGCTTTCTACTCCCGGCCACGAGAACCAATTCGCAAGTTACTACGGGAGCAGACAGATCTCGAATGGACTTTGGTCTCAGTCAGTTGGCTGGCCGATTACGTTGTATCGGCCAAAAACCGGTATATTAAGGAGATCGGCGTTGCATGTCCTATCAACCTTGCGGACGGCAGTATGGTGATTCCAGGAACCGGAAACGAACCTGTGGACTTTGCTTGGGCGCGAGACATTGCGAAAGCGCTGGAAAAACTTGTCATCGCACCAGCCTGGGAGCCGTATACTTTCACGTCTGGGGAGCAATCAAGCTGGAACGAAGTCGCTAGGATTATCAGAGACAAGTATCGCCCAGACCTCAAAGTCCGATACTTATCGCTTGGAAATATTGTGGAGACCGTCAGGACGACCAAAGATGACGATGCTGTAGTCCTTGCGGAGCATCAGTTGCTCTCGGCGAGCCATGCATGTTCCTTGCCTCAGGACAAGGTGCAAGCTCAGAGGCCGAAGTATTTTCCTGGCATCTATTTCCGAACGCTGCGAGATGGCTTGGCTGAGTTGGACCGTGATGCGGGAATAATTGCATAACTTACCACAGTCAGTAGCCAAGATGAACTCTGTCTTATTGACAGATACTATTGGTATATAGAGTTAGCTAGTATATTAAGTTGACTTCCTCCAATTATTCTGGCATTGGTACTCGATATCGTTGGATCCCAGCCCAACTTCATGTCGATCCCTGTGCATGTTTACCCGCCTGAGTCGCGTGTCTAGCGACCTTTAATAAACGAACGCTATGCGTGGCCGATACTGTCCCTCGTAAGGCAGCTCGCATGCTAGCGTAATCTAGGAGTAAAAAAGGAAGGTCATTATGCTCAAAATCTCTATATGTTCAAGCATTCTGAAGGGTTTGAAGCGATAAGCTCAGATCTCGACATACACTCGTTCTCACTGTACATAAAACAGCACCCTATAATTAGGCACTTTTATATCGTACGTCTCTTATAACCTCTTCCCTATTACCACCTCACTATGGCTCAATTCCAGCCTAATACCTTAGTCACCCATGGCCCTCTAGCCACGAACGCCTTCTGCACCACCGACGATGACGCCCACGAATGCCTCTCCAAGGCACACCTCGAGCGCCTCGGCCGCCAGCGCCCAGCCGTCTTCTCTAGCTGGCTCACCGAGGTTGGCTTCGTATTCACTGTCGTCATGTCCATGATGATGAGCGAGTTCTTTGTTAGCGGCTTCAACATCATCCTGCCACCCGTCTCCGAGGCTTTGCACTTGGATGATTCAGCCCAGACGTGGCCTGCTGCTGTCACAAATTTGACAATTGCTGCGCTTCTCTTACCCTTTGCGCGGCTGTGTGACATTTATGGTGGCCGCACCATCTTCCTCGCGGGCCATGTCTGGTTGCTTATATGGTCTATTGTTTGTGGATTTAGCCAGAACTCCATCATGTTAATTGTCTGTCGCGCACTACAAGGAATCGGCTCTGCTGCCTTTTTTGCCTGCTGGTCTCTCCCTCTTGGGCTGCACATATCGACCTGGTCCTCGCAAGAACTTGATATTCGGCATCTACGGTGCTTTTACTTGCATCGGCTTCTATTTTGGTATATTCATTGGTTCCGTGGCGGCCGGATTTCTCGATTGGCGATGGTACTTTTGGCTGGGAGGCTGCATTGTCGGAATTGTCGCTTTGGGTGGCATTTTCGTCATCCCGAATAACCTGGATGATACTGATCCAAAGGCTCGTATGGATTGGCTGGGTGCAATCACCATTGTGTCTGGGTTGGTTTTAGTCGTCTATGCATTAACAGATGGCGGCCATGCACCGGACGGTTGGGCGACGCCTTACATTTATGTCACTCTTATACTCGGTGTCCTCATTCTTGTAGGTGCCGTTTACATCCAGGGATGGGTCTCGAGTCAACCTCTTCTTCCCGCAGATCTCTTTCGTCCCAAGTATATGAAACGTCTGATAGGATCCCTTTTCTGTGCCTATGGTGTCTATGGACTTTATCTCTTTTACGCCAGTTTCTAGTAAGTGTTCTCCAGTAGGGTATATCTGATTGCACTTATACTAACTTTGGCTTTAGTATTGAAAACATCCTACACGCAAGTCCCATCCTGACGGCGGCGTGGTTTACGCCACTTGCTGTTGGTGGCGTGTTTCTCGCCATCGGAGGAGGCTGTATTCTTCACATTATCCCGAATCATATTCTCATGATTATTTCTGGCCTAGGGTTCATCCTCAGTGTTTTGCTCTTTGCCCTGATACCAGAGCAGTCCGTGTCCAGGAACCCATCGATTAGCTTCATCTACTGGGCTTATATCTTCCCAGCCATGGTTGGCGGAACCATTGGCGTAGATATTATTTTCAACGTAACCAACATCTACATTACGACGGCTATGCCGCGACGACTCCAAGCTGCGGCTGGCGGAGTCATAAATAGTCTGTTATATGTCGGTATTGCCTTTTGGCTGGGTATTGGTGAACTAGCTATATCAACAACAGAAAGCTCATGGGGAGAGTCTTTGCCCAAGCGCAAACAATATCAGATTGGCTTTTGGACAGGATTGGGTGTTGCCGGGCTATCGTTGGTGCTGACACTAACAATTCGCATGGGCCGAGCTTCTTCTGGAATGACGGCGGACGAAAAGGCCGAAATAGAACACAGAGGAATGAGGCAGACTGGCGTAGTTTGTGAGGCTTGGTAGCTAAAGACGCTGCAATACTAGTTACTAGATATCAATAGTTAGAATTATTGAAATAGTAGATATTATATTGTAGTGAGGAGTCCGCTTCTATCTACCTCTTTCTACTTTGGGAAGTTTCCTTATTTTACTAAGTCTACGCTTATATCCCTTTTCTACTAAAGGACCTATAACGAAAAGACTTAAAATATACTTATATAATATATTAGTATTAGCTTATTATAAGAGAGACCTCCTTTATTATTTTTAAAAAAGGAAACTCTTCGTCCAAAGTCATTTTCGAAAAGCAGCGTTTAAATCAACTTGTGTGTTAGGTTGCGTCTGTATCGGCTAACATCAATCCTCTTTTAAACGTTATATACGGAGAATCAATACAATATATCCTCTGCATATCTCAGGTAATATTGAGGGTCTTGTACGCGTGTCCATGTCATTGTCCATGACGTTATCCTCCACTCCCCAGTCTGGTCCGGCCGTAGAGCTTCTAAAGGAAGAGTATAAGAAAAGGTCTTTGAGCTGCGCGTTAAGATATGGAACCGTGAGCCTCGTTGGTCTCATTAGTGCGCTTACATTATATTGGCACATTTTCTCCCATACTGTGGGTATCTAGAAGGCCAGACCGCGACTCACGGGTTAGAGCATAGTGTCATGTTGTGGTATTTTAGCCCCCTAAAAGCACTTTTAGAGGAATTATATTGCGGCACTTTTTTTCCACTGCAATCTTAGCGCTAGTTACAGGACTGAAATGATGGTTGAACGGCAGAAATAGCCTAATCTTTGCCAGAATTCTTCAGCACACATTGACCCCTTTTTAACCATTGGCGTAGACCGGCGGAGTTTGCCATTGGCTTGAATTCTCGTACGTTGACATGGAGCGTCGCAATGGGAACTTGCTCGCAAAGTTCGAGGGAACAGATACCAAACTCGCCCTATAACTATGTCCGCAATGCATTTAACTTGGGTTGGTTGCATGTACGCTGCAAGCTGGGTTTTAATATCTCAAATCTCAAAATTTAACCTTCCGCCTGTTTCAACTGATATTGGTGATGCATGTAGCAACGACAACTGCCTACATACAAATAACAAGAGGCCGTGAGGCAAGGGGCATCTGTACTCATAGGAATAAAGTGTATGTCACTGAACAATGCTGTTCCGTAGAAGCATATATAACCTGTCTAGGTTCAACTCTCAATTATTATTTAACTGTATTTATTAGTCATATTTCAATTGACAATCCACGTAACATTTGTCTTTCGGCTTGCTACCGGGTTTGCCGACTCCATTCCCCCCTGGTCAGGGCCTTACGACCGAGTACCCACCCTTGACCGCACCGCCAGCAGAAGCTCCTTCAGGAGTAAGACAGACAGCATAATTTGAACTGGGAACGGCTACTGCACCAAGCCCACCAGTGACTTTACCCAGTATTGTATCCCTGGCGAGGACAAGGGCACTCAAATTGACGCACTTGGCTATGGCAGACCGATTATCTCGTTTGTTCAAGTTCGAGTATGTATTCACGACTGGGTTAGCAATGAGTGCCACGTCTTTGGTGTGAACGTTATCCGGGGGCATGTATCCTCGACAGCAGTACTATACAATTAGTATGTGATATAGACTCTGTATAGGGAAATTTAATACCAGTTGATACCCTCCGTTACACGTTTGACTGCTACAATTAGCCTTTTGTGTCTCTATGTTGGAGATTTCTCATCAATGGCTGACCGCATAAACTTACTCTTCTTTACTAAAAAGTTTGGCGGGATATCGTGTTAGTATGATAAAACTAAATGGGCATATATAAGAAGAACACTTACACCCCTAAATACCTCAGTTCGAGAAAGTGATTTGAATTTACAGCCAAGACGACATCTAGCTCATCTCTGCACATTCCCATACAGCTATAGTCCATAATGAGCCCCTGCGGTTCAAATCATTACTTGAAGCTTCTCTGTACCTGAGTCCCTGACCGCGCCAGCCATGCCATTCACACCGACCCTATAGATTTTATTAGCTATTTATCCATCCAAAAAATTGGCCTTTTGGGCGGAGAATTTAAAAACCTACCGGATTGCCGCCCTGTAAAATGGATTAAACGAATCAGTTTGTTCCACGGAATGGAAATATAAATCCCAAATAGAAAGTGACTAACTGATACACAGCATAGACTTTGTACCGTATCACGATCCGCGCATGAAGTATTAAACCTGATGCCGTCGACCTGACCACGCATGTAAGCAAAAGCGGAATATCCTTCCGCACAGCCCTCGCCGCAAAGTGAGGTATAACAGCTGTCCGCGACATAGGCCGAATGGCGTACTTCGGCTTCCATTCCAATCGAACAATCAGTAAGGAAATTCCAATCGCTCTACCAATAAGATAGATCACCTACCAATAGTCTCGTCAGACCAGGAATCGTAACCACCGCCGAAGGATACCCCACCGGTGATATATTTTACAAACCGAGACCCAATTGTGTAAGAATTAGTGGTACCAGCAAGGTCGTCAAAGTCAATAGCTAAGTGAATGATAAGAATCCTTAGGTTTCAGTGGATAGAGATCAATATAACGACGTAATTGAGGGAAGTTTTTACTTACCCCAGATCATGGTTCCTCCTAAGCATAGTGAATTGGCGTAATTGATCTTCTGGGCGAATGTTATCTCGTTGTCGTAGCTAACCCATTGGGTCTTATCCCAGGTTATCCAGTTAACACCGGCCTCTAGAATCATGTTAGTACATATGTAATGCAACTCTAAAAAGGAATGTAAGTTCCTCTACCCTTGTCATAGATAGGGGTAAGGTTGTGCTCATCAATAATCTCCATAATCTCTATTATGCAAATCCTGTTAGCCACATCTCCATGGTTATATGGGGAGTTTTACGATAATAACATACCCGCATTTGAAAGTATTCCAGGGCTAGCAGTACACCGTCCTGGAGTACCCCCCTGTGCGAAGCGACATCCTGGTCTAGAACAGGAAACATCTTCTAAGGTGTATGAACGGCCATACCAGCCGAGCCCGAGTGTAACTTTGGAGGGTTCAACGCCTGCTCGCCAGAGTAAATCTAATCCTTCCCCAATTTCAGTCAGATTAGTATGTGGTCGCACCTAGGTGAGTATTAGTGTTTAGCCCATTGTAGCTTGAAAAAGTATTAATAACAAGGGTTTCTGCTTGGGATGACAGACAAATGGCCCTGAAGGCTTCCTATATGCGTCCGAAACACCGTGAATATCAGATGTCTTTATGCTAAACCAATCCAAATAGTGCTGCATTTTGCTAATATCAAACCAGCGTAGGTACCAAAAGTTTGTAGGGAGGGTAGCACTCAGGCCTTGAAAGATGAAACGGTTAGCCGTAAAGCAACACATGTTATGTCCGCCATCAGCTTCGCCTACCATATTGACCCTGAAAAGCCGTCCGCATCTCTTTCAGAAGTAAAACCAAGTTTGAAGTATCTTCGGTTTTGGCCCCACGATCCTCAGCACCGAGATACTATTCAGAATCTTCGTCAATATTCCTACTAAATCTATCGGGGGTGATTGGCACAACTTACCTCCCAGTCAAGATCAGCTCCATCAAAACCGTACGTCCTCATAAATCTCAAAAGCGCCGAAATAAACTTCGTGCGATTCTCTATTTTACCGACCATATTGCGGAAGGCCCTGCAAGTATTCTGTGAGTTGGCCTCATCCTAAACCATGCCATCATCAGTTCTATCCCTGGAGATAAGCTGAACGTAATAACTTACGTTGAACGACCAACCACCGATGGCAGCCCAAACCTGCAGCCCCCTACACAATTTTTTATATCAGCTATAAAATCAAGCTATTGGGCGAATGGTGTCCTCACGGGTATTTTTTCTTGAGCGCAATCACTCGAGGGATCAATTCAGAGCTTGTGTTTGTCATGGGTGTTATCTCAAAGGTGATTGGATTCAATAACATAAAGGCTATGGGTTCAATTAGCCAACTACTTTTTCTTTTTTTTTCATTCTGTCACAAATCGCTCGGCCCATACCGAAATTCAAATGTGTAATCCCCGTGAGGCTTAATTGCTCAGGAGTTGTGGCATGACATGGCCTTTCAATCGCCCTGTAATCATTATTAAGAATTAGTGAAGATCAACCTGGATATATATTTATGCCCTAATACCAGGATTGGTAGTATGCAACTCTTCTTAACGAAGCAGAAGCGCCCCCTGCACAGGATGGACGTGGTACATCTCCACACCCTCCATAGCCCGGCTGACATCCAGTACCGCAGAACACTGTAAAATATGTTAAGAATCCTGTATCTGTAAAGAGACTATAATAATACAATTTCGAGGTAGAATTATTCTTACGGGATGTTGATCCACAGAGCCCAAACTGGCTACAGCAGGCATTCAGGGGACATTTATTTTCCCCTTCTACCCCATATTGGCCACATTCTGCCTTGGTATCGCAGTTCCTAATAATCATCAGTATATTATTAAGATATTTCTTTGGGTTAACATACGAAATGCAGTTGTCTTTTCCACAATATTCAGGGGAATAACCACAGCGTCCTTTCTGTGTTCAAGTATTAGCCATGACTCTAAAACATGAAGTTGAATAGGCTTGCCTTGCTGCAACATGCTCCGTTAATACAAGGAGTCCCAGGGGCGCAGGTTCCGAGTGGTAGCTCATCTACGGCTGTGAATTTGCGGAAGTAAGAGAAGATAGAGTGACCAGCAAAACTCATATCGGCATCTTTAATAAACCGTGGTGTTGAGTTCGAAGGAGGCGTGAATCTTGGCCTATATAATGTTTCGTTGAGGGTTTGACTTTCAACTAGCCAAATGAGGGCAGCAATAAGCCATAGGCGTGCCGCCCATGCTACTCGATGGTGAAATACCATATCAGCTCAGAATTTGGGATATGATGTGTTTTTCTCTAGAATAAAGGTTGATCTCTGGAAGTAAAATATAGATCCGAAACAACTGGCCTATGGAAGTTGATAAGTTAAGGACATGCCAGTATAAGAGCTATTATTAAAGATTAAAAGAACACAAGAAACATCCTACCCTGGTACAAGGCAGAAATGCAGCTTCCCGATTGACATATAACAATAATTATGTGAAGTTGTCTCTGAGCCTTGCACGCAGCTGCAATTTATATATAACCGTAAATGTATGTATATACCCCCAGTTGTGGGTTGAGCGACATGGGATAGCGCTGCAATAAGGCTACAAATGATGCCATGCACGAACTGAGAACCATATATATATATCTGGAGTGCAGTTGTAATTTTTATGATCCAACATATAATTACGGAGGTTGGTGGATGTTGGAATGTTTATAAATAGTAAAAACACTGCCAAGAATCCCCCTTTTCTAACCATCTCGCCTCACCATAGGCCTGGTTTACCCATGCAAACTAGGCATCCTAGCAATTTATGTCATAATTATATTATTGGTAATGCCAAGGGGAATGAATTCAACCGTGAATCAACCTCATATCCCAGAGCTCTCCTGGGACTCACCTCGCAAAGGAGGATATATCGAGAATCACAGCTGCTTCAGCAGGGCCAGGAGGTTAAGTTATGAAGGCCCCCGTAAACCTCATATCAGGTCTCTTTCTTTTGAAGTTTACCTTTGCAGAGCTGAATATCTACGGGCATTTGGATCCACAGACCCTTGCAGAAGGTTTTCAGACCACCACCGCTTGTATCTTCGCATTGTATTTCCTCCCTTCGTCTCCCAATTTGATTCCATGACTGATAGCTCATTCTTATTTAGAAACCAAACTGTTCACTGCAATGAGAGGCGCGCAGTTGTAGCATCTATCGCCGATACTTACTACTGGGCATTGGATGATGTGATCACACTTTGCACTCCCCAATGTCAGCAGTCACTCAACTCTTGGATTTCCGACGTCGATGCAGCATGTGGGAATCGGCCCATCGTTGAAGACGGGATTATTAAGCTTGCATCTTCCATTCCCCTTACATATAAGGAAGGGTTTGATTTGGTTTGCCTCAAATCTGGGTATGGCCACTATATTTTTATAGATATTCTTTGCAGGTATACAACATAGCCAACACTATAACAGGGATTCGTGGTGCATTCTGGAGTCTCAACAATGGGTGGGATCCGATATTATAAAACATCCTGCAGATTACTGCTCATCTGGAGACCCGGAATATGATGGGAAGGAATGTTATGAGGAAGGGTTTGATCAGTTGGCCATTGAACCCGAGGATGAGCGCATGGCCAACCTCTATGATAAAGACTTGGTAAGTAGGATGTTATAGCAGTTTAAATTAGCTATACGCCCTGAAGGAGACGTTAACGTCTTGTTCCTTTTTGGACAGCTTTGCAGTGGTTGTTTTCTGAAGATTTTTCGTCAACGATTGCTCTCGCCATTCCTTCTTAAGGGCGGATATACATCGTACCTTGTCGAGCAGTTTGAGGATATGCAGTTGAAGTGTTCTACAAGCATGCCTTACACTACTTCCATTAGTGAAGTCTTCATGGGAACGGTCACTCGGACAACACCAACCGCTTCCCCCCTACCGGCAAGTACCACTTGTCAAGGGCCTATTATCAAACCCGCAGACCCTCCTCTATCGTGCACAGACATTGCTGATAAATATAATGTGACGTCGGGAGAAGTTCGTCACAGAACTGGAAACATCGATTGCGAATTCTCCAAGCCGCTATGCCTTCCAGAGCCGTGCGAGATTGCCGTAGTCCCGCTTGACTCTACGTGGTTAGTCCAGTCTTACCTCCAAGCCCGGGTTTACAACACTGATGCCGTTCATCCATAGTACGAGCTTTCTGGAAAGCCATTCCAGTTCGACATTTAATGTTACTATCAACCAATTCTTGAACTGGAACCCCTACCTATCTGGATCATGCGAATTGATTAATTGGTACCAGCGAGTGTGCATAAGGTAGTATGTTTCTATTACCTTTTTGCAAATGCTCATATAATAACTAAGACTTGTCTTATTTACCCAGGCCACCAGGTGGCAGCTATGAGAATCAGCTCCCAGTTCGCCAATCAACTGCTGCTTCTCAATATTATACTCCTGGTAGGAGGCAGCGATCGTATCCTAGTTATTATTTATTCTAAAAAGACAAGGACCACTAATATAATCTACAACTACTCTAGCCATCCCGCCAGCACCCACATCCACAGGAACGACTGCATCATGTGGCCGATATTATGAGGTTGTCGCTGGTGATCAATGCAATACAATTGCTCGTCATTTGTGGGTTGGATTTTACCATTTAGTTATCCGTCTAAATTCTAATCCTACTCATAGCGGGATAACTGTAGATGAATTCCTTACTCTCAATACTCAGGTCGACGAAAGGTGTTCGAACCTATGGATTGCCTATGCCTACTGTGTTGCAGCTAGTAAGTAATTACCCTCCCGCCTATATGTGAAGATCAAAATAGTTCTATACAAGAATAAATTGAGAAATCTCAAAGGCTAATTGAAGAAAATTATCGCATTTTAATAGTTCAAGTGGCTCCCCAATCAACCAACGGTCTATGCGGTCCAAATAACGGTCATTCAACCTGCGAAGGCACGGGTTTTGGATATTGCTGCTCAACCAGTGGATATTGTGAGTTTGCTTGTTTACCATGTTGCTATCATCTCCCGGGTCCTCACTATGGGACATTTATGGAGCTAACTACTTTGCTTTTCCTATAGGTGGATCAACTGATAGCCATTGTGGCCCAGGACACTGTTACTCTGGGAAATGTGCCTCTAGCAACGGAACGTCCATTACCCAAGATGGGAGATGTGGTATGTAATCTAAATCAGATATCAAACTATCCTAATACTTGTACCCCGTACCCTGCAAGTTTACTAATAAGCTACCTGTCTAATTGTCTTGAAGGTCCCCGATATCATGATTGGATCTGTGGGGACTCGACTTTTGGGAAATGCTGCTCTGTCCATGGATACTGTGGGAATACACCAGACTTCTGCGCAGCAGGGAATTGCTACTCAGGAGCCTGCTACACAGACATTGGTGGGGCGAGTGTTGATGGTTCGTGCGGGCCAAGCTTTGCAGGAAACAAGACATGCACTGGCACTCATTTTGGTGAATGTTGTAGTATTAAGGGATCTTGTGGAGATGGGCCCGACTACTGTTCACACGGGAAATGCCATTCTGGGGCGTGTCAAGGACCTAAGACGTATCCAATTTTTTTATACATTGCGTCCCTTGTCGACATTTTCTATTTTAGAATTGCGGATATGATGAATCGTTGGCGTGGCATTCTAATAACTGGCTAGTTAAATGAATTTTATCAAATTTGAACTAGTTTAATTCAGTTCTTGTTGGCTTTGGCCATACATTAAAGGGATGAAGCAGCCTAGTGTCCAATAGAAACTATCTGATATCTGCCTCAGCAGCTCCCTGGTCAAGGGGAATAAAAGATGGATTAACTAGTTATATAATCCATCACCCTGCCATCCGCGGTAAACATCTAGGCAACCACCAACCCACATTTTTGTAACTAGTTCGACTACACGTCAAAACTGAGCTTTATTAGAGAATTCAGGAAATGACAGACTCCACGGTGAAGGGTAAGCAGGAGAAAGAGGAAGAAAAAATGGAAGAAGAGCGGAAGGAGGAGCAGGACGATATGCAAGAAGAAGATGAAGGTTTTGATCCCGTCGCCTGCGCGAAATTATACAATCGCCTCATCCGGATTGGCTTTCACGGCAGCAAGGGAGAGAAGAAAGGGCAGTATCTCCAGTCAGTACTTTCGCCATCGGGTATCGATGACGACCTTGGTCCAGGATATATGCATGATCATGGTATTGACTGCGTCGGTCTGTTTCCAACCAATCATGCCTCCATCCCGCATCGTTTAGGCCTGGTTATAGATCTCGATGATTTTAGTGTACGATATCTGCCTTCCTTCTTTGATTATCACGGCCCCGAGGATACTGCAGGATGGTATTCATTACGGGGCGTATTGCTCTGCCTCAATGCTATGGTTGACACGGGAAAATATGTGCCTACTCCCGACGTGGTAGAGTATGACCCATGCTTTGAGCCAGGGTGGAAGGCTATTCCGTGGACCGATTCGGCTCTTGATGAGACCCTCGCTGCATGGGAGGACCTAGTTAATACTATTGCTATACGTCTTCCCAACTATGCCACTGAACAGGGTACCCAGCTTCAGCTAAGGCAATTAGCTTCTGAGGACAAAATACCATCATCTATACGTGGATTTACTCGTGGTTTCCTACTCCGTGCATCAAAGCCTCCGTTCAAGTATATTGCTCCTGGGTTAATGGTGTACGACTCGGACGCTCCACCACCTTCGATTCCTACAAAAAGGGACTCAGATGGGAACATGGTGTATGCCTCACCATACAAGGAGATATGTTATGACGTTTTCCACGATCCTATTATTCTATGTCCTTTCGAGGAATCGACGAGAGAAGATCCTGCTGGGCTCTGGATCCTTCCCAAAAGGGATTTGGCTGATTCATTCTGCCTAGTTCTTCCATATCAACTGGAAAAATTCCATACAACGGTTTACGGGAAATATCAGAATGGGCCCACCCGCACTGCTCTATTCCAGAGTCCTATATGCCCTTTCTACGGAGATCAATGTACGGGTCTAAAGACTCTGTTCATATTTTGGAAATCGTTGGTGGAGAAAGGAGTCTGGACCGTGGGTGCCGACGGCATCGAGGGCGGGAAAGAGTTCTATCGACAAGCGGAGGATGAAGAGAAGGGAGACTGGTTTGATGTTGGAGAATGCTTGGATGTCCCACTAGAGGCGGAAATTAATATAGACGATTGAGCTTCATATATCAGAAACAGACTTAGGCTATAAGTTGGAAAAGCCATTTTCATTTATGTTTGAAGAAGAATATAAAGTGCCAGTGCAGTGTGGCACACATATAAATGTGTACGGGGAATTAATGCAAAATAGTAGAGTCGAAAGAAGCCATTTTGTCGATAACTGCGGTGCGCTCACAGACAAGGTTCTGCGGCTTAAAAGATCGTGATCTCGGCACAAACTCTGATACTATGACTAATCATCACTCTAAGGTTCTGACTAATACGCGGTATATAAATACGCGCAGATCCACTTTTTCTTCTTCCTACCCGAAGGATCCACACGGCTAGCTTAGACCACTAGAGCGCGCCGTTGATATCACATCCCATCAAGTTCACTTGCCCATTGCTCATTGACTATAGGAGGTATAGTTGCAGGGACAAACAAAGTGCAATAAGAAGCCTTCTGCTGCGGCAGGGCCATAGTGTAGCCAGGCATGCCTAAGGACGGGCTGCCATCCAAACCTACAGCCAAGCGCAGAAAAGCTCCAACAACGAAGAGAATTAAAAAGAAGACTGGCGCTACCCATACACTCAAATCACTGGTCAAATTTGCTAAGCTGATTAATGATAAAAGGACCAGGTTAGCCTTGAATATACCCACGCAGACGCAGACTAGGTCGGAATTGATAATTAGCACGCTACGGTCGTTCCTCTATCAATGCTGCAATCCTAGTGTAGTTAGAATCTTTCAGCAAGCTACCATCTTTCAAGAAGCTCCCGAAAGCCTCATTCCGGAGGAACCGGTCAAAATCCCTTTTCGCCTACTAGATCTTCCATTTGAGCTACGCCTGGAGATATACTATTGCTGCCTTCCTCGAAAACAGCAAATCCTTATCCCGTCTAACAATACTAGCGAACCCCTCTTCCTTGACCAATATCAGCATCCGATCAAAACCCCATATTATAACACCAGTCTTCTCCGCGTGTCCAAACAAGTTAGCGAGGAATGCCTGAACATTCTTTACGGAGAAAACCAATTCGAGGTAACCCTGGAAAATATATACCACTATAGACTGCAGAATGTCAGGAGGAGAATCGTAAACCCATGCATTATTACCCGGAGAATTTCAGCTGCAAACCGCAAACGAATCCGCAACCTTCAGCTCGAGGTAATTCCACAGCTTTTAGACGGGGGTTTCTCATTCTGCAAGCGCTGGAGGTTGATCCCTAGAAACTTAAACCGCTTGGTTATCATTTTTCGGGTATGGGAGCCCAACAACTGCTGCTGTGACAATGATGTGATTCAGGATTGGGTCTGGGAGTTCATCGAGTGTACTTGCAAGGTTTTAGCCCCTCGAGCCACTGTTATTATCGACGACGACGTCTTGGCTAAGTTTGTGCCGCTGAAGGAATTGCGTATAGAAATCGTCAGGGTCAGCGACCGTCCGCGTGTTACTTTCAGGTTGCTCGACATGGACGAGGACGCCTAGGACATACATCTGCGCAGAAATATTCTTCTACGTGGTGGATACCTATCGGAGTGTAGGTGGTAGAAGTACCTTTTATCTACTGTATTCTTTGCTGAAGGAGTTCTGCGACTTTGCATTTGTATGAGTCTAGATGATATGTATGAATTGCACTCCCTAATATGATCTTACTGAGAAGATAATCCCCCAAAGACCAAGGCGTAGATATCCATGTCAGATACAAGGTAAATGAAAGCTTTGGCTCATTCGGCCAGCTAGTTATCCACGGATTCTGTATTCGTAACAAGACCTAATTTCGATATACACTCGAACAGACAAATGTAAAACAATATAACAGCCATGATATCGCTGCCTCTTCGACTCAGATAGGCGTATGAGGGATATCAGGAAGGAGAAAGATTAAGAGTATATCTGAATGCTGGCTGGTAAAAGCTATATTTTGGTATTGCACATGAAATGAAAAGCAAAGAACATGGAAGACAGCACCGAAGATGTAAGAGAACTCCATTCCCATTCCCTGTGTTTGTATGATGAAACAGTTGTGTTTGGATGCGATTCGTAGATGTGGTGGACCTGGGTATAGATTGGTGGAGGAATTAAATCGAAGAGGGTGATGGTGTATGTTTCAGTGGGTATTTTGCTATCAAAGCGTATGCTCGGGGGGTAGAGTAGGTAAGTAAGTATTAAAGGGGTAAGGTAATGTGCCTGTGAAGAGAAGAAGATGAAGAAAAGGTAATGAAAACTCCTAATATACAATGCTATCATATCGTATGGCGTCGAGGGAGGAATAAGATGGCTGGAGAAACGGCGCGCTCAGTTATTTATCACCGTATTTGCCGAAGAGTTCCTGCCACTTGAACAGTCCTCTGGTCAAGACATCCATCATCTCGCCGCTAGTGAGGTCCTTGAAATCTCTGTCGCTGCCGGCAGCAGCGGCGGAGGGAGCTGAAGTTGGCGCTCCTTGCGTTTCAGAGGAGCTCTGGTTTTCGGCTGAGGATACACCGTTGGTTGTTAGACCGTTAAGTAACGCCTCTGCCTTGGCGATGGTGGCGGCCATATCGCGGCTGGTGGTTGCCATGGTCGACGTTGAATCGCCTGGCGGGCGAGTAGGCTGTTCTCCGCTGGCTGCCATTTCTACCTGTAGTCGTGAAATGAATTCTAGAATCGCAGCTACGCGCCTGCGCATGTCGTTCATTGTAGTGCGATTGGGGTTCATGTAGCGCGGCCGACTCGCTTTGCCAGACTCGCCGTTTGCGGGGTACAAGCCGTTAGGACCTGCGTTGGAGGCGCTGGTAGGAGAATCGCCTGTGTTACCGTCATCACGGGATTGGCCGCGACGAGGAGAATTGGAGGTAGTGTCCGCGGCACCGTTAGGAGGGTCACGGTCACGGGTGTACTGGTTACGACCTAGACGGCCACGGCGGGCAGGAGGACGACCGGATTTGCGAGTTGCGGGTTTGGGAACGGGTGTGGAGGCAGTTGGAGTATCTGGAGCGGACTGTGCAAGCGCATTGGATGTAGGTTTTGACGGAGACGCGGTTTCAGGAGGTTCAGAATCTGCGGAGTTCATTAGTGATGGGAAGAGAGTCGGGTGGGAGGAGAGTGACATACCCTCGCCTTTGCGACGGTCAGCTCTTCCTTTACGTCGACTGACGGGTTCAGGTACTGCGTCTTTTTCGGGTTCGGGTTCGGGTTCGACCTCCTTCTCACGCTGGTTTCGGGTGGCCCTGGTTTTCTTCTGGTTGCCATTGACACTTGCGGTTTTTGATTTGGTTTCTTCTTCGGATGGAGAACGGGTATTGCGCCGAGATTGTTTGGAGCGGGAAGATGGAGAGGGAGAGCTTGTCCTCTGTCTCTTAGCAGCTTGCTTGTTTCTATCGATGGTCAGAGTTTTCTTCTTCCAAAGGCCGCTGAGAAGAGACGTACATTTCGCTGACACTACGACTTCTCTTGCCTCGACGGCTTCCGGTCTCTTCGACGAGGGAGGCAGTGTCTTCTTTGCTTTCCTCGATTGCTCTGCGCAGTAGTTCTTCTTCGTCGTAGGCAGCGTCTCGGCTGTTCATGGTTCTGCGCTTGGTCCGTGGAGAGGTGTCGTTGCTCTTGGACTTTTTGTCCTTTGTTTTGGCAGAGCCTCTGGAGGTGGTTGAGGAGGCCGAGGAGGTAGATCCGGCCACCGGGAGGTACTGGGAGGACTTTTGGCTGCGAGGGCGTAAGCGCGATGTCCACATTTTGAGAGTGACGGATGGGTACGAAGCTGGTGATATTGCGAGGTTGAAGAGGAAGCAAGGGAGCGCAGAGAAGCAGCTGAAGCCATCTTATACATGTGTACTCGTGTATATATATGTTGCGTGAACAATTGAAGGGGGATTCAATGAAGGGAGGGTCTGTGAATCGCAATAACACAGCGGTGAATAGATAGAATAATCTACCAGCCACCACTAAAAAAAAAAATTTCTTTTGAAGGGTAAAATAAGAGAAGAGGAACAAACTCACCCATGAGGTCCAACGATGATACTGTGCAAGTCCTTCCGGCATCTCTCGCAGAAGTACTCGTCCGGACTCGAGGCCTCCTCCATGATGCCGACACAGCCTCCGTGCTGCCAGACCTTGCACTCATCGCACTGGATGAACAGGCTGCCAGCATCATCAGACAGCGCATCGGCACCGGAGCCGGAACCTGCGGCGTCGTCGTCCTTGGCGGCCCTTGAAGAAGCAGCGCCGCGGTGGTTGTGGTTGTGGTGATGAGCGGCGTGGGCAGGGAGGCCGGGATAGTCCTGGTGGCCACAGATACAGCGTGTGATCTCCTCCTCGCCCTCTTCGTCGAACTCGTCTCCGGTCAGCGTCACGTCAGCATCCGCCTCGACCTCGACCTCCTCGCGGGCCCCCCTCGGTCGTTGCTGGCGTGTGCCCGTGCCGGAAGTGGCGTCGTGCTTCGAGCTGGCCGTGTCTGCGGGCGCGGCGTCGTCTAGAGACTGAGAGCGCTGAGCAGCCGTCCTACGCGGCGGAGTAGGCTTGTTGCCGTTATTATTAGACCGCGTGGCTCGCTCCGGCCTGCTGAGGGAGTTGAGGGAGCTGGAGGAGGCCGAGTGCTGCATTGCGGGAGCTGGGTGCGTTGCGCGGGCTCGAGAGGAGCGACGAGGGTTCATGGCGGTGGGCGCATGCAAGTAAACAGGTATTAATGGGTGCGTACGGGGGACAGGGAGAAGAGGTATTAGATGGATATTATTATATCTTTTCCCACAGACGACCAGCAGCTTTTGTGCGTCGATGAGAGGCTCCCAAGGGCCAAAAAAATCTCGGGTTCTTGTGTCAACTCGCGGCGTCAAAGGGGGACAATTGGGGTGTCAGAGAGCAAGCTGGGTGAGGGAAGAAGGAGTCTCGCGTGCGGGATGAGACGAGATCGAGAGATGCTACATGCTAGAGAAGTGGTTGAAGAGGCTGAAGATGGCGAAGTTGGTGAAGTTGGTGAAGTTGGTGGAAGTTGAAGATGGCGAAAGTTGAAGATGGAGTTTTTGGGGAAGAGAAGCAACTTTCGCTAAGTCCCCGCAGAACAGACAAGGAAGACGGCGACGGCGATGATGGGGACGACGGCGACGATGGCGATGAAAGAGATGGTGATGAAGACGAGATGACGGTAGAAAGAGAAGGGATACTAATAAATATACTAAAGTGTTCTCTGGCGCAGGCTTACAGCGGGCTCTCGACACAGCCATCTACCACTGACGGTGATGATTCTACCGCCGGCGATACTGATGGCTTCCATGTCTTCTCCTTCTTCTATATCTTCTCTCTCTACTGCTTCTTCTTCTCCTTCTTCTCCTTCTATATCTTCTGCTTCTACTGCTTCTACTCTACCATGAGACTCCGCAGCTCCCTCCGCCCACCGAATCGAAGAGCCACAACGAAGACGAACACGAGAAAGAGACAAGAGAGACGGACGAGAACACTCAAGGGCATCTAGAGACATAAGATAGAGACAAGACTCGACGGTGTTTGTAGACTCGCACGTAGTATCACTGACATAGAGTAGACAGTAATACAGCTATTCTCCTCCTCTTCTCTTCTACCTCTACTTCTCTTCTCTTCTTCTCCTCTACTTCTCTTCTCTTCTTCTCTTCTACTTCTTCTTCTCTTCTCATCTCCAACTTCATCTTCCCAAAGAGGCTAGCGTGGAGACAACCAAAAGAAGAACCAAAAGAACCAAAAGAAGACGAAACTTGCAACTTCAACAACTCGAACGAAGACGACGAAGACCTTGCAAAGAGTTCAACTCGATAATCCTCGGAGTCACGACCAAGACGACGCTGACAGCCTCTTGCTTCCTCCCCCCTTTTGTTCTTGTCTTCCTGGCCTTTTCTCCTGCTGAGCTAGCGTCTTTCTTCGCTTCTCCAGGTTAAATCTGTCCTGCCAGCCCAGCTTCACACAGTCAAGATCTAGTAAGGAGACTGTCTGGTAGGTTATATTTTGTATTATGAGACACGCTGTTATGTTACTACTTTTATTCTACTCTGTTATTTTCCGTGGCTGACAAGTGAAGTGCCGGATAGTTGTCAATATTGGGCACCCACCAAACCACACATTTAAACACCCGCGGAGCAGATATCGAGGTAGACGAGACGGAAGATAGAGAAGAGAGAAAGAGAGAGGAGCAGACAGGATCAGGGGGACCGAGACGTCTAGTCACAATCCCACGCTGCAGCTTGCACGCATCATGACTGCCACTCTGAGTACGTCCACCGCCAGGATATATTACAGGGGTTGATATATATATATATATCCGTCGTTATGGATCAACTGACGATTGATGAATGTTCGAACAGGCGGGGCATATACCTCTGCTCCCGACACACCGTCTCCCATCTTCCCTGAACGGCTCATCCGTCCGTTGCCAAAACGACCGTTGCGTTCCCGGCTCTCCTCTGACGCTGCAGACACCATCCTCTACCCACCCTCACAACCAACCACACAGCTCTTCTACGGTGCATACTCCACCACCGGAGACTCCCTCAACGACGCAAAGGTCTACGTGCAGGGTAACGTCTACGGATACGAGCACAGTGCCGACGGGGGTGACGGGGACCACGATCACGACCATGATCACCACCATCACCACCACCACCACGATCATCACCATCACCACCACGATCATCACCACGAACATGACCATGACCATGAACACCACCCGTACGAGGACGGAGCAGAGTCGGGTGAAGATGATGGACCGGTGGCTGTTCGTCGAGGGTTCCTGCGAGCCATCGCCGCGTCTGCAGCTGACAGCACAAAGGTGACATCGAACGGTACTCAGGACGGATACGATGCGTTTGAAAATACAAATAATAAGAAAAAGAGGAAGATACCCACGTCGGGCGGTCTGGGGTGCCACTCCAGCCTCTCTTCTGATATTGCCAGTCTCTCCTGCAGTGGGGGCAGCGGAGCCTCGGCGGACGATGGTAGCGGACAGAGCTCATACTATGGCTCCGGAAACCCTGTCTCCCCCGTTGGAACTTCCGGCATCTCTGGTAAGGGACGATATAGCCGGAATGGGCCTGGCCGTGGTGCCACCGCCAGGACACCGCTTGCTGCCCACTCACCAAACACATGGTCGACCGGCCGGCGTCACGATAGTGCCCTTGCCCAGGAAAACTTTGGTAATGTCGTTTAACTCTCCGGATGAGATGCGTGTATGCTGACGTGCAACAGAACCAGGCAAAGATAAAGGCATAATATCTGCGGCAATAGCCAACGCCGCTGCAGCTCTCTCGTCCAGCCCGCAAGGCCAAAAGAATATCAGCTTGCTCGACCAGACCAAACGATCAGCCCCTGCCAAAACACAATTCACGTTCACCTGCGAGTCAGACTCCTCACGCGGCATGGCATGGCAGTCCGCACACCCGTACTCTCTCCCCGATCACCACCGGTCCGTCACTCAGCCTCCCTTGCCCGGTCAACGGGGTTTCTCTACCCAAGGCACCCAGACCAGCCCCAACATGGCCACCCAGGCAAACCACCACCACCACCAGCAGGCTCGCCAGCAGTCACAACAACAGCAGCATCAGCAACAACAACCAGGTCAAGCCCCAACCCCTGCCCCACCGCCTCGAAAACCCCGTCGTTCGGCACGTGCAATATATGCCCATGCTGCCCGCCAACGACGCATCCAGCAGCAGTACACCAATCTCCACCACCCACCTGATCTCGAGAGTATCTGGATATGTGAATTCTGCGAATATGAAAGCATCTTCGGCCATCCTCCCGAGGCTCTCATTCGACAGTACGAAATAAAAGACCGCAAGGAACGCAGACGACTAGCTGAGAAACGCAGGCTACTTGAAAAGGCCAAGATGAAAAGTCGAAAGGGCAAAAAGGGACACAAGAACACCGCCAAACAGCAGAATGCGGCCGCAGTGCATGGCCAGGGCCAGAACCACGTTGACCGTGTCCCTTCTCACCCCAACGACCAGAACCTACCGCCCGACCACGATAACGGCGAGGAGTATGATGAAGACTATGAAGATGACGGACATGATGATATACATGCCGACGCAGCCCCTCGCATCCCACCCTCCATTCCAAAGCACCATCACCCTCCATCCCCACCGAATTCGATGCAAGATGGCACCGGTGGACAGTCGGGGAAAGCTTCGGCTTCAGCTTCAGCCGGAGGAGGAGGTCCGGGACGAGCGGGTTGACGGTTAACCCCCAGGTTTCCCTCTCGGTATGGCTCCCCAAGCTGCTTGTTTTACTTTTGTCTCTCATCCTTGTTTGTCTGCCTGTATGTCTTCCTTCCCCCTTGCCTTCCCCCTACCTTTACATCCTGATGCCCATGCATCGTTTATCCACCTTCTGGCTTTTAATTATTTTATCCCCCCTATATCTCCATCCCTCATCCCCAAAGCTATCTTCCCCATTAGTCCCCCTTTCCTTTTCTTCCCTCATTCATTCATAGATATGAACGTCATGTCGGCATGCCCTGGTTTTTTCCCCCTTTCCCCTCCCATTCCCCTATCATCTGAAGTCCGTTTTTCATCCTATCATAACGTCCCCACTCTATCCTTACCCCTTACCGCTTTCCTTGTATTTTTTTGGAGGCGTACTATGCTATGCATGTAGCCTGCATGATATAGCGCTCCTGGAAGCGTTGATCCATTGCTTTTGAGATATGAATTATTTCCTGTCGGTCGGCGAGGAGATGTCGCTATTCGGTGCTGCAGTTCAGCGACCATGTTGCTGTGTTAGGGTTCAGATGAATAGCTTAGGCTATATGCTGCTGAAACTGAGAATACGTTGAATTGAGAGTTGATTGTCGAGATCGAAACGAAGAGTTGCGCTGCTGGTGCTGGGCAGTCGCGGTCATTGATGGAGCTAGCAGAGTCTACATACTTGACGTATAATTCCATGCCTCTTCCCCTGGGAGAAGGAAGAGGGATATCAAATATCAATAAACACATCCTTCTTCCCGCATGTCTTTACAAGAATACACTCTGTTCATCATGAAATAGCCTAAACTGGGCCATATTCCATATGTAGAGAACAACCTTTCACTGTAGCCGCCAGAGCGGGTTTCTCTCCGTTAATTATAGATCTTCGGCAAGCAGATGAAACGAGTCTTAACTTTGTCTATAATGGCAAACCAGATATTATCCATAATCCACTTCTCACTGGCGGTCGAAGCTCAACCCCTGAGCGCTAAATGAAGCCGGCGCTTAGCCATGAACCAACGACAAGATCAACTCCCATCCAATCCATCATTCTTATGCCAGACAAGGCCCTGAAGAATCGAACAAGAACAAGAATAAAGCTCCATCATGCTCGCTGAAACCTCAAACAGGCCGTTTCAAGGCCATCTTCCCTCTCTACTCATGCAGCATCTGATTCGAGCATAAGCTCTGTACCCCCTGATATCCTGATATTCTGATATCATAATATTCCATGCCGGGCGGCAACTTTGCTGCTATCTTTGGCTTCATCTTTCTATAGAACGGAAGATATATCGAGAAATACAAACATATAAACCGCCTGCTTGTCTCCTCGATATGTCTCCCTTCTCTTCTCCAGCATCAATCAGGACAATAATTACACCGGACTTCCCCCCCCCTTTCTTTTCCTTTCTTCTTTTTCCCTTATCTTTGCTTCCTATTTCATTCATCTATTTCATTCATTCATTGAAGCTGGCTGTGTTGCTTGATCATTCTTTCACTTGATAGAAAAACCTCCAGTGGTGCAGCGCACTGCTTCCTTCCTACGTATCAACCTACCTTCACTACATCAAGACTTTCTGCTTCTGTGAAGCTGCTCGTTTCTCCTACCAGCTTTTCCTGTTTCTTATCGACTACTTAATATCGAGCCTTGCCTTGCTTTGCCCTTCATTTCACAAGGACAGAAGATACCAGTTTCATAATCTCTTCCTTTCGCCCACAATCTACAACAACAAGATAATTATTCAGAATGTTCGTTGCCGGACTCCTTCTCAAGGGCATCAAGAGCCGCTACTCTACCGGTTCGATCTTCGGCACGCTGGTCGAATGCAGTATTCGATTTCTCCAGTTCGTCTTTGGTATTGCTGTCATCGGCCTGTATGCGCAAGACGTCGACCGGGCCAGAAGACACGGTGACACCCAGGACTCTCGATGGGTGAGTTCGAGTTCTCCTGCACGATATAACTACGATATGGCACAGTCTGACCCTTTCACAGATCTATGCAACGGTCGTTGGCACCCTATCCGCCATCTCGGGGCTGGTCTACATCCTCATGCCCTGCGCTGTTCAAAGACCCTTATCCCAAGCAACTTTCATCCACCTGCCTTGCTTCGTCTACGATAGCGTACTTGCCATCCTCTGGCTGACCCAGTTCGGCATCTTTGCAAAGCTATACATCACTGTTGACGATGAGAAGGACACCAGTCTCAAGCGTATGAAGCACTCTGCCTACGTGGACTTGATCAACCTCTGCTTCTGGATGATCACATGTGCCTGGTGCGGTATCCGCTGGTGGAGAGGGAACAAGGCTGGGGCCGGTGGTGCTCCTAGGGATGAGAAGGCCTTTGATGAGGAGCATGTTGAGCATGTCTAGTGCCTGACTTTAAGGAGGGATGTATCCCCTCCAACGCTCGTTTTCTGAAGTCTGAAGCTATCATCTCTGTATGGCAACGGAGTATCCCTTCTTTTCTCTTCATGTTGCTATTATCTTGCGTTGCTTCCCTAAACTTTCCTTTCTCTCTTCTCTGTTTTGTTTCTCTGCATCTTCCGGCGCTCAAGGAGTCTATGCGTTTACACAGCATAAGCGAGTATAAGAAGAAACATAAAACTTGCATTTTTCCGATTCGCACATTCCAATCCATGGGTATACAAAAGAGGTAAAAGGAAAAAAGGAGAGAGAAAATATGTCCACCAGCTGATTAAACCTGACCCCTTTCGTTCATCACTTCAATGCGTCAATCCATAAATTACCCGAACAGTTCTCCTTCCACCTAAGTTATCAGCTATCCCTCTTTCTCCGTCGCCAGAGAGGAATGCAGATCTATCTATCCATATTCCCGTGATTATGTATTCATATATCGCTCCTGAGGAGACAGAGAAGTAACAAACACTCATAAAATACACATGGTCAGAAGACGTGGAAAGGTAGGGTTTAGAAGACTCAGCTTTTATTTAGCTGGCCTAGTCGATGATCAGGGATGGGTGGGAGATGCCGCGTCTGACATCGCTGCTGGTCTCGTGGGCGATGGCCTGTTATTACTATTATCATTACCTGTGGTGGAGGTGGAAGAAGTAGAGGAGGTGGGTGAGTGTTTTGATTTCGACTTGGACTTCTTCGACGATGAGGAAGAGGATGAAGAAGGGTTATGGTGATGGTTTGGCCCGGGCTGGACACCATCGATCAAGTTGGTAAGAGAAGACACGTGGTGATACTGCTCTTTTTCCTTGACTTGTTTCTTAACGAAGCGGGAGCGGAAGCCCTTTTCGACCAGAGAGGCAGTAGAAGGCTGCTCGGATAGTGGGCTGTGGTCTATAATTACAGGCGAGTTTGTGAGGTACTCCTCCAACAGCTTCTTATCTGCGGGAGTTATGTCTGCAGACATCCGTATGTTTGCGGTCAGCCCCTCATCTTGAGCGGTGTAGGAACTTGCGTGTTGAGGTTGAGAGTGCGACTGCATGGCGAAGGGAGATCTAAACTGAGGCCTTCTCGATAGACTAGAGGGTGTAGGATTGGCTGGCCTTGAAGTAGGGGCTGAAAGGAGGAGGTCACATTAATATTTACATCTTTTCCCTTTGTTTTATTCCAGTGGGACACCTGGGAGGGTTGCTTACATTCGGCAGGACTGTCGTCGAATGGCCCCCTAAACTTGGCTGGAGGCGACTGAGGTTGAAGCTCCGCAGAGCTCTCGAGGGTTCGCACGGGGAAGGGCTTAGCAATCCTTCTTTGGGGAGAGCCGGGATCCACCTCTAGTGAGCTGGTGAGGTTACTGGCAAAGGCGGTTTTCTTCCTTCTGATGGAGCCGGGTCGTGATAGATCAGAGTGTTGGCAGAGGCTGTCTCCAGAGTGGGATGCTATGACGCCCTCCTTCGACGGCGAGTCGGTCAGCTGTTCGTCGGACGGTGGCCGCGGTTTCTTCAGGATGGACGGTGGAAGCTGGGTTTTCACACTGCTGCCTGAGGGCGTGAGTCTGGAGCTGTTACTTCTGCTTGGCCCCTGAAAGGAAGGTAATTTGGGTAACGAGTTGTCGACATAAAACCCGTGTGGAATAGCTCTAGGTTTGAGGCCTGCAAGCTAGATTCACTAGATTAGCATCTGTAACTAGGCCTAGAGCAGGCATGTTCCGGTGTTACCTCTCTCTCCTTCCTCAGCCACTCCTCAGTGGTGTACTCTCTCTCCGAGATCTGGATGAAGAGTGAGGCCAGAGTATAGCCACGGATCGTGCAGCTTATCTGACCATTACTCCATATCCTCCAGAAGAGGTTCTCCAGCCGTCTACCCGCATCTTTCTCCAGAGTGGTCTTGTTCGTCGTATAGACTAAGCCAAGTCAGCAAAAGGCAAAAAATAAAGGATCAGTGACACAAAGAAAGAAGCTTTACCTCTCCACAGCCTGGCCACATCTTCAACCTCGACGTGGGAATCGTGGTTGAGCTCCGAGCGGATGCTGTGGGTGTTGAAGACGATGCCGTGGGGGAGAGCTTCCGTCATGGTCCAGCTGCCCACGAGACAACGTAGATGTATAAGATACGGCTCGACGCAGCTCCCAGCATAAGGATATCACTTGGTACAGCTCTTATCCAGAGGTAAACAACCAAGAAGAGAGGGAAGAGAGGAAAGAAGACGAAGAAGAAGAAAAAAACCGGGACGGTAGCCGTGGTATATATTTCTAATACTTTCTTAAAATAAATCTGACTGCTTGGTATAGTATGCGGTGTGCAGGGTTAAGCTCAACGGGCGCGCATGATCAACATGGCGCGGGTTGACGGGCAGCCAACGGAGCGCAAAGGGGTATTTTTAGCTCTCGGTTCAGTGTTCCTGGAGATGGGAAGGACGGACTAATGCAAGGACGCTGGCGTGTGAGTGGAAGAAGAATCAGAAGCAGAGTCGAAGTGGTGCAAGAGAGAGAGAAGACGTGGGGAAGAAGAAGAAGAGAAGAGAGGCGGGAGAAATTGTAGAAGAGGCGCGGACGGGGGAGGTCGGCTGCCGCAGCACGTGAAGTGTCCGGATGACCTGCGGGTCCAGATATGAAGCTGGTCAAGATGGAGCTGGAGAGAAGAGGATGGAGGGAAGAGAAGACGCGAAGACGTAGAGATGTGAAGGCGTAGAAGTAGAGAAGAAGAAGTTGAAAAGGCAGGGAAGAAGAAGATGAGGTTGAAGAAGCGACGTTGAAATCTCCCGATCGGGATGAGCCTTCTTTTGACGACTTCTTCCTTTTTCCAACCTTGAACCAAGAAGAAGCTGATGATGTTGCAACTTCAGACGACGAACAAGATGAAGCAGCAGATATATTACAGACAAGAGAGAGAGAAAACGGCCAAGGTCATGTGCCGTGAAGGAAAAGCTAGGCAGGTCTTGATATCAGAATCCATGCAAGGACGAAGGTCAAGACGAGGTCAAGACGAGGTCAAGACGAGGTCGAGACGAGGTCGAGATCAAGGATGGAGACACATACCAGGGGACAGAAGGGGGACAGAAGGGCCTCCAGGTTTCAGCCAGAAGCGAGTTTGTGATCGATACTTTGTTTCCGAGTCGTCCATCAGCTGGGATGTTTTCTTTTCCGCTCTCTCTTCCGTCTCGACTCTCTCTGTGGTCAACTGCTTCGAAACTCTTGCTACGGTGGTATCTTCGCCTTGCGTCTGCATGTACGATCAAGACAACTCGCTCTCGTATCAGCAGCGGGTTTATCTCCATTATGATTCTAGTGCCTGCTGGATGAGGCTGGAAATCCGATACGGGATGCATACAGACATGGTATACATATACATCTATACAAGGAGACGTATACATCTGGAGCAAGGATATCGGCTAATGGGTCAAGATGGTATTATTATTTTAATAAAGCAAGCAAGATCTAATCAACGGACTGGCCAACCAATGGGGGAATAAGAAAAACAGGCTGTGGGGAAAAAAGAAAGGGAAACATGTTCATCTAGGTGACGGTATATCCGCCATCTACACGCAGGTCCGCGCCAGTGACGTATTTGCTAGCGTCACTGGTCAGGAAGACAACGGCACCCATCAGGTCCTCTGGCACACCCATCTTGCCCTGGGGAATCAGCGAGGTCCATTTCTGATTGAGGTCCGGGTTGTCGTCCAGGATTTTGCGTGTCCTAGCCAACCCTTGTCAGTTAACCGTCGCATGGGCATGTATATATTCATACAGGAAAAAAAAAAGGTAGACTTACAATGCGGTCAGCATGTACCCTGGACTGATACAGTTAACCCTGATACCTGCACCCGCCCACTCGACCGCTAGGGAGGCGGCCAAATGCCGGATCGCCGCCTTTGCTGCATTATACGGTGCCTGAGGCTGTGGAACATTCACAATCGAGCCGGACATGCTTCCTATCAGCACCATGCTGCCGGGAGCCTTGCGCTCCATTAGATGCTTGGCTACCTCAACAGCAAACAGGTATGAGCCGTCAACATTGACTTTCCATAGCTTCTGGATTCGGTCGTAAGGGTAACTGATGGCGTCGAAGTTCTCAGTAAAGCCAGCCGAAGTGACCAGGTGGTCGATCTTGGAGTGCTCGGAGATGATCTGAGAAATGCTGGCGTTGACGGACTCGGGGTCGCCCACGTCTGCATAGTGAGCTGTGATCTTGGGTAGTCTGTCAACTGCATCGTTAGCTTTGCCATCAAGGTAGACTGGAGAACAACTGACCTGTCTAGACCTGGGTTCTCCTTCTGAAATTGCTCCAGCAACTTCTTCGCCTGCAGCTCTGCTTCTTGATCTATAACAGCTTGTCAGTCACGCTTTCAATACGTATTTGAGTTACAAGCATCAACTTACGATTCAAGTCAACAATGGCAAGATCAGAGCCGGATGCAACCAATGCCTGACCCATAACCAGTCCCAGCCCACGCGCACCGCCCGTAATCACCGATACTCGGCCCTCGAGAGAAAATGAGGCCAGCGTCCGCTTGAAATGTCGACCACCCCGGCCTTGCACGATAGGCGTCTGTGGCATCTCATCGTCGGGGGGATACTCGACTCTCACGCTATCATCTGTACGAGCCAACCCACCCTCTGCATCAATGGCAGGTGCCGGAATCTTCTCGTCCTTGTATAGAGGCGTAGAGCATGAGAAGTTTCGATAAGCTTGCTGGGCTCCGAGTCGTCCTGCAGCTGCACCTCCTCTGACGGCCGAGAAGCCGCAGGCCGCTCGAAACAAGGTTCTTCTCGCCGATAGTCTGAACATTGTATCTGCTTACTATCGGTTTTATATGATAGATGGTCGTCTGATGTTGATGGCAGGTTCAGCAAACACAGGCTTGAGACTTATGGCTTGTCCTGCGTATAAACGTCATAGCAAATTAGTAACTGAGCTGCAATTGCATCAAAGGAAAACCGGTCACTCACCTTGTTTGGTATTTACCAACTCCAGCCGAAAGTGGCCAATTGGACAGTCACTTGGCTTACTTGGTCGTATTTCACCAAGGCGGGCAACACCACCGGTCTACGTATAAGATGAACAGGCTGGTAAGAGATGGGAGGAAGACGAGAGAGAGGGTGAGAAGCAGGAACAAGAAATGAAATCTCTTCCCACGGTGGTGCCCAAGGAGAAGAAATATGGGACCTTTCTTCCATCATTGATCCACCGCAAGGTCACTTGAGCAGGAGGGTTTTTTTTGCAAATAATATCGATAACTAAGGAAGCACAACATGGCTTGCGTGTGTGTTTTAACTTACGGGGAAAGGGGGGGAAGGGATAAAAGCGATAAGGATAAAGCTCTCTTAACCTGGCTGAAGCGCGCCTTTTTAACTGGAGCTTAGCTAGAGCTTTAACTGGGTTTTAACTGGAGCAAGGCCAGGGGTTCCGCCTTGACGGTGGAACCTCCGTGGCGCCGGTCGGGCTTCCAGAATGGCGATTCATTTTTTCAATCTGGGAATTTTTTTTATTTCTTCTATCGTCTAGATCTGATGATGGGCTATATATATATACACACACATACACAAAATAAACAAGTGACAAGGTCTTTTGGGGATCCTTTTCTTCTATCCCAAATGGCCGCCATAAAGAACAATTCAGGGGAGGGGAACGTTAAACAAACAGGAACTCATCGTATTCATCCATAATAATGTATAACCCGTTGAAGCAGGAATGCCGTGATGTAGATAGTTGGGCGAGAAATTATAAGTGCTCCCTGGGTACCCGATCAGCCGCGAAGAAAAGCCATCGTGGCCTAGAAGGGACGTTGGTTTGCTATGTTTCTGTTTCCCGAGGGCGATCAGCGAGAAGGAGAGAGATGTGGAGATGCCTTTATTTTTTTTATACGCGCGAGAGAAGATGCCGACAGGATGATTTGAATCCACGGTGGATAACTTTCGTGCGAGATATTTGATAATTCTCCAACACTAGGCGAGACGAGAGCTTTCTTTTCTTTTCTTTCTTTCTTCCCAATTCATTGGCAAACATGTCAATCGTTGACCGTCTTTGATAGCCCGTAAGGGGGTCGCCGAGAACGGCTCCCTTACGACTCAGGGGCCTTCGGCTCAGCAGCGAACTCGACCAGTGCTGTGCCAGCCTTGCAGATATCCTGTAAATCACACTTTGTCAGCACCACTTCTAGACCACCATTATTATCATCAAATAATTTTTTAACTTACCCCTTGTTTATGCACAATTTTCTCCACTACGCCTTTGATGGGACTCCGGATAACCGTTTCCATCTTCATACTCTCGATCACTACGAGAGGTTGGTCCTTCTCCACTACCGCCCCTTCGGCTACTTCCACACGCAGGATCTTGCATGGCATCGGAGCTAGGACGCTGTTGGCCAGTTCTTTGATACCGAGCGCCTTCTCCATCCATTTGGCCCGCGGGACTTTAAGCCTATACTGTCGTCCGTGCTGGAAGGCGGTGATGCTGTCCTCGTCGCGGATGACGGTGGTGTCGAGACGGGTGTGGGGGAAGAAAGAGGTCAGGGCCTTGCCATCGGCAGAGAGAGAGGCAGTGACGTTGCTGAACGTCTTCTCGTTGTTGACGGTCACATCATAGCTGGATGGGCCGGTTTGATGGATCTGTACAGTAGCAGGCGTGGCTTCGGGTGTGTTGGGGGCTGTGGCTTCGACAAAGGTGAACTGGCGCTGCTGGTAGCCTGGGCTGAATCCAACGCCAGCACCAGTGTTTCCAACGGGGTTGCTGAGGCTGGTCCCGGAGATGAAGGTCGAGAGAGCAACCTGGGCCCAGAGCTCTGGCTCAACAGGCGCCTTGGCGAAGAGCTCCTCACGGTGCTTCTCGATGTAGCCGGTCTCCACTTCACCGGCAACAAAGTCGGGGCTCTTGCAAACGCGCTTGAGGAACTCAATGTTGGTAATCGGTCCTGCCACTTCGTACTGCTCTAGGGCCATGGAGAGGTTGCGGAGAGCTTCGGTGCG
Organism: Microsporum canis CBS 113480; assembly: GCF_000151145.1. Taxonomy (NCBI): domain Eukaryota; kingdom Fungi; phylum Ascomycota; class Eurotiomycetes; order Onygenales; family Arthrodermataceae; genus Microsporum; species Microsporum canis. Next base: position 1,448,467 of record NW_003299164.1, on the reverse strand, counting down.
GTCAGCACCACGTACGATGAGCTTTGAGATCATAGGGTCGTAGTGCGAGGACACTTCGTCACCGGCAACGAAGCCAGCATCGATACGCACATCCTCGGTAGGCTGGGGAGTGCGAACGTGGATCAGTTTGCCTGAGTCAGGCACAAAGTTCTGCTCTGGGTTCTCAGCGTATATTCGGGCTTCGATAGCATGGCCCATAGTGGCCATCTTGGCTTCAACCTCTTCCTGAGTGAGAGGTAGAGGGGCTCCCTCCGCGACAAGCAGCTGCCAGTGCACAAGATCCTGGCCCGTAACCATCTCAGTGACCGGGTGCTCGACCTGCAATCGAGTGTTCATCTCCATAAAGAAGAATTCGCCGGTATCGTTGTCGAAGATGAACTCGACGGTACCGGCACCCTCGTAGCCGACGGCCAGCGCTGCGTCTCTGGCCTTGGCCCAAAGGTCCTTTCTAGTGGCCTCTGGTAGATGTGGTGCCGGTGACTCCTCGAGAACCTTTTGGTGGCGACGCTGGACACTACAGTCTCTCTCACCCAGTGCAACGGAGTTTCCGTGCTGGTCCGCAAACACCTGTACTTCGATATGGCGTGGAGTGATGATGTACTTTTCAATAAGCATGGTATCGTCACCAAAGGAGCTCATGGCCTCTGATTTGGCTGACTTGAGCTGGTCCTGGAACTCGGCAGCGCTGCGGGCGATACGCATACCCTTTCCACCACCGCCCTTGACGGCCTTGATGAGGACGGGGTACTTGATCTTCTCAGCCTCAGCAGCTAGGAAGTTGACATCTTGGTTTGTGCCGTGGTAGCCGGGGACGCAGGGAACGCCAGCAGCAGTCATAATCTCCTTTGAACGACTACAGTTATATATTAGCTTCCTTCTTTTACTAGAAGAGAACGGCCGTCAGGACTCACCTCTTATCACCCATGGCATCAATGGCCGATGGTGGTGGTCCAATGAAGATAAGACCGGCATCTGTACACTTCTTTGCAAATCCTGCATTTTCACTCAACTGTGGCCCCTTCTGTCAGCACCATATCCCAGACCTAAAAGACCAAATAGTTTAAAAACATACAAAGCCATAGCCAGGATGTATTCCCTTGCACCCCTCCCGTTTGGCAATCTCAATTATACGGTCTCCATCCAAATAGGCAGAGGTCTCGCCCAGGTTGAATGCAAATGGCGAGCTCAAAGCATGCTGAGCATGGGCGTCAGGGTCTGTATACAGGGTTGTTACTCGAATGCCATGCTGTCCTGCTGTCCTGCCCACTCGTCTATAGTGTAATATATCCGTCAGCAGATACGTCGATTCGTGCGAGTGGAAAACATCTTACAGAGCAATCTCTCCACGGTTGGCAATAAGGATAGAATGGAGGGATGTGGTACCCTTGCCTGTAGCTGTAGAGGAGCTATGGCGGAGTGATGGGGCAGCGAAGAGGGCACGCTGGGGGATGCGCGAGGCAGAGGCGCGCAGTAGAAAGGACATGATGAAGTTGAAGCTCGTTGGTATCTCGACTAGAAGCCCAACACCATGTCCAAGCAAGAGAGAAACGAGGAGGTTTGGTTGTTGCTTCGCTTCGAGATATCAACAAGCCAAAAGTTCTTCAAAAGGCGAAGAAGAAAACGAAAGCCGCGAAAGTTTCCTTGTTCGGCATTTTGGCGTAAGCGCCGACAGAAAGCGGGCGGTCGGCGACCGTTCCCGGTATTTACCTGGTATTTACGCATCGGATGGGGAAACCGAAGCCACGGGACACTCGGCTCACCTTCCGTATATGTACCATCACATGACTTTATGCCTATTACGTCAGACAAGGAAAATGTTTTTTTTTTTTTTTTTTTAATTACAGCAGTGCGCGTACTTACCATCATCAATTGACCACGCCATCCTGGTGCCCGGGCATTGACGCTGGATCATATACTTGTTTATGCAATAGTCCTACTGTCTGCAAGTGCGGAGCCGCCATTAGTACGACGTACAGCTACTTATCATTTACCCGTCTACCCCGCCTTCAACTCATGAGCCGCGATGTCCGGCGAGGAAGAATTTGACGAATTTATGGAGGATGAGTTCCTCTGGATAGATGCCGGAGACCCTCATTTTACTGTGAGTGAGATTGATATTTAGAATTCACAAACAGGATGCTAATGAAGGGTGGCAGGATGAAATGGCCATGCTGATCAATCCAGACCCGGTATTCCTCGACGACGAAGCTCTCTATGACGCGCTGGACAGCGATACAGACTGGGAATACCTTTCAGACGAGTACTATGACAATGATCTCCCTCTCAAACTACGTCGTCGACAGGAGAAAGCAGCTGCAATAAAAGGGAAGCGTGAGAGCCAGAAACCAGCTGCGCTTGATAACACTAGGTACTATGGTGTGTCATGGTCGGCTGGCCCGCGAGTAGAGAACAATGGACCGCTTTATCAGCCTGGAGAGGGGGTGAAGGTATCTCTTCTTAAGAATTGGCGCGAGATCTTTCATGAGTCGAAGCCAAAGACGAAGCAGGTAAACGAAAAGATAAAGCACGATGGTCATATTAGGGCGACGTTTCATGACCGACTATCCACAAGGCCGCGCCGAGACAAAAGGGGAAATGTGCCAGTAAATGGCGCGGTCGAGATAGGCGTTGACACGGAGGCAGAGGGTGATGTACCGGAGATGGACGTGGAAAGCAACGGCTTGGTTCTTGATAGTACCCCTCCTGTGACTATACCACTTCCACCGTCGCGATTTGGCAGCCTTGATGGTGATAATGAAGTAAAAAAGCCAGCGAAGAGAGGCCGTGGTCGCCCGCGTATTCGAGGCGGTGGCTCGCGGCTGAAAGAAGTCACTCCTGCCCCTGAAGAGCAAAAGCGTGTTCCAGGACTCGAAATCGTACCACCATCACTGCCTATAAATGTGGAAGAATATAAGGTGATATCCGCTCCGAATGCGCCAACACGAGGACGGAAGAGATCAGCCGTAGAACAGGCTACCCCTGCCCCTGTTAATGGTGGCCCTGGCCCAAGCTCTAGCCCTGTAAGGAATCCAAAGCGTAGGAAGCATGCCGTTACGAATGGTGTGAGTACCGCGGCATCTTCCCGGCCTACGCGATCTTCAACAAGGCGGAAGTAGGTATGCCATAGTCCTTTTTTTCCTTAAGGTCTTGCTGTATTATGCAATATCGTGTACTATCTTTACATAGTCGAATCTCAAATCTCTGTTTCCTTTCAATTTTTCTTTTTGCGGCCATCCCATTATCCAGGGTATATACAATCCTTCATATAAACTAGGAAAACTCCTTGTTGAACGCTCTGCCAATAACCATTCGTCTAATCTCGCTGGTACCTGCACCGATCTCATACAACTTTGCATCCCGGAGTAGTCGGCCGGCTGGGATCTCATTGATATATCCGTTGCCGCCCATCAGTTGGATTGCGTCAAGAGAGCATTCTGTTGCACGCTCAGCAGCATAAAGGATGGAGCCGGCACAGTCTTGTGTTCGGACCTGCGTTCCTTCGGGAGAAACAGCGGACTGATCAACTTGTCTGGCAGTGTTGTAGGTGAAAGCCCGAGAGGCGGCGAGTTTGGTGTACATGTCTGCCAGCTTTCCTTGGATGAGCTGGTTGTGTGCAATCGGCATTCCGAACTGGGTACGGGTGTGGGTATATGGAAGTACAAGGTCAAGACAAGCTTGCATAATACTGTGGAGGCCCATTAGCACCAGTTTTGTGCTCTATAACCTATGTTTAGACGGAATGACTTACCCTAGCGGTCCAGCACTAAGAACAAGGCGTTCGAGGTCAAGTCCTTCCATCAATACTCTTACACCTTTGTTGACTTTGCCTAGGACGTTGGCGTGTGGGACAAAGACATCCTCGAAGATGAGTTCACCAGTGTTGGATCCTCGCATGCCGAGCTTATCGAGCTTGCGGGCGCAAGAGAAACCCTTGAAGTCCTTCTCGACCACAAAGGCAGTGATACCCTTCGAGCCGGCATCAGGTTCCGTTTTGGCGTACACGACGATGAAGTCAGCATCGGGGCCCTGGAGTTCCCTGGTCAGCCGGTAGATCTGATTCGTAGTATTAAGTCCAAACCTACGTTTGTAATCCACATCTTGGTACCATTGAGGACGTATCCGCCGTCAACAGCCTTGGCCTTGGTCTTCATGCTCACAACATCAGAGCCAGCAGAATGCTCGGACATTGCGAGCGCTCCAATCTTCTCTCCGGAGATGAGGCCAGGTAGAAAGCGCTCTTTCTGCTCTGGCGAGCCATTGAGGCACAGCTGGTTGACACAGAGCTGCGAATGAGCAGCGTATGAAAGCCCGATGCTTCCTATAACGCGTTAGAGATCAGAGAAAGAACTAGATAGCCGTAGTGTGCATACCTGAAGCACGGCTAATCTCCTCCATGACGACACAGTGTGCCTGATAGCCCATTCCCAGGCCACCATACTTCTCCTCAGCAGTGACACCCAGGAAACTTTATCCGTTAGCTATCAACTCGTACTTTGTATCGCGGAACGGTGGTAGCTACCCAGCTTCGCCAAACTTCTTCCACATCTCCGGTGGGAATTGATTCTCTTGGTCCGTCCTGGCAGCGACCTCCTCTGGTATCTCGCGCTCTAGAAGCTATCAGCGCATGATCCTCCATACGTCGACGGCACTGAGTATACGTACTGGCAAACTCTCGGACGGTATCCCGAAGCTCGTTCAGCTCATCTTCTGTCGGCGGGGCGAAGCCCTGAGGGTGTTTAGTAGATGCTGCCCGCCATGCTGCAACAGGTACAAGCTGTCTGCGGGCGGCCAGGGTAGCTCTGGAGGCGGTACGACCGATAAAACGAGGGAGGATAGGCGATGCCATGGTGAATGGGCTGTTATGGTATACTCAAGCTAGAACGGGCAAAAGCAGATGCAAAAGATAAAGAGTGAAGAAGTCGAAGAAGAAAAAGAAGACGAAGTTGCAAGTTGCCTCTTTCGGTGCCTCGGCTGACTTTCCCTTTCGGCCCTGCGGGCGCGGCTTGCGGCGGCAATACTGCCCGGTAACGCCAATACGCGTGGGGCTCTTTCGGCAAACTTCCCAGCTTTATTTTTCCGGCGTCAAAACGTCCTGAAGAGGAAATCTTTTTCGACGTCGCGATATCAGAGCAGAGAAATAACAGAGAGAAAGCGTGCAGGGAGGAATTGAGCACCAGAAAACAGTCGAGCATGATAGTAGGATAAGAACTTTGCTTCTATCTTATTTTTATCACGAATCGCGATTTCAGAGAGAGCAGTTGGAGCTTGATCATGGCTCTCCGCGCCCCCTCAGCAGGGCTTCTGCATAGCATGCGATGCGCTCTCAACCAGCAGCTCCCTCGACGAGCAGCTCTCACGCTGAGAGCAGGATCTAGCTATCATGTTAGGGGCGTTGCCAGCTTCACGCACGCTCACCAGGCGTCTGCCATCTCCGTGCTGCCCACCACCGTCGATACCTCGTCCGCAGACTTCCAGGAGAACGCCAAACAGATGGAAGAAGTCCTCAAGAAGATGAACGACCTGCACGCCAAAATCGCCCAGGGAGGCTCTCAGAAGGCTCGTGATAAGCATATTGCGCGTGGGAAAATGTTGCCCCGAGACAGAGTGACCGCTCTTATCGATCCGGGCACCTCGTTCCTCGAGCTCTCTCCGCTGGCAGGCCATGAAGTCTACCCGGGCGACGATGTGCCCTCCGGCGGTATCATTACCGGAATCGGCATGGTCGAGGGTGTCAACTGCATGATCGTTGCCAACGACAGCACCGTCAAGGGCGGTACCTACTACCCCATCACCGTCAAGAAGCATCTCCGTGCCCAGGCCATTGCTCAGGAAAACAAGCTACCCTGCATCTACCTCGTCGACTCTGGCGGTGCCAATCTGCCCCATCAGGCCGACGTCTTCCCGGACAAGGAGCATTTCGGTCGTATCTTCTTCAACCAGGCCCGTATGAGCTCGCTCGGCATTCCTCAGATCTCTGTGGTTATGGGCCCATGCACGGCCGGAGGTGCCTACGTTCCCGCCATGTGTGACGAGTCCATCATCGTCGAGAACCAGGGAACCATTTTCCTTGCCGGCCCGCCGCTGGTCAAAGCGGCTACTGGTGAAATCGTCTCCGCCGAAGACCTTGGTGGTGGTAAACTGCACTCCACCATCTCCGGTGTGACCGACTACCTGGCCGTCGACGACGCCCATGCCCTGACCTTGGCCCGCAGGTCGATATCGAATCTCAATTGGCCCAAGACCACTTCGCCGTTGACACCCACATCAGCTTCTACCGAACCCATCAAGGAACCCCTGTACCCAACCTCCGAACTCGCCGGGATAATAGGCACCAATCTCCGTCGCCAGGTTGATGCACACGAAATTATCGCCCGCATCGTCGACGGCTCTGAATTCTCCGAATTTAAACGCGACTACGGCACCACCCTCGTGACTGGCTTTGCACGCATTTACGGCACCCAGGTCGGAATCGTCGCCAATAACGGAATCCTCTTCTCCGAATCGTCGCTCAAGGGCGCACATTTCATTGAGCTCTGCACCCAGCGAAACATCCCCTTGCTCTTCCTGCAGAATATCTCCGGTTTCATGGTCGGAGCTGATGCTGAAAAGGGCGGTATTGCAAAGAACGGTGCTAAGCTGGTTACCGCCGTTGCCTGTGCGGATGTTCCCAAGTTCACTGTCGTATATGGCGCTAGTGCCGGCGCAGGTAATTACGGAATGTGGTATGTTCAAACAGACATTATATCCGTTAATTGATATTACCTTGAGCAGATGCTAACTATTATACTTTTATTGCAGTGGCCGTGCCTACTCGCCTCGCTTCCTATTCATGTGGCCCAACGCAAAGATTGGCGTCATGGGCTCTGAACAGCTAACCAATGTCATGGCCGCTGTTGGCAAGAGTGTTGACCCTTCGCTACGTGACCGTATCGACGCCGAGAGCGAGGCTGTCTTCTCGTCCGCGCGTCTCTGGGATGACGGTGTTATCCCCCCGGCCGATACGAGAAAGGTGTTGGGACTCTGTCTAGCTGCCTCCGTCGGCGGACGTTCCGAGGATGCAAAGACCAAGTTTGGTGTTTTCAGAATGTAGATTGAGCCATTCACCTTGTTTTCCTTCCGTGTCCTCCCCCTTTGCTTTTTATTATATATATTCAACGTTTCTTTTTCTTTTGAAGGTGGGATCCTTAGGCAGAAAATAGAATCATGTACAATTACAGTGCTCAGTGTACGGTTTTGAGGTTGAAGTCTGCTCCATTTACACGACCCAGCATGATAAATCTATTCCATAGATATAGATAAAAAAACAGTATGAAAACAAAAAAAAAATAAAAATAAAAAAATAAAAAAAATGAAAGATAATGTAACGACTTCGGGATATCAAACCAGACGATGTTAATAAAAGACAGGATATATAAAGAAATATAAAGAAACCAAGCCAAAGGGGCAGGAAAGTGAATATATATACACAGGATAAAAAGATCCCCATACTTTTTTTTTGCCTGTGATGGCTCGTTGGAATGTTTTGCTGGAGTCATGATGATATCGTAATGAAGTCTGCTCTTGCGCGCTCTCTCTTCCTTCTTTTTCGTCTTTCATCTGACAAGGAAAGGGGGAAACTGGGGGGGGATATCCAAGAACAGGAAAATATAACAAAGGGGAAACTTTTCAGGAAGTTGGCGGTAATTTTTTTATAGAAACAGTAATATGTATATCACGAAATGAACGGTGTAGTGGATGGAGGATCGACCCAGTAAGACAAAGGTAGAAGATGTAAAAATCTTAAGAGACGTAAAATAGTAAGTAGTAGGTGATATCCAAAAAAATGGCGAAAAGAATAATCAAAATAGCAAACCAGTGATGCGGAAGGGGTATATTAAGGCGGACAACAACAAAACAAAGGACGAATCACTTGCAGGACATAGGTGAGGACAGCAGGAGGGCAAGCGAAAGGATGGGAGAACAAACGGACGGTCAAAGAATCACACAATCGGTCTTCATCTTTGTCCTTCTCCGGTTTCGTCGCTTGTCTGCTCCTCCGCCGGCCTCTTTCTTGCGACTGCCCCCATACTCTCGATCTCGATCTTTGTTGGATCGGATATCCTTCCTTATGATCTGTCGACATAGGTCGATAAACGCTTCGTCGACGTTCGCTCGTCTTCGCGCCGAGGTCTCGTAGTATGGCGCATTCCCCCACTGCTGGGATAGAGCGAAGGCGCGCGACCGCGAAACAGCGCGATCCTCTTCGAGATCTGACTTGTTACCGACGATGACGATGGGGACTTTTTCATCGTCTTTGATACGGATGATTTGTTCGCGGAGTTCTTGCAGTTCGTTGAGCGAGGACATGCTTGTTATGGAGAAAACGAGGAGGAAGCCTTCGCCTTGTTTCATGTAGAGTTCCCTAAAACGGATTGCCTTGTGAGTCGCTGTTGTAGAGCGTTGGGCTTGGCTTGAGGGGTGAGAGGGAGTTCGCTGCGTGTATCTGGTGTGTTTGAGGATAGTCAAGGATAAGGTTTCATGGAGATTGAATTACCTCATTGCGGCTATCAATCACTTTGTTAGTCTGGGGAGGATGTTCAATAGTGCCAGTTTTGTGCTGGACAAGACTCACTGAACTGTTCCGTTCCAGCTGTATCCAATCTATGGTCCATCAGTCAATATGATTGTTGTGTGTATAGGATCTCTGCACCGTTCGGGCCATGTTCGAAGAGAGGGATACGTACATTTCCAGAAGGCATGGTCGTCCCTATAAGCAGGATAATTAGCGGGCGTCCAGAAGAGATTGAGAGGCGGAAAGAGGACAGGTCAAGACTCACATCCACCGCAAGGACTTTTCTATATGAATCCTCGATAGTCGGATCATAACTCTCAATCCATATATTCTGTACAAACTGGGCTGGGGTGAACCGTCAGACAAGCGGTTTGGCGCAAAGAGTCGAGTGGCGTGAGTTTCCTTACCAGTCAAACAGCTCTTCCCAACTCCACCTGCAGTTAGAAACGATAAGTAAGCATTCCTCCAAGCAGTATTATCGAAGATAGAAGAAAGAAAAAAGAGTTCCTACCAGCTCCCAGCACAACGATGTGATATTCCCTCCTGGAATGCCGTAAATGAAAGTTAGCCTCGTTATTCGCTGGGAGTGTAGGGGAGGAGTGTTTGGTCGAAGAGTCAAGAGAAGCGCGCAGATACGGCACCGGCACAGACATCCTTAGGCCAGTAAAAGCAAGAAAAAGAAAAGAAAGGGCAACACAGGAGGCAAAAAAAAAAAAAAAAATAGGGCCATACCGTGGCTGACTCTTTGATGCCATCTGAAAGGGCAAGCTCGAATAGCTTTTATTAATAGGGGCTAGGAAAAAAAAGGGAGAGGAATTCTTGGAGAAGACGCGGCGTGGTGGATCGATGGATGCTACGTTAAGAGCCAGGGCAACCAGAGTAGCTTCGACCTTTGATGTGACAGGGAAGAGAAAAAAAAAAAGAGGGAAGAGTAGATAGAATATGATCTGACCCTTCTGTCCGAACGATGTCTTCTTATTCTTCCTCCCTGCAAGTGTCCTTTTTTCTCTTCCTGTCTGTCTGTCTTGTCACTCTGTCTTGTCGTCTGAGAGGGGGATATGGCCGCTGAAGCGTAGCACAGCCGCAGGTTCACAGGCAGCCCGCAGAAACCACAGGGAAGCGGAAGAAAAGATAGAAAAAGAAGAAGAAGAAGAAAAAGAAGAAAAGACCGCCGGGCTGGCCAGTTCAGACAGGTAATATCGGAGAGAGAAGAACCAGAGCTGCAACGGCAAATGGGAATCGACAAGCCCAATTTCCCTCCCCGAAACAACCGGACAGTTTGGCAGGTCGAGCGGGCAAGGGGGACCGAGATGCCCTGTTCAACAGGAAAAGAAAAGAAAAAAGTATCAACTGCTTTTTTTCTTTCCTCTCCCCCAGCTCAACGGCGAGCTAAGTCGACCGGAGCAGGGCGAACTGAGGTTGGTGGACTGCGTGCACTGCCAGGAATTATTATCATATATATCGACCATTCGCGTATGAGCTCGTCCAGGGTCCAAAAGGGGGGGACGAAAGGGAGGGTGAGGGAAGATGTTCGTCCGTCTGGCCTGGTCGAGGATCTTTTTTTGAGGAGCGCAGGATGGGGGATGTTTCAGCGGCAGGACAGCTTGGGTGAGTGCCTTGTCACGGCTTGTTATCCGTTTCTCGACTATCGTGTAGTATTCGTTCTGTCTCTCTCGCTCGTCTCGAAGAACTCCTTCGTCTTCTTCCTTGTGGGAGAAGAAAGAGATGGGAGGAAGAGAAGGCCAGAAAGGAGAGAGAAAAGACAAGCTAATTACCTAAGAAGGTTACCAGGCGGGAACTAAAGAAGAAGAAGAAGAATGAAGAAGAAGGACTACATCCTTTTTTTTTTCGATATGTTTTCTTTTCTTCCCCCAAATACATAGTAAGAAGAAGAGAGAGAATAAGAAACTATCAGGGTTGTCGAATTTACTGTAATATCAGGCATCGAACCAGTTCAGGCGTCTTCCAACACCCCGGCACCGGCTCCCTCCTCTACGCCGTATTGGTGGCCATCTACACGCTATACAAGCCCAGTAGAGAGATCACCACCGCTAATACATGGGGATCTAACGCTGGCCAACCGTCGTGCGGCGCACCCTTGATAGGCCCGGGGAATCCTCGTTCGACCGGGGAAGAGAAGAAAAGAAAAGAGGAGGTAGATATATAGTTCGTTACTTATATATGTACAAACGGCCGGGCCCATGCAGACCAGATTGAGACGGGATCAGAGATAATAATAGTCATGGCACTAAGACAGGTCGATATCAAACCCTTCTTTTTCGTCCTCTCTCCCCTCATCTTACTGGGTCGTCTGGTGCACGTTGTGAAATGAAGCCGTCTCCTTTCCGTGACTGACGGAAAGGAAGGGTGGCGCCATGTCCGGCCATCTCCTGATGATATATCGTATTAGCGCGCTGTACATACTATGTATATCCGTTAGTTACCATACTCCACAAAACAGGTATCGTCTGCGCCGTCAAACTGTTCGGTCAGCTTGGCCGGCGCCGTCCGTGTCCGGCTCCCCAGCGCCTTGAAAACATGCGGAAACACCAGCTGGTCCACGTCTCGAGCCCAGAGGAAGTCGAGGTGCTCGTAGTGCGCAATCTCCGTGGCTGTGGTGTGGCTGGGGAGTTCCTCCAGCATCACGTCAATGTCCACCAGGCTGTCTGACCCGCCATAGACTAGCACGATGGGTGTCTTGATGTTCTTCGTCGGGAACTTAGCCGGCTTGTAGAAGCGTGTCTTGGCCGCTATGCTGAGCATCGACCCGGCGTCGTCGTCGTACATCTGGAAGCTCTTGTTGCGGATGATCTGGAACCAGTGCACGACTGACTTGGTGCTGGTCGACGAGTACAGATGTACGTATGCCGCCAGCTTCTGCGCCGTGCTAATGTTCTTGCCGCTCCAGTTGAAGAGGAACGAGAGGGCCGCGTCGATGATGCGCACAAAGATGGGCGGGTAGAGGATGGCCTGCCACATGGCGGTGGAGCTGAGGATGCTTCGTCGGCCAAACGCAAGAAACATCACGTCCGGAGAAGCTTTCACCAACGCATCCACTACCCCGTTACTCAGTCCTGCGGGCGACATGGCCGGTGCCAGGGCAATGAATAAGTTGACCTGCTGGTTCAGCGTAGGATGGATGGACAGCGTTGCAAACGCCTGTGCCGTCCCCTGTGAAAATCCAATATACGACAACGACGGCTGCCCGGTGACCGAAAGGATATAGTCGATGCTATCCGGAATATCGTGAAACGCAAACTGGTCGATGGAGAAGTTCCAGAATGCGCTGTAAGCGGGGGACATCGTCGTCGACTTTTTGGAGTACTTGTTTCCCCGGTTATTTCCAAACCAGACGTCGTAGCCCAGCTCTACCAGCCGGAAGGGCAAACATCTGCTCTCTTCCGTCAAACACACCCACACCTCGCTGCTCATCAGCAGTCCGTGATGAAGGTATACGACCGGTTTCCGAGGCGTCTCATTGCCGATATCATTCCCACTGGCGTAGGTATGTGGCTCATCCTTCCGCCACGGAAGCCTATGGAGTCCTAGCAGGTATCCATCCCTCGTCTGGACTACATGCTCCTCAGTTTCGTAGCCAAAGATGGCACAGAGCTCGGTGAACTCTGACGCCTTTGCAATATCTGCAGATATACTCTCCTGCTTCCGACGCTTGGGCTGAGCAGCAGACATCACATGGAATAGCCGCTTTGACTGACGATAGCAGATATCTATGACTGGTTGAGCTGTAGACCGTTGTTAGCCTTGCAGCCTTGAAAATTATAGGGGGTCAATCCGAGCCAACTCACGAAGGCAGAGAGTGATAATATGAATGATCCCTTCCAGAAATACCAGCCCCAATGAGATAAAAAGAGCTATATACTCAGTCCTGTTCATTACCCCATCAGTATCTTCCTGTATGAGTATCACCCAGTCTTCTGCCAACTTACCATAATAGACGGCCAATAAATGGAACGCGTGCCATCGTGAGCCAAAAACTCCCCAACCACCCGGGGAAAAAAGAAAGACAGAAGAAGAGGGCCCCAACCTTTGGCCCTGGCAAGTCACCGTCTATATAATCCTTCTTCCCTCCTCTTCTTCCTCTTCTTCCTCTTCTGCTTCTCTTGATTTTTATATCTTTTAGTATCTTTTTCGCATGTGAAAACAAACTTTACGTCATCGAAAACACGAGATTTGGCTTAGTCATGTTTCACGTGATCCAACCTCTAGCCCAATCAGGATGCGCATAAAGTAAAAGCAGAAAAAAAGGAAGATATAAAAGATGTAGCTCAGCGGGCGTTGTAGAGCGCAGACAAGCCAAAGCAACCCTTCACAGTGCCGCAATGCCGAGTTCGTGTAAAGACCTGCGTACGTTGGACCCGATTCTGCTTGCTCGTGCCACGGTCATGAGCGTTTCGCTTGGCTGCACCATATGACAGATTGATCCATATGACACGAACCGTTACAGAGGACAAGTTGCTAACGAACGAACAGGCCAGGCGCTGGCGGAATGTCTGCAGGAATCAGACTGTATCATGGTCCAGCGGAATACACCTCAGGAATGTTTGCGTTCTCCCAACCTCGAGCAACTGCCCGTAAAGTGTCAGCAGCTGAAGAAGGGTCTTAGCGAGTGCAAGTACGCAGCTTTTCTCCCCCCCCCCCCCCCCCCCCTCTGATGTTCCTGAACCATGGCTAATCGAACGCAGGAGAGGAATGGTAGACATGCGCAAGCGATTTCGCGGCAACCAGCCCTTCCATCTTGCCAAGGAGACGGATAGTGCTACGGGCGAGGTAGTCGAGAAGAAGAAACCGGTTCCTCAACTGTACGCTGGACGACCGGCGTTCCAGGCCGTTCAGGAGATAAGTGGTGATGAGGTGCAGATGGACCCTGAGAAGACAAGGGGTTTGTAAAACGTCTATCCTGGACGGTTTATCTTGTGATTGTGGGTATTATAGATGCTCCTCGTGCAGGTGGGGTTTAGACTTGCATCTTTTCTCTGAAGCGTCGGGATATTATGAGCATGGCGTTTTTATTTATTTTCTATCATTATTTTTTGGGCATACTCTCGTCTCAAGAAATTGTACAATATGGATCGACCAGCGGCTGCTATAGATATGTTTATGTATTTCACGGTTCTAAGAAAAAGTCATATCGTCACTTTTCATGTATTATACATCAGATGAAACAGTAATTGGCTAGTCCGCTTGCCATGGATGAATGATAAAGGGAGCTGAAAGGTAAGTGTCAAATCGAAATTCGGTCGAAAGGAACACTCCAAATGCTGAATTTCTTTTGTTTACCCCATAAATAAGTCCATTCTTGTTTTTTTACCCTGTTCTATTGCTCTTTTTTCGTGAGGCTGCTTTTCATCGGCGGTGCAGAATACAACCAAACCATCACAAATGCGAGGAAACCCCCGATAACAGACCATAGACCGGCGATCCAAACCCATCCACCGCTAATCCGCCAGCTTCGTGGCCACTCATCATGTGCGAAATGTCGTACTGTAACTTCGTGCTTTTCCTCGATGTAGGTGAAGAAGGGCCGCTTGTAATTGACACGGAAGGAAAAGATGCCATGCTGGTCAGGGAGGGTGAAGGAGGTTCTGTAAATGGCAGCATGTTCCGTTCTGTCAACTGGTTGAAGGTTAAGACGGTGGAAGGGAGATAGCATGGTGAATTCTAGCTGAATTTCATCATTTTCTGGAGCCCAAAAGGGTATCCATTGATCATAGCTATACTCCGAAAGTTCGATTGTGAATGTCTAGCGTTACATGTTAGTACGGGATTGATAAGCCAAAGAGGGAATGATACGAACCACATCGTTTTTGATACGGTAAATTGATGGGTTAAGCTCCTGCGGTCCCGACTCTATGTTACTCTCTTCGTTCAGGTAGTGTTCCACCCGAGTCACTTTGATCACACCTGTCTCCTGGAAGGTCCAGGCAGTAAGTTGCTGGGCAAACTGTCTGTTGGAGGTCTCAACCTTCTCGCCCTTGGGCACCTTTACCTTGGCAGAAAACCACTCATCCTTTAGACTGTCGACTGATCCGAGGACAGTGATTCTCGCCGAGTTCCTTGCCTGCATAGCTGTGGCTAATGAGAGCTGCGAGCCTGTTGGGAGCTTTTGGTCAATTGATTGATCATCATCCCTCTTGTCATAGCTATATGCCGTTGCGGGAGCCCGGATAATAGGAGCCAGCAGAGGACTGTTGTTGCCTAGAGATTGCCCAGCAACATTTGGAAAAGCTAGAATGCCTTCTCCGTTGAAGAATGGTTTAGTGTCGGGGCGTAAGCTGCCGGGACGGGGCAGAAGGAGAACGTTATGTTTCTCTGCAGCAGATATGGTATCATAATTAAAGTGGTCCACCACAATTGGAGCTCTATCCGGCGAGAGATGTATGTCGAGTTCGAGAAGAAGGGAGCTGATACCACTGGACGTCGGAGCACCGCCAGAGAGGGCAATTAAAATGTTTCCGTCATCGTTGACAAAGTCCAGTAACGTTTTCGGCGTCAGAGCAGGCCCCAATCCTACATACAGCAAAGACATTCACATTAGCATTGTGACCGTACACTTGTCTATTTTCTGGTTGCCGCACCTTTGGATTTTGGTGGGAGGAGTATGAGATGGTCGTAAGCTCTTGATCCAAGATGGAAGAGAGAGAGCTTGATGTTCTTCGGCGACTCGAACGTAAGTTTATACCCTCGACCTAGGAACAACGCATGCATGTTTAGCCCAAACTGGCCTTCGATAGACGAGGCAGGGTTACATATTAATATGCAGAAAGACTAACTTTCCAAGTCTGCCCAGAAGGTCGAAAATAACTCCCTTTCAGAGTCGTCTTCCTGGATAACAAGAAGCCTATCTCCAGTACTGCTTAGGGCGTGTACCGCTGCGCTGTATATACTCAGGCATAGAAAGGTAAGCAGCCACTTCATCGTGGAGCTTGCGGATATATCAAGAGAACGGGCAAGAGGATGAGGGCAGACACAATTGATTGCTCTGAGGGTGGCGACAAAGACAGCTTTCAACAGAGACCTTTATGCGATGGTGGCATGAGTATCATCGCGATCCCCAGTCGTTTGCTGTAAAGAAGTTGTAATAGCTCGCCGGCGCATTCGATGTTTCGTCGTTGTAGAAAAGAGCAACGTGTAAGGTCGCGGCAAAGAGAGAAGCGCCAAGACGCTGAGCAAGCCAACCACAAACGACGAAAAGCAACTTCGAACTTCGAACCAAAATAGCCAGAAACAAAACAGCAAAGCAAGCAGAACCGCCTGTTGGAACGAGAGCGACGGGACAGTTCGATATCCGCTTGGTTCGACATTTGCCTCGAGGAGCCAGATATACCATCTCACGACTCAATTGGCACGTTGACAGCCCGCTTCACCGAATTCTTTCCACTCCAAAAACCAGGTCACCATGTCAAAGCCCTTTTTCTTCGCTCAACCATTCCGCTATATGCGATGGGCCTCATATGAGAAACCGGCTATCTTCTACTCGATTGTCATCGGCTCTCTCGGGCCTGTAGCACTCTTCGCGCTGCCCCCAATCAGACGATACTTCGGCGACGTTGACCCCGCGGAAATCCCTTTCTCATACCCAGGTATGTTCCCTATTCCTGCTTGGCTGTTTCTGCAACTTGGACAAGAAGCAAAATGCTGACCATAACACTTTTCTGCTGATAGTCCCCGCCGGACCAAGGAAGATACCTCAGGGCTACGATGATGAGTAAAACTGTCAAAATATTGATTTCTTCGGCGGCTTAGTTGCGAAATAACGACATTATTCCAGAATCCCAGTCATCTTTCTAGCCGATTCCTTTGGTGTTGCCGTTATAACTCATATCTCTCTCCATGCCATTACAAGACAAAAAGCTATGTTGAAGACCCCAGGGACGAGCCAACGGGATATCATTGAGTAGGACGGCAATGCAATTACGGAGAAAGAGAATAATGGCATAGCCACCTGAATAACCCACTCCTTTCCGGCTATTTTTCTTTTGACTTATCTTTTGTACATATATGTTATATTAGCGGCCATCCAGTTGGTTCTTCAGTTCAACTTCTCGCTAGTAAAGTATGTTCCCTACATGCTGGTTACTTGAGCTAATAAATGTAGGATAATGAAGGTAGTATAGGTTATGATAGGTAGAGTTGGTATTAACATACATCCTAAAAGTCTGGATAGCGAGACACAGTTACTAGTATATAAGAGTAAAGTGATGTAAATTTAATAGGCTATGCTAATCGGAAAAATCTGGTAAATCGAACGCCTCTGATGCAACTATCTAGTATAGGAGGTGTTATCATAGCTATGATCTTTTGTTTCTCTGCATAACGGCAGCGATATAAAGGCCAATGCTCCGGAATGTGATGTAAGCCATCATTGAAAAGAAGACCAGAAGGGCTAATCAGTAATGCTATCAAGGGTATGTATATAAGAGGTGGATCGGGCGTGCGTAAGAATATGACGAGAAGGTCCAATTATTAAAGAGTATGACCACACAATATCGAACAGACAAACAACAGCATGTAAGACGGTAGAGGAAATGCACGAATATATCGAAAAAGCCCTAATGTACCCATCGAAAATGGGCCCAACTGTACACTTAATCAATGGCACGGAATTTCGAGGAGATGTGAGGCCGGGAATGATAAAATTTGTAGGAATAAAGAGAAACACGATGGTAGAAAAGATTCAAAACAGCCAGCCCAGTTTTAATAGTTGTGTCCTTGATATCAAATGGAGAGGGGGAAAAAAAGGGAATAGATTTTAAAGAGAAACGTGACCCAGGGATAAAAACCTAAAGTGGCAGGCAAGAGTTGGGCTCCAGGGGATATTGAAGCCTCAACGGGCTCGTATGGTGATATATAAAACAGTTGATTTCGAATGAAATCGTTCAAGTGTCCAACTCAGCGCAACAATCCAGTGGAAGTGGGCTCCAAGGTAGAAGTGCTCCAATATCATCATTAGTCATTCATTCATTCATATGTAGCCCGGATTAAACAAAGCATGTCCCATATGTAGCCACTGTAGCCGGCTGAGTGGAAATGGGATCGACTACACAGATTATCCACATAACAAGAAGATTGCCCAGCGATGTGATGTAGGATAAAGAGGGTAGCTAAGAGGGTTGGTTTAACACAGGCTTGAAAAGATACATGTCCTAGAAGGAAAGAATAAGACGTCGGTGCTATGCATCTAGTGGCGAGGGGCTGGATTCCTTGGGTGTCCCCGGTCAGGCTGACGGTCCGGGTAAGATTCCACGGGATATCCTGTCTCCATTATTCTAGGGTCTGGTCCACTCGATGGGGGGTATGGAGATGTAGACTGGCCAACAGGGGAATAATCACGGTCATTTTCATATCCTTGTCCAGAGTAGCGAGGCTGTGACATTCCTCCGGGGTAGGCATAGGCGCCCTGGCTGTGGATATATGACTGCTCAGTGGTTGTTACAGGTGGAGTTGATTGATTTGAATAGGGGGCTCCGCCACTGGGGGCATAACCACTGTCTGGTGTATACCCAGGCTGGTTACCATAGTCTTGATAGCTTGACGGAGATTGGTGAGCAGGGTATGATTGGGAAGGTGGATAAGTAGAGTATGATGGCTGTTGTGACTGCTGTGGACGGGAGGATGGATATGGTCCTGGGGGCCGAGTCTGACGAACGGAAGAGGAGTCATAATTTGCTGGTAATCTGTTAGGCGCTGGTGGGGTATTAAAATTATCATAGTAAGTACCTCTAGGCTGACCACCTTCTTGTCTGCGGAGGACCTCGACATCCCAACGCCTTGAATCTGCTTTCAGATCCGCAATCATTTCCTATTCCACAATATGGAGTTAGAATGATATAGATAATAATATACAAGAGATGTTGATCACCTACGGTTGTCAAATTTCGGTAAGCACGAATGAAATATCCTGGGCGTCCCTGTTTATCAGTGTCAGTAATTTCAGTCCAGGCCCCCAGATGGATAAGTTTACGAGGTAAAAAAGGATATCTTGAAAGAGAAGATAAAAAGGGAAAAAGAGAGAGGCCGACCTGGTGAGTCCCAGGCCTCACGAGGGCATCCCGTCCAAGGTAGCGGCAAATATCTGCTTGGATAACCTCACGGCTGATACCATCTTGATCGATAAAATATTCATTGAGTCGCGTCTGAGGCTCCGGGTCATCATATCTTAGGGGTTGTCGCTGCGCCATTTTATATCCAAGGCACAAAAGAAAGAGAAAGAAAGAAAAAAAGTAACTAGGTCCTGGTTTTCACTGCTGGAGGGAGAGAAGTGGTCCAAGTCCTGGTGGCCTGATGTACAGAGAAGATCCAAGTTTATGTCTCCAGGAGATCTGAAGTGGGTCGAAGATGTGGTAACGGGAAGAGAGGTATATGATTCCCGATATCTTTACAAAGGGGATCCCAGGTGAGAACAAGAGAGAAATAGAAGTATTGAGAAGGAAAATGAAACCCTCTTGGAAGAGAAAGAAGTTAAGAGTAAAAAAAGAGGTCAAGTGCCACACAGGGAAAAATCCTCGTAGGCTAATAATGTATATATATATGTCCTTTGGGTTTGGTGGGCTCACAGGCAGAGAGATATCTTGAGCACAATCTTTGACTTGACAGTGGAGATGTCTGTTTTTTTTTGGGTTATTTTTTGGGTTATTTTAGTTGTGTCTTCCCTAAAAGAGAGATGCGTTAAACCGGACGCAGGGGAGGGATTCCTTGGGTACGGGTCCAAATGGCGGATGTAACAGTCTTTTGGGGTCCAAATATAATATACCCACAACAATACCGGAAGCCGTGCAACTGCTCCTCAATAAGGTATGATAATGTTGTAGTATTGGTAGTAGCAATGGTCTATGGCTGAAACAGAGTATTCCAAGAAGAGTATGGCAGGGGGAATCCGACGGGTAGTCTGCTGGTCCACTGATGGAATGACCGTAGTAGGAGGGTGAGAAACTGGTTGAAGTGGCCCTTTGCGGGTGGAAAGACTACTTGCGATGCAGCAAAGACGCAGCAGGTGAGGGCGAACAGCGAGAGAGCGTCGTAAAAGGAGTAGAACTTGAAGGTTGAAGAGGAACAGAGGCAGAGGAAGAAGAGAGAGAGAAAAGAACAGAAGAAGAGGAAGAGAAAGAAGCAAGAAAGGGAAGAAGAAAAAAGCGCCAGGAGGGGCAAACAGTGGGTCGGCCAGCTGGAACGGTGATTGGTTTACTGTATTGGGTATGTTTGCTTTGGGCCGGACAAGGCAAAAAAAAAAGGGAACAGCCTAAAGCGAGAGAGAAAAGAGACGGAAGAGGAAGACAAAGACGAGGAGGTAGAAGACGACGACGATGATGGCGAAGATAGATGGCAGACGAGGTAGAGAGCCGTGAGACGGATATTTGGTGAGTAACTGAAGGCTGGGAAAAATAGTACAGTTCAACTAATTCTGCACGTTAACTAATTCCTTGTAGGGGACAACTTCGATCAGTCGACGAGGATTGTACGTGATATCCTTCAAATATCAACAAATGGAGAGCCTGTCTGGCCCCCTTAGCCTGCTTGAATTTTTCAGTGTTGACAGCGTCCTACATGGGCTGCAGGACGATTGGGTGTGAGTTGCCGCTGCTTGTTAGGCACTCATGCAGCTTCTCCTTGGGCACTCACCCAACCCTCCACCTCCACCACTGCACATACTATGTACACACACTAGGGTCGCCCATCCTCGCTCAACTCTGAGGATCCTTTCTCCCTGGCTCCCTGCATCCAGCAGAATCTCCCTCTCAGCCGCTTCGTACGGCCCTGTCATACATAAAACCTCCCCCAGATACGACTCTATTAACTATATATGATTGTTAACCGCCAATAGCGAGATTAGGTAAGGTTTCTCGTCCTTCTCTCTACTCTGGCCAGCCAGTGTAGTCTGCCCTTTGACTCCGGGGTAGGGATCATGCTACCACTCTACTGGATTCCCGGCCTTTTTTTTTTTTTTTTTTTGCGAGAAGAAAAAATTAAATAACCAAATGCACGCTGCCTTCTTCATATAGTATGTATGGACCACCAAATTCTTGCTCCCTTTCTGACATGAGGCTACCATTCCCTGGGAGCTGTGAGCTTCCATTAACGGATGAAGTTTATGCGATGTACGGAGTCCTCCGTAATCACCGCGTGGCTGGTTTGGGGTTATTAGTCCAGTTCAAAAGATGTCAGACCGCCGCTGATAGCTGGTAATTCCTTTTTTGAACTGCGAACGAGCCATCAGATTCGATGGTAAAACGTCGGATCGGGTTCCTCCGACTGGTCAGATCTGCATGGAAGACCGCTCCTGGTCATTTGGCTGGTTTTGATCATACAGCAGGGTTTCGTGACGGAATTATTATACAAGGGAATGGCGGTAGTAGTTGATTCACGTGCCACAATGGTATGTCGAAAAATATGTACTATATGTGTAAGTCAAAAAAAGGGTCCATTTATAACTAACCTCAACTAACATTATATATACTGGATTGAGTACGTACTCCATACAGCTCTCACAGTTTTGTTTGCGTGTTAGCTGCTGAGACGACTCTGAAATTAATCCGCGGAAAGTGGACGCGGATGTCAAAAAGGGTATCTGCCGTCTTTCGCTCCAGCACGATCTCCTTCGAATCCAAGGTGATAAGCGTGCCAGCATCTTTATGGGTTGATCCTGAGTCGGTGGGCCAAACCATGACTTCTTCGCCCTTTTTGTAGCCCAAGTGGATCCGAATCGTCAAATTCGCCTTCGTTCTCCGCAAATGACTGATACTAGAGTCCATCAAGCACATCGTTGCCAGAGACAAGCATCTCCCCCATTTTTGCCTCTGCGTTGGACAGAGCTTGTCTGAATCGGGTCCTCCAAGCAAAGACTTTAGGATGACTGGTGTCAGAGATGATGCTACCATCCAAGGAACCCATGTCAAAAACCCAATTTAGAGGCCAAATGGCTAGAAGAAAAATGACGCAAGGGATGTCAGTCTTCCAATCGTATCAAAGCTTAACCCCAGGCTGCCAGTAGACTTGTTCGAGACAAGTGATACTCGAGGCATTGGAAGGTAATAGAAAACATACCATGTATGTCTGCAAGGGTTGGCTTCTCTGTCTTGCGGAGCCATTCCCTTCCATCCGCCAGTAACGTTGATTCTAAAAAGCCGAAAGCCCGCTTTACTTGAACAAGTGCCTCGCCTCGAAGGCTGGGCATATCCTCAACCTTCCATGACAGCCCGGTAAAAAAGGAAGCTCTGTCCTTTAAAAACGCCGGATCCCTGAGGGTCGGAAGGCCGAGCGGCATCAGGAGAACAGCGTTAAGGAATAGCCCGCCATCCGTTGACCATGATTCAAGCAGATTTTCCAGAGCCTTTCCATCACCGTCTATGTCGGTGGCCCCAAGCTTCCGGCTGGAAACAGCTCTTCAAGTTTCTTAAGAATCAATCGAGTGTCACAGTATACATCCTTTCCGATACTCAGGACGGGTATTCGTCGGTACTGGACGCCGAGAGCAGCCAGGTCCGGCCGTGGCATAATTGGTGGCTGCATCTGAGGTTGCTGTCAGCATGCATGCACCTAGCCCCGTGATTAAAGAAGACACGATATCATACACATTGTTTGTACCGAATTCCGCGAAGAGCCAAATACCTTGAAACGGGGTTAATCGAATAGTTCTCTTTCCGTGATCATAATGTTTATTGTAAGCCTTTGATTATCTACTCACCATGCAACCCTGGCATACGGCAAGAATGAATAGTGAATAGGACCGGGGTTAATTCCGGGGCCATAGTAAGCTACCTTAAGCAGTGATTAATGATACAGAGTGTATATATTCTCTGCTTTGACCTGGTTTTAACTGCCAGGGCCTCTTTTGCCTCCTTTATACTCATCATAGTGGGAACTTCGTAGAGCGTATCTTTAGGTGTCTCTGGGGCGTGTCTGGATGCCGAGGTGTTAACGGAATAAAATTAATCCTAGATGTGCTTATATAAGAATGGCGCCTATTCTATCACGTGATATAAGACATCAAGGATCTATCCGCGCCCCGCAAGCCAGACCACGTAACGGAAACTCTCGCTCATACCTTATATACATTATCGACATTCAGTAAACGATCAAATCACTTTATATCACATTGCTTCGCCAATGGCTCATCTGTTTACCTCACAATGCTACCAAACTACTTGACGAGTAGTTACTTACAGTACAAAGAGGATACAAATGCAGTGGCATCATGGCTCGCAAAAACTGCCAAAAAATGTGGATACGAAATGGACCTCCAAAAAGACAAGACGGGTCAACAGAAAAAAAAAGGTAGGCAAAAGGGGAAAGCAAGGAAAACTGCCCGTAAGGCCAAACCTCCTCCGGTTGATTCATCCACTACAAAATCAACATCGGCCAAGCTGCGCACGCATATCATTGCTGTTCGTGACTTCGTCCCTCTTGCTCAATGGATTGTAGACTGCGAAACACTCAGGGTTCGCGTCCCGTCCACATTTTCCGTAGCGATCGAGCGAGCTATATCGGCACGGCAAGCTCATCAGGGTATTCTGGGAGGAAGTGGGGGAATCAAGGACGACGGACATACTCATTTTATCAGTATCCTCGAGCGCGTTCAAACTATTCTACAACCTCTGTTTTTAGAGGAAGGCAAGGATGGCCTGGCCAACAGGTTTGAGAGGCTCGATATTCAAGAGCCGTCAGATAAATTTGTTCAAACCGCAGATATCAAGACACCAGAGACACCAGAACCTGAACCAGACTCAGATACCCAATATGAAGCAGAACAAGTACAAGATATGGATGAGATGTATAGTGCATTCCGCCTTCTTATCCAGGATTATCATTCCTTCCGCGTGGCAATAAACGAAACATGGGTGGGCTACCAGCAAGGCGTCTTCGATCTTGTTTCTGCGTCTATAATGACAAATACAGCCCTTGAATTTGCCCGTCGGCTGGAGAAAGACGCAGAACCCCTGTTTGAGAAATTTGGCGGATCGGAGCAGATCTTAGTGGCGGCATTTTTAGCACAATGTAAACGTATGGGAGAAGAAGAAAGCTATAGGGAGCAATCTGGAGATGAGTTTAACTTCAACGTTTGGGAGGCTGCATCAGAGATCTTTTTCCCGACCTACATGCTTCTCGAAGCATTCGTTCCCATGGTGAGCAAGTATAATATGCCAATCTACAAACCCGGCTACTTTGGTGTTTACGATCCCGCCAGCGACCGGACAAAAAAAACACCAAGGGAAAAATTCAAAGAAGACAAAGTAATTCTTACAGAACATTTTACCGAGTTTGCATTGCTCGCTATTTGCGTGCCCGACCTCGACGCTGAAGATGAACTTACGCGCAGCTTCAAGGAAGCATTCGAAACCCACAAAATTACACTCTCTCTTGTGTTTGCTACCCAGGTGTACCTTGATATTCACCATGTCTTGCGTGAAGGGGTAAAACGTGGCCTTTCTGATTTAATGACTACCGCTGGGATGATTGACGAGTCAATAAATGACAACTTTCAGTATCATAAATCACTCCATATCGCCGGGTGGCCTCGATCCAATGATGCTATTCTGAAAAACATCCAGCAACATATATTCCAATATACCAAAAAGGACATGGTAGGAGAGGCGAGAAAGCGTCTACATCATCCTCCTAGCAAGCCTTACAGATTGCTCTCCTCCCATCCTCTGTTATGTGGGCTGCTTGTTTATAGCCTAAAGGTTACATTCCAAGACGTCAGTCTAGCGTTCGCAGATGCCTGGGGCTCCGTCTTGTATACCTTTCATTTATACAATGCTGTGAAACAAGAGAAATTACTTGGGAAAAATTGGACGGATATGGACGTAATAATGGGTATACAAGGCAAGATTTTTGTTGGAAATCCACCGAAAACCCCGGAGGATTACCTGAAACAATTCGCTCTCAGCATGGGTTGGTCAGCAACAGCATTCGCCAAAGACAGACATCACGGTACTTTGCGGGCTTCATCTCGTGGTCCCAGGTGTCTTAAGGAGCTTGCACCAGTTGCACAGATGTTCAAGGCGAGATTTTGTGAAGGCTCTGGCCAGACCGACTGGATGTCAGTGGATATAGAGCAGATAGTATCCAAGTCTAACTGGAAGGAGGAGCCTCCCTCTGGAGACCTTTGTATATATTCCATGTCTCAAAAAGAGGATAAGGAACAAAAGCGAACAACGTCAGCACGGTTAGATGTAATCGATCTATTGAAACGTCTCCGAAATGCTCTACAAGCTGAATCACTGGAACTCAGTCTACCATATCTTGAATTTCATCGAATATGCTGGTCGATTCTTCGCAAGATTAATGAATAGTGTAAACCAGCTCTTCAAGAAATGTTCGGTGTCGGTTATTTGGAGAGGGAAAATCAGCTGCCTTTTGTTGTGGGTTATATATTCATGGCTGCAACAAACACGAAAAAATTGAGTGGCCTGTTAGGGGTTCGAAAGTCGGATGAGGTTACTAGCAAGTTGTTGCTTGCAGCTGCTACCGTCATAGACGAGTGTATAGGAATCGTTGGGAGACTGTGCTGCGACATACTAGAACAAGAAAATATTCACGTTGCGGATGAGAGCAGCGACGAAGATGAAGATGAATGAGGGTTGGGCATGAAGGGGCCTATGAGCTAGCATGTCACCGGTGATACCAAAAGGTGGTAGAAAGTACTAGAGAAAAAGTACTAGGATTATTTAGCAATTATCTTGTTCCCCTTGTAGCTTAGGTTTCGGAGCTTCACTTTTATAGTTATATACCTTAAGGGTTATCCTAATATATGTCTATGTTTTTATTTTCGGTTCGTATATATAGACCAAGATGTTGACTGCTATTATTTGGTCTGAATCCGTTAATAGCAGTGCGGTATACAACTTCTTCATCTCACTCAGCAGCGCAGTTGTAACTCCGAGCCTTAGCCCTCCAATTAACCTTGCGCAGGTCATCGTAGCCAGGATAATGGATCTGAAGCTCCGATCCCTGACAGCCCGATTGCCTAGTTGTATATAATATATCAGAGGGTGACGAGCCTACTTTGCACTGATGAAGCATGACTTACGCGTATAATGTACACCAGCTTCCCCGATCAGAGCCAGCGGCATTGACTCCATTGACTCCGCCATTGCCGGGAGGGAATTGGTCGGTTATTGTAACTATTGAATGAGTGAGCTAACAGGTTATACATTGAGGAGATGAAAGAACGTATCAACATACTGCAATTTCCGAAAGCGGTTGTGTAGTACTCGCAATGGCCGACGAAACCAGCTCCGGAGCATAGATATAAACCGCCATGAGACCCCTCTGGAAAAATGCGTGGATCTCCGTTGTCTGGTTTATTTATTACCTTTTGGTCGTAGGGTGCAGCGTAGGTAGGGATGGAAAGGGACAGCAACGCAGCAACACCAAAAAGGAGGCCCATTTTTGAAGTAAACCGTGATAGAATAAGTAAATGGTATATGAAAATTCAATCTCAAAATTGATCAGATGAATTGGTCTTCTGACATTCGAATGCCGGGGAAATGAAGAGCCTTTTATGTCTCATCGTTGATAGTGGCCCTTTCATCTTTCGGCCTATTCAGCCGTCATCTTCAGCTCTCGACAAGCTGAATACCTCTGCACCAGGGCGATTGGGATATCTTCCAGCCGTTTTACCGAACATTCCACTTAATCATTGTTACCTGAGTAATTCTTTAAAACTCTTTTCATGCAATCTTGCCCACTAGGGTAGGGGGAATGGTGCAGTTATCGCTAAGCTGCCTCTCCAGCCGTGCCAGCTGAAGTCCAAAGTCTTGTCGAATGCAATATAGCATGCATTATCGCATAGGTATAGATGTTAGTCGCTTAGATTCCTACATGCATATGTAGCTACACCCCAGTCAAGTCCACGCCAACTTTCATTGAGAGAAAGGAAGATGCGAACAACAGCTCTAAATCAATTTAACTCGTAAGTGTGCTATTTCATGGAGCTCAATAATCTCAGCACTCCGAAAATCGCCTTCTTAGGGTAGTCAAGGTGTGAATATATATAGCAGAGTAGTTGAGAAAATATTTTCGCCACCAAGATGGAATGCATATAACCTTTATATTAGCCATAAGCTAGTTAATTACCCCTGTCCAAGGGCAGCACAGGCGGGCTCCGATAATGTCTACAAAGAGCTGAAGTAAACATTGGTAAAATGGGAGCAAAAAGGTTGAGAACCAATAAAAGTCGTACGATATAGGAGTTAACAGTTGCAAGGGAAGATCGTGCCCTCAGGTATATTGTAATAGAGGAAACGCTCACTGTAACGCTTCGGAGCATTTCTTCAGCATAGCCATTTGAGTATTCAAAGTTTTATTCCGGCGGATTATTGAACAATGCCAGAGCCAAACCCAAATTTTCCCTGGTAGGCCGACCAGAAAGTGCATTTCAGGGGCACGACAGCTAATTTTACAGCCCATGGAGCACCGGTATCTAGAAACTGTCCAAAGGAGCAATTCGTTGTGTCAAGATCATTAGGGCAGAAATCCATTTTATTCAAGCTGCTGCATCCATCGAGTAATAAGAGCGGGATTTCCATAATCTTTCACGCGCGTAAGACGCACGAAGTCATTTGTTCCTAAAGTTCATAAAAGTTGCCTTGTTCGCGCAAGATGATAGGAAAAAAATGGGTTGGAAGCATAAGAAATCATTCCACAATATGCGGATTCCAACGCTCATTGAGGTGTTTGGAAAATGGTATGCCCTTGAGCAAAGGAAGCTCTCCCGTCTCCTCTTCAGATTTTTGGTCAGGACGAACGGTTTACGGTTTTCACCATAATAGTTGGACTGACATGGTGGGAATAAGTGTCGACTCCACCGCCCAACCCAATCATGTTTGCTGAGAGCGTCAGAGTAATGGAAACTCTTAGCAAATCGCATCGCCTGTCATGGTGGTTGTAGTTGGCAAATAGTGAAGGTTCCCCTAAGAGAAATGGAGCGCGCTGCGGGAGAAGCGTTTTCCATCGGTTAACTCATGTAGGCCGAAATGTAGGCCGCCATAGAGTAACTGCGTTGTCAACTATGAAATAAATAGTCTCTGCCACTATTCAGCGGCGGGCTCTTTTGGCTGAATGGGCAGAACTTTTGACATTATTTCATAGTTAGGCGTAGGGTGCGAATGCAGTTTGTATATACATATATAGCCAACATACTCTGGGGTAGACATAGCTCATCCACGAAGAAGTACCTCACAGCAAGCTCTACCAAGGACCACGAAGTTAATTATCTCTGAAAGGCCACACATTCTCCCATGCGCTCCTTTCCTCTTTATTTTTGGCCATATGATCCAAGAATTGTTCTTTGACTATTGCCATCTTCTTTTTTAACACGGCATAATCTTCATGGCTTGACCAGCCATCCCAACCATTTTCGGCACCGCCTAGAGCCTCAAGCACATCTTCCATCATCTGCACGCCTTCTCCCCACTTCTTTTGGTCCTCTTTTTGCGCAGCAATACCAGCTGCCGTGACTGTAATGGGACAGGGGCCCCCATCTGGTCCAG
Organism: Microsporum canis CBS 113480; assembly: GCF_000151145.1. Classification (NCBI taxonomy): domain Eukaryota; kingdom Fungi; phylum Ascomycota; class Eurotiomycetes; order Onygenales; family Arthrodermataceae; genus Microsporum; species Microsporum canis. Next base: position 1,420,405 of record NW_003299164.1, on the reverse strand, counting down.
CAATTTTCCCCCACTCGCGAGCTAGCTGAATTAATTGGCCCCTTATGATAGGCTCGCCGTCATTAAACACTTGAGAAGTAAGTGAAATAATTTGACTACCCAGAGTCTCCGTGTATTGTAATGCTCTAAAGACAGGCATGTTCTCGCGGCCGGACTGTACTTCATATAGCTTATATAAAGACTGTTTTGACTGTAACGCCTTGGCTTCCTTTCTCTCGGTAGGGCTTAATGCGTCGAAGTTGTCAGGTGGTGAAGGAAGTGTAGTAAGGCCTAATGGTAGTCGTGGCCCGTCAAATTCTAGGAAGCTGGGAACTCTAGCTTGCAAGAAAAGTGGTGCGATACTGACCGCCTGCCAGTCAATAATAGAAGTAATTTTTGATGGATCTTCAGAATCAACAAAAATATTATTGTCGTGGAGGTCGCTGTGCCATAGAACGGGTATATGAACAGATATATCTTTAGGGAGTAAGTGCATGGCCACCCTCTCGAAGTCATCCAACACGTCAAGTTTAGTCTTAGAGGTAGGTTTGTAGCCCCTTGGGCCGCCAAATATCCCCTCTGGTCTCGGAAACCCGGGAGATTTCTTGATACATTCTCGTTCTCGCCTAGATGATGCTAGAATATACTCGTGGGCATTGTTCCCTGTAATGCGTCACGAAAGTTAGCGAAGCTGGCGATGTATCCATACTTCACTTGAATAATGGTGCATAACACAAGCTTGTCATATAGTAACTCACATGGTCCCTTATCTGTGCTTATTTCCCTCCGCCCATCTTGGAGGAATTTCCTTTCCGTTGTTGGGCCAACCACGAAACTAGCGTAAGCGGTTTCAAAGAACTTGTCGTTATGTCTTGACTGATCGAGATCAGATTTATAATATATGCTTCCAATATGTTGGAATCGGAAGGCAAGAAGAGATTTCTCAAGAGAAACAACGTTCTGTATCAGTTTCACTTTTTGTTTTTTACTCATTGAAGGCCACCGTGAACTTAATACCACACCATCGGCTTTTTCCATGATGATATACTCTGTTCCAACAGGATTATAAGATGAATGAGGGCTCCAAGTATACACTTTTGGTATCGGCAGCCCGGCGAGATTTCTCACCTAGAGAGATTCTAATTAGCATCCTTTCGATGACTAACTAGACATTTGATGGCCTGGGAAGATGATGGGCTTACAAAGTCCATAGTGGCTACTTCACTTGCAGTATTATAAAATGGTAAACCAGCATTACGGTTGGGTATTTTTGCAATTAGTTGCTTTTCATCTTGAAATGTGATAAGAAAGGTTTTGTTGAAATCTCCCTCAGGCAACTTTTCCACTTTAATGCAGGAATTGATGTCGTAGCCCTGACTTGTAGCAGCAGTCCGAACTAGTTCTTTCATATTGAATGTTAAGGACCGATCCGCGAGTTGTTTGGCTTCGTTATAAAGCCAGCGGCCGCCCGTATATTGATAGAAGCTCTCATCGTCCCAGGGCGAGGCTAGGCAGTTTATCAGCTAAGCAAACTCATATCCAAGGAGGACGTCACACACCTCTAGGGCTTATGGGGAGGGCCTGAGTCGTGGAGATTGCCCTGGTCCGTCGCAGGGCATTGAAGTCGTTGGCCAGATGTTGGAATGAATGACGTGGTGTTGTCATGAGAGAGCATCGAAAAACAGCGCCAGGCAGTCTGCGTAACCCCATCACTCGACCATGGAAAGATCAATTCACTGATTACGGGATATTTATCATGTATGTATATTCTGCGATTCTTCGAATCGCTCTGAGTTAAAAAGACGAAGCTGAAGCCAGCGGTTATTGAGGTATATGCTGTTTGGACAAGCGCCGAAGTCAGCTAGTGAGACGATATATACATACCTAATTAGAATAATTAACTAGTTTAATAAGCAGTTATAAAATAGTTACCCCTTTTAACCTTACTATAGAAGGGAAAAGAGGTAGAGTACACAGAGTACATAGAGCGGGCAGAGCATCCAGAGTGTGCACAGAGACAGAATAGAAGAGGCCGATACATCGTATCTGACATAATATAAAAAGAGTGCTTTTATTGGCCAAGTACCCTTCACTAAAATTAACCTGAAGCTTAACCTGCACCTCGCCAAGCGGCCAAATAACCAGGTTATTAGGGGGTCTCTGCGTACGGAGGCCTCTGTATAACCGGGTTATCTGGCGTCCAAGTTATAACGAACTCTAACCTGCCCGTACTTATTGAATCCTGACCTATACCAGAAGCTCATTGAACGTGGTTCAGCCACAGTCGACTCGGTGTGGATAGCAACAACCACTATTCTCTGCCGGACACAACTGCGTCCCTGCATCGGAACCAACATGACATCGACACCACGGGCCCAACAGTTAGGATCGGCAAGACAATTCTCCCATATACTGTCGAGACCGTGACATGTATCCTGAACACTAGCTACTCAAGCTTGCAGCGAAGGCAATCTCGCCGTTGATATTTCGAAATACACAAGCCTGGCGATGGTATACTGTGGTACCGCCAAATGTATGCAGGATGTCTCCTTTCCCTACATCCCGCAGGATCGCGCCTAGATCGCGATGTATATGGAGGGAGAAAGTGTCGGGTTACTAAGGCCATAGACACAGTCACAAAGTGGGCGCCGTAAGTAGGACTGTTTCGTCTTTTGTGGCAAGCGTACTGCCATTAGAAGCCCAAGAATCTCATTAGTTGACTATTATATAATAGTTAACGGATAACAGTAAATCACAAATAAGAATCAACCCAAGGTTCAAATAACCCCATTCAACTCCTCGACGCATGATCTCCTGCACCCATCTCCTGATTACTATTAGCATGCCATGGGTCTGCGTCACCAATCTTCTGCACAACCAGTCCAGCGCTGCCAGGATTTTTATACTTCGCTGCAAGCTGGCGTTCGTAGCTCACATTCCTCAGCCTCTCATGTTCACGGGGTGTGAGACGCAGATACAATTCAATGCCCACGAAATGTATGAAAGTTGCTATTGAGCCGGCGAGAACTGACTGGAGTTGTACGCTAGCTCCAATGGCCGCGGGATCAGGTGCGGAGATATCAGCCTTGACAGGGGCGTAAAGCTCGACGTTTCTGAATTCTGGGAGGAGGGTGGCATTGCACATTGGATATGCACTAGTGTATGGAGACGAGATGTTATAGAATTTCTAGGTAAAATCAATCTGATCGCATGGCCAGCTAACATAGAATTTGTAGTCAAGAGAGCGGAAAATGGGCGATAAAAGCTCGATGAGAGGTCGCATAGTTATTATGCTTCCCATATAGAACATGGCCCGTAGCATCCAAGCTCGGTGTTGCTCGACTTGTTTCCGGCGAATGTTGATATAAGCAAGTACGACAGCGGTTGTGGAAGAAAGAACAAGCAGCCCGTTATTAAACTGCGTACTTGGGTCGCCACCAAATGCATGGGGGGCGATGATGATCACGCCAGCATTTGATGTCAGGAAAAGCAAGATAATCACATATCCATTGAGGCGATGGATCAGGGTTGCCTTGTGTCGAATTGCCGGAATAAATTGGAGAACAATAAGGACAGAACATGGCAGAATAGTTCCTAAGTGCAGCAAAAGGCCCGTCTTATAGAGGTTCTGTCGGTAGTAGTACCATTCTCCCGGAGCAGACCCTCTCCTGAACCTGTTGATGTCTAGATATTGGAGGCGGGCAAGAGTGAAGCCAAGTAAGCTACCAGCAAAGATGAAGAAGAGGATAAAATTGTAAGACTTCTTAAAGCCAATAGCCCCGATGATGCGGTACCAAAGAGATGCCAACTCTGGTTTCGTCATGGCGGAAAGATCAAAATCAATATAGAGGAGAGGATATATGCGAGAGTGGTCGTTGATCTGGTTTCCTTGACAGTATCAAAAGGAGTTGAGGATATGGGAACGGCTTTATAGCCGTTTTGCAGTCATGTCACTGCAACGCCTCATGGCTATTCATGGCAGCTAAGTTTGATATATATCCACCTAGCTTGAAACGGGTATGGAGGGCTCCTTGCACAGCTCGTGTCAGTGTAAGTTCATCCTCAGCCCATCAGTGCTTGGGAGACATGACTTTGGGTGTTAGTTCATGCGACTATGTCGTCGATGTATTGGAGAAGTATGTATGTCCATTCCGGATTTGGTCAAATATGGCCTTGCAGTGGAGTAAATGATAGGTTACGAACGAAACGTATTAATAATTAATTAGGTTAGGATGTGGTTCAGAACAGTGGCTGATGTAGAGCCTGACTTAGCTTGTCTATTAATTCCTTAAAATGGCATTTTTGCTGCTGACATACCTAATTCTTCACTGGAAGCCAAGATCCATACAAACCACTGTTACGGCCGTAAAAACAAGGCCTTATTCAGCTTTAATTATGGTAGTCCCAAGTACCAGTCTTCTTTTTTTTTTCAACTTCTGTGCATGAGAAGAGTTGAGAAATGGTCAATTGATGGTGACCTTTGGGGGCTTTAAAGTATGTTAAATAGAGTGAACGAATATGAATGATGAACAAGTTAATAGACGAGAAGCAAAGTGCAGGTATGAACGTGTGTAGCTGGATGGTTGATACAGACAATGAAATCTCTGGTCGATATTAGTGTCGAGACATGACTTAGTTAAGCATCAGCTGGCTAGCTACAAGTTCTAAATGGCATCTATTGAACAAGTGTTTCTGGAACCACATTTTCTAGACTCATACTCGTCCTTGCTATTCACTCTACAGCGCTTACCCTCTGACTAAATATCCTCTTGAGAATTCTTGCTAGTTGCTTGAATGGCGGTGAACCTGAAGGTCCTGAACAAGTAAACATGCATAAATAGGTACCTTTCGGCCGGACAAGTATCCCGAGGACCGATCATTCCATGTATATATATCCCGTGAGCCTCCTATAAATTGCGTATACAATGACGATATAACTCGTCGATTTTCCGCCTATATATCTCCTTTTGGAGATGTATCAGAGCTGTGTTCTGTTATATAGATTTATAGTATACTATTACGTGATATATCCAAAATTAGCCTTTCCTATAAAAGGTATTTTCCCGCCGAGTGGGTCCGAGATGCCCCACAAAAACTGTAGGTTATTTTAAGGTTAAACGGCAAGGGCGTGGCCGATGCCACACGAGGCATGCAGCAGCCAGGCAGTTCGAAAAGGCAATTGCCGTGCCTTCCAGCCTTTCAGTAATATATATTCACGGTACCTCTGGGTGGACGGAGAATATGAGACGATGACTAATGCTCTAAACCGATGTACAAGTTCCAGCCCCCACGGGAATGCGGGTGAAGAGCCAAGCTATAGAATCGCAATTATTCATGACTCACTAGCGGTCGCACGGCCAGTTAAATACCCCTCATGTACGAGCATTCAACATTCTCACTATGTATAGCTTGACTCCCTCTTTTTCCTCAGGCACAGCTACTATCACCATCTATCGCCCCACATCCTGGTTCGTGCGATGCAAGGCACAGCTCTCAGAACGGAACCATGAAGATTTCAAACATACTACAGAGGCCTCCTCCTCGTTATGTCGTGGCTAGTATTCTGTGCTCGCTAGGCGGTTTTCTATTTGGTGTTGATACTGGAATTATTGGCCCTGTTACTGTCATGGACTCATTTACCAAGGCTTTTGGCCATCCGAGTCCTAGCCTACACGGACTCATTGTATCTTCAATTCTTATCCCTGCGGCTATCTCCTCGTTCCTAGCTGGTCGTGTTGCCGACGTTCTCGGTCGGCCTCCAGCAATTGCTATCGGTTCTGCTATCTTTGCCCTTGGTGCCGCCATTGAGGCTGCTGCTGTTCATCTCGGCATGTTTGTTGCTGGCCGTGTGGTTGCAGGCATTGGCGAGGGACTCTACTTGGGCACTTTGGTCGTGTAAGCCTTGCCTCTACAAACTTGAAAAACAGTCAGAATATATGGCCTCTGGCTAACCTGTGGCCTGGCGCCTTACCGTAGGTATATATGTGAGATCTCACCAGCACGGCACCGCGGGAGCCTTACGACTGCGCCCCAGCTACTCATAACCACTGGGCTGGTTGCAGGGTTCTTCACATGCTATAGATCTGTGAGAATCGTGACTACCCTCTCCTGGCGTTTACCATTTATTCTTCTGGCCTCATACTCTGCCATATTCTCAGTAATTTCTTATGTGTTTCTGCCACCTTCTCCAAGGTGGCTGGCTGACCTATACGGTCAGAACACAGCAGAAGTCGAGGCGGCTTGGGATCGATTAGGTGTACTGGCTGCCGATCGAGAAATTATGACAGGGCCGAACCGGGAAGAAGAGCGAAAGGCAAAATCAAATGTTAGTAAATTTTTCCTACTCCATATCCTCTTCATTTCCATACCCTAGAGATAACTACTAATTGCAGACCTTGTAGATACTGGATGTGTTTTCTGCCGATGCTCGTCCAGGTTTTTTCCTCGCTGTTTTCCTCATGGGTATGCAGCAACTGAGTGGTATCGATGGCGTTCTTTACGTACGTTCTATTGAAACTCTGATCATTTCCCAACCTAATCTAATACTAAATAGTATGCTCCTCTACTGTTTCAACAAGCTGGCCTCACATCAAAAGGAGATACCTTCCTTGCCTCGGGAGTCTCTGCTATAGTCATATGTGCAGTTACCATTCCAGCTACGATTTGGGCTGATAGCTGGAGCCGCCGTCGGAACACCATCTACGGCGGCCTTGGGATGGCCACGACCATGTTCATTATTGGCGGACTATATGCTGGAGATGCTGTACATGCCTATGGCGCAGGACGCTGGATAGCTGTCGTATCTATTTATCTCTACACGGTCATATTTTCCATCTCCTGGGCCGTTGGTGTGAAAATCTACGTTGCCGAAATCCAACCACAACGAACCCGAGCCAGTGCTACTAGTCTTGCCCATGGCAGCAATTGGCTGACAAATTTCCTTGTTGCTCTCGTCACACCAACGCTGCTTGCAAACACTAGCTATGGCGCCTACTTTCTCTTTGGCAGCTGTACCTTCGCCACGGCCATAGTTTGTTGGCTATTTATGCCCGAGACTCGGGGCCGCACGCTATCCGAAATACAGGAGGCGTTCCATGCAGGCCATGCTACCGGAGTTGAGACTCCTGCGAGAGTGATTTGGAGAAGGGTACGAAAAGCTCCTATAATTACAGTTACAGAGGATTGACACGACCGTGGCATAATGCAGCCTCCAACGCAAGAAATTACCGGAACGATAAAGGGGGTACTACCTCTGACCAGCACATTCTAATAAGGAAAGCTTTCTAGGTAGCCTTTACATGTAAGAAGTTAAATGCTGTTTTGGTTTACATTACTAGCCCTTCATTGTTGGAGTACGAAATTACTTCCCTTTGCCTCACCACAACTGTTTTCACGTCTCATATAAGTCATTATCAATCAAGCCTTTTTTAATACATATTTGAATAGCCCAATCATATAGGAAGTATAGAAAAGGTGGTACTAACAGTAACCTAAACTCAATTCGATACCTATTAGTTTACTGATGAGAACTTTGATATATGGAGAGTTGTGAATTTGTAGAACTCTGGTATCCCCCTGGAGGACTCTCGCATATTGTTATAATGCATCGGCTGCTTCAGCTATGTCTTGCCTTATATGCCGCCTCGACTAGCTATTTTTTTCTTCTATCAGGAAGGGCAAAGAGTCAACCGGACGCAGTTTCTAGAAAGGTACAGGTAGTCATAATGTATGCTTATCAGAAATCAGTGGGAAAGAAAAAAACTCAAGTGGCTATATTTTGGGCAGGTAAACGATCAACTAGACAGCCACTTCACCGGCGAATTCTTCCAACATCCCCCGTAGTTCAGCTGGTTTCTCTAATTGAACCCAATGGCCACAGCTAAGAGTCTTGATACGAAGGTCCTTTACCCACTTCTTACTGTTTTCAGTTTGTACATCTGCCCGCGTTACAAAGTCTTCCTCAGCAGCAACAAAGAGCGTAGGTACTTTGCAGTATCGGCGTTCCTCCGGAATACCAGCCTCGTCTGCAGAGTTGACCTCCCGAACCCAAGCTTTGTACCAATTGAGCGGACCCCCGTAGCCTTTCATTGAAATGATGCGGTCTCGTACTGTGTACTCAGCAAGGTTGAACCATGACGGTAATGGCTTAAGTTGTCCACCTTTGACAAACTCAGCTGCTTTTCCAACAGATGCAAAGTCCTTTATCCAATCGGCTGGATCAGCGGGGTATAAAAGGCTAAACACTGAGGCAGGCTAGATATCGGATGTAAACATCACATCAATGGCATAGTAAATAAATTGACGCGGAACTTTAATCTTACATGGTCATCACAATCTTTGGCAGATTCTTCAGAGACATGCCAGGGCCAATAACCATATACATCATACCCAAACACCTCACGGCTCATCTTGATGAACACATCTGTAAACGGGCTGATTAGCTATGGCGAATGGTCGCAGGTAATAAAAGCTGTCATACCGATATCCCATACGATCCCAGGTTCAACATAGCCCAGGGCAAGGAAAACAACACCGATCAAACGATCGGGTATGTAGTTCACCAGCCGGGAAAGCAACGTAGACCCCCTTAGAAAGAATAATAATAATAATAATAAGCGTCTGTTCTTTGGAGTTTTGAATCCCCATCTCTACCCGAGGCCTCACCAATCATGCCCGACGGCAATGCAGCGTGCAACTCCCTCGCGGTCAAGGATATCAGCCATATGATGAGCTATGGTCTTCATCCGATATGAGTCCAAATCTTCAGGGGCATCCGTGTCTCCGTAACCAAGCAGATCAGGTACGATGACACCAAAGCCACTAGTTGGCAGCGTTTCGATCTGACGACGCCAGTCATAACTGGAACTTGGATATCCGTGGAGAAAGAGAAAGGTTGGCTTGTTAGCAGAAGAGGGCGCAACTGCGACATAGCCATAAGTTGTCCCGTCAGGCAAAGTGGCCTTTTTGGCCAACGATGGGAATGCGAGGGATGCCATCTTAAACAGATAAGTTGCAAGATACGATGGGTATGAAATAATCTGAAGAGCTAAATGAGGGGATCCCAGGGTTTTCTACATAGTGCTAACTAAGTCTTTCCTGTGATGGATGTGTAGAGTTCAGCTGTAACCGCTAAAACGAGGCTGATTGGTTAGCAAAGACTAGTTATGATCCTTCGACTGCGAATCCTTCGCTCTGGTAATATCTTCACCGAGTAGCAGCTCATCCCAAGTGCTATGGATAGTCATCCATTGTAAATCTTCTTATTTCTTGCTTCGTAAACGATTAAAACCGTCAAAGCAGAAGATTAAAAAAGGAGCTGCTTATGTAATATTTCCATTTACTGGGTCAGGTGACTTAAAGTTAATCTCTTCTATTACGTAATATTTACTGTAACTTCGCCACGCTAAAACGAGCAACTTCTTACATCGCTTTGTTTCTAATCTTTTCCAGAGAGCGAAATGAGATATTGCAGTTCAAGTTACAGGGAGGTCGTGTCTCCAGGCACTATGAAGAAAGACAACTACGGAGTACCCATGATAGGTTCCTATAAAAAAGCCAAAGTTGCATTCGGTACTATGAGTTACGTGCAGCAGAGTCTGTATAAAAAGAATTATTCCATAGTGATCACAGCCCTGAATCGTACGCTTCCCTTGACCATCGCATCTGTGAAAAACTGTTAGCTAGTTATCCACAACAAAATTGCGACAAGTGACCACGACTTACCATATGCATCGTTAACTTTTTCTAATGGGAAAGTTTCCACCATGCAGTTGATGTTTTCCAGCTTGGTGAATTCAATTGCCTCCTCGGAGTCTGTGGCATGGCCGCTGGGCCAACACTGAACTGACAATCCTTGACGAACCTGCGAAGCGAGCAAGTCAACCGCTTTATTCTTTCATGGGCAAGTAGATTGAGACCAAGATGAACTTACCATGAGGCCGGTATTTATTGTGATATCTCCAGGGACTATACCGTTAATTCAGCAACGGCTCAAGTGAACATCAATCATCAATATGAACTTACCAGACAGAATCAACAGTTTTCCCAGCATTCCCAACCCTTTTAGGAGTGGTTCCACGGCGTCTTTACTCGGGGCCGTCGAAACGATCATTGATGCACCTCCAAGATTTTGCAATTGCTCTCCAATATCACCCTTGCTGGCGTCGAGATATTCATGAGCTCCTAGATCTCTTGCGAACTTTTCCTTCTCGGAGCCCCTAGACAAGGCAACGACGCGGTATCCGAACTTGTTTGCATATTGAATTGCCAGATGCCCTAGGCCACCTAGGCCCTGGACAGCGACTGTTGAACCAGGCATCATGTTCATGTGGCGCATCGAGTTGAATACGGTCACACCGGCGCATAAGATAGGGGCATATTTTGCTGCATCGATATCAGCTGGGATACGCACACCAGCTTCGGCACGTAGCTTGCAGTATTCGGCATCTGGATGTGTTAATTAGTCTCTATATACCAACGAAAGATATCTAAAGGAGGTTACATACAGCCGCCTCCCTTGTTTACGCCATTGACTAATGCATTATCACACATCTGGAAGTAGCCTTTCTTGCATGGCTTGCAAGTACCTGTGTCTGAAGTTAGCCTTTCCTAAACGAGTGATTTCGGGCCCCAGCGACTGTATGTGGTACCTACCGTCATGACCTCCGTGCCACGCCCCTCCAATTCGATCACCGACCTTCCACTGTGTCACTCCTTCACCAACTGCAGCTACGTGCCCGATAATCTCATGTCCGGGAACCCTTGGGCTATAAAATTGGGTTGTTAGTCTCACTATCACTCTAGCAAACTGTTGAAAGGAATGGTATGCAAAGAAGACTTACAGGCTGCCTACAGCATTGTGCTGTACGTAAAAATCCGAACGACACACTCCACAAGCCTGGACTTTAACTAGAACCTCTCCTTTTTCTGGAGGTGTTAAGGGCACCTCCTCCAGAACCAAAGGAGCACCCGCCTCCTTGAAAATAGCTTGTTTGAATGTCTTTGGAGCATCCATCTTCACCAGCAGATTTAGGTATTTCTCGTCAAGTTAATTTGACCTGTGTCGAAACCGGCTTCAACAGTTCTAAATCTATTGAAAAGCAGAGGACTATCTGAGGGGTAACTCTGGATTTTATATACAACCAGCGTACTGCTGTCACTTGTGGCGCAATAGATAATAGGAGTTTGGAGCTGGAAATAGGTCTAAAATCCGGTCCGAAGTTAGTTATGAAGCAAAACGCCCTCTTTAACCCTGATTACTGTGATTTGGTCGATCGAATGGATGTGGCTGATAAATCGGTGCACGAAAGATCCGAAGTATAGACAGCGAGGCCCGACGACAGCCTGAATGGTCAGCTTTCCTTCGAACATGCATGGAGTTAAAGGGCGAAATGTGATATAAGAACATTCATTATTTAGTCATCTTCCACGATTCGCCACCGTTTGCTCTCGGTTGCGCATACATCATATCAGGCTGGACGATCGTTTTGCGGAGATTAAATCATCCATGCCAGATGGACAACCTGCTATGTACATAGTATGGAGAATTCTGAAGGTTGCTTATTGCAAGGCAAAAGCGGCTAGAATTAGTTATTTTTGTAAACCCTGATGCTGTCTAGTTACCCAGTTACAGAGCTAGAAAACTAGCCGCGTGGTTGCTATTTGATTAACTGTCCATCCCGTGTGATGCTGGCTTGTAGCTGCTGGCTATACTATGTAGAAAGACTTCGAAGGACGACTTTTTATATTATATAAGCTGGTTAGCGGGTGGAACCGGTTCCACCCGCTTATCACGTGATATGGTTATTTTTATCAAGTTTCTTATTCGTCGTTCCATCAATTCAACGACTTCACAGTGTGAGGCGGCATTCTAGGATATCCAGATGGTGATGTTGCTTCACACTAGTATCATATCGTTAGGTATTTTGCCCTTTCGACACCAGCCATGTTGCTTCGGGGAAATCTACCATGCGGTGTGCCTCTATTGTTAGTTACTGGATAACTACATATCAAGGAATTACATACCAAATACCTTCCGTCAACGTAAGAAATTAAGTCTGATCAAGACCTCTTTTTCTTCACGTCAGGGGGATTTCAATATAATGAAGACACACGGCTTCGAGAGAGATACTCAACGTTGCTACTCTTAGGAAGATGGGTTTAAGTGACTTTTCTTTGTCACACTCGAGAACGGCCCTGGTTATCGAAATCATGTTTGTGAATTACACGTTCTAATGTGGCAAGGGTACAGCGTTGGAGGTAGGCTGTGAACCATTTAAGTATTTAAACATATCCTGCTTGCCCCTGTTTCCTAGAAATTATCTACACCGGATAACTAGCCAACCCTCCACCACCCTGATATATTGGAATTCTGACCCTTTCTTTTTATTTGGCTATTCTAAAAAGTCAAGACCTTGCACCTAATGACGATTTTCATACTGTTGAAGCTACTAGCGTGATGGACTAGCAGCATAGTTGTCGTGCACCCCAAGATGTTTGAATCCACGAACAAATCCATCGGGTAAAGAGGTACAATCTCACCTTCTCGCTGCCCCTTATATCTGCTCTAGTTACGGCATCTATATAGGTTACATGTTTAGAAATACTGGCAATCTCTTATCTCCCAGATAGTACATAATTCTTCATATTTAACCTGTTTAATTCTTGACTGTGGCCTACCAAAGCACCAAGAGTCCCCATGCAGCAAAATATCCCGTCCTTCACATACCTCTACCTCTGAATTAATATCCTATCATCTCTGCCGCCATCTTTCATCTCTGTATACCCATCCATATACTCTGCGTCGGATAAGCTTAAGTTTTGCAGGGGCCGGAGTTCTTGCCGGCCCGGGCCAGATGACACATCACGTGACTGACCAGGGCCAAACTTTCGCCGCTCAGATTTTTTTTTGCTCCGACTTCTTCCATCTTCCCAGATCAAACCAAACGCTCACTCAAATCTCTACTCTTCCCTCCATCTCCCATCCTTCTGCGTCTTGCGCACCCATCACCGTTGCAATGGCCGCCTCTCCTGCTGCTCTGGCTCAGGCCATCCCCGAGAAGAAACCAGAGGGAGTTGGCCTCTACGCTCGCTTCGCCTTTGCCGGTGCTGTCTGCTGTTCCGTTACCCACGGTGCCTTCACGCCAGTCGATGTGTATGTTGCCCAGCTCCCGCATCAATTGATCTTGATCTTACTGACAAGTGAATCTCAAATAGCGTCAAGACCAGAATCCAGCTTGACCCCTCTACCTACAACCGTGGTATGATCGGTGGTTTCCGTCAGGTCATCCAAAATGAGGGTGCTGGCGCTCTTTTGACTGGTATCGGCCCTACCTTTGCTGGTTACTTCCTTCAGGGTGCCTTCAAGTTCGGTGGATATGAGTTCTTCAAGAAACAGTCTATCGACTACCTTGGTCTCGAGACTGCCCGCAGGAACCGTACTGCTGTCTACTCTGTCTCTGCTGCCAGCGCTGAGTTCTTTGCCTCCATTGCCCTCTGCCCTCTTGAGGCTACTCGTATCCGTCTCGTTTCCCAGCCTGGCTTTGCCAGCGGTCTGATCAGTGGTTTCGGCAAGATCCTCAAGAACGAGGGTGTTGGTGCCTTCTACAGTGGTTTCGGTCCCATCCTCTTGAAGCAGTAAGTTGAAACAGCCCTTAAGGAACTTGGCAATGCCAAAACAGTAATAGAATAAAGTCTAACATGGCTGTACAGGATCCCCTACACTGTGACCAAGTTCGTTGCTTTCGAGAAGGTTTCTGAGACTGCTTTCTCCTTCCTTGACAAGTCTAAGCTTTCCAACGCTGCTCAGACCGGTGTCAACTTGGGATCTGGTCTCATGGCTGGTTTCGCTGCTGCCATTGTCTCCCAGCCCGCCGATACTATGCTCTCCAAGATTAACAAGACCAAGGGTCTCCCTGGTGAGAGCATCGTCTCCCGCCTCATAAAGATTGCTGGCGAGCTTGGTTTCCGCGGTGCTTTCGCTGGTCTCCCTACTCGTCTATTCATGGTTGGTGGTCTTACTGCTGGTCAATTCGCCATCTACGGTGACATCAAGAAGGCTCTTGGTAAGTCTTTTGCGGCATCTTACATCTCTCCGATTAATACTGACCTTATACAATTAGGTGCCACCAATGGTGTCGAGATTGCCAAATAAGCATCACACCGCGAACATAGCAAAATTTCGCATGGTTTAGATAGGTGGGAAGAAAATGTTTTGGTATAGAGATGAAGGTGGCTAAACCTACGGCCATTTTCATTGTTCAAGTTGGAGACGGGCACCTTTTTTTTTTTTCATTTCAATTACCCCTTTTACCAAGATGCGGTGCCCTCCACATCCTCCGCAACTTTAGTGTATAATTGCATCGGGCCGGCCATAAACAACTGTACACTCTGGCGGGCGTTATCATCTTGTTTCAATGACTGTAATAGACTATTTCCTTGTGCTTTAGATTTCTAGGTTATGCAGGCGGCTTCTGCATGGCTTTTCCACAATCCAGAGACATTGATGTTATGTTTCAATCGCAGATGCCATCTAACGTTCTAGTGCACTCACTGTTCGACATCAAGATGTTACAACATCGTGGTCTCGCGGGCCTTCAAAACAGCTTCTACTACTTACACGGTCTGTCGCTTAGGAAGCGCTACGGAATATCCCAAGGACGCCAATGACACTTATCTACACTACATGAAATCTCCAGACGATGCCCAAGGCGATGAAATGCACCCTATCGCTCTTGTTGCAGAGCATAACCGATGTACCAACTCCAAGATAGAAGCCATCTCGAATTCTGAAGCTATTTCGTCCACGCCCCGCAGAAAGGGGCGCCAACAGAGATTCGAAGCGCTTCAAAATCAATATCGAGATACCTGGACCGAACTCATTCAAAGAACGAAGTTCATAATCTATTATATGGGAGAGATATGCCATGGTTAGCGGTTTCAGACATTAATTAACCGAATACTATTCCCTCCAACATAGGTGGATTGGGAGGAAAACTTACGAGAAGCTTTCTGTATGTAAAAACACCTCTTTAACATGGCCTGCTAACACGCTCCGTTGTGCTTCTGCCGCCGCATTTCGAACGTCGTGTATCATTAAAGATGGCCCACAAACGGCTATTCCAATCGTTTTGCCTGCAGCTCTATCAGTCAGAGAAGCCACGGCACTGCTTATCGATGGCCGGCCTTGTAGATGGATGATAGGTCTTATCATCCCTTGGGAGTTTTCATTCTTTTCACCGTGCACCGATCCTTTTTCTATATCATCATAGCTCCGTGTACGGGCGTTCTGTGGGCGGTCGGTGATATCATCGTTATTGGATGTCCCTTCTAACTGGGGTTCAGAGCCACGAAGAGAGTCACCATTCGACGTGGTATGTATCAAAACCGAGACGGCTAGGCTTGACGCCCAACGTGAGAGCATGGTCCTGATCTCGCCATCGTACCATTGCGCCATAGATGAGGAATGAGCTGCGTATATGATCTTTAGAGTCTTCTCTGCGGTTCTTCCAGGGGAATTGGTCTCTGTGACATGTCTCAAAACATCTTCTACTACGGTAAAGGAGAATCCAGCACCAGAACCACCAGCGATTACTAGAATGGTATCAAACTTGGCCATAGTTCCGCTCCCGTGACAAACACCCCCGTAAGGGCCTTCGATCAAGGTCCCCATGGTTAAAGAAGAGGCTTCCTGAACAGCGGTTAAGAGCGATTTTGTAGTCCCTTCTTGACGTTTAACATAAATAACCATGTCGTTCGGCTGGTCACTTGAGGAATTGGCACGCGGTAATGAAGCAATTGTAAAAGGGTGTGCCGTTAGAGAGTGAGCTCCCATGCCAAGAAATCGGACGAACACATGTTGTCCTGCTTTCCATGAGATCATGCAGGGTATCTTAATACGAATCAGGCCGCAAGGGAGAACATCGATTGACGCTAGGCAAACCCGGTTGATATAAAAGGTCCGAATTTGAGCAATAACAAGGCAGGGCAGATATACGGCTGCAGTTGCAATGAAATAATCCCTATTCAAGATAATTTGTTCAGATGCTCTATGATGCAAAAGCAAGGGAGGTCCATTACCATGAAGTTAGGCGAAAGCCACAGTGTATAAAGAAGAATACGACAAATACTACTGCCGCGAAAAAGTGGGTGGCTTTGAACAATTCGTAGAATTTTTTCCTGAAACTCATTAGTCTCGATACAGCAGTTGTCTTCTGGGTCAGTGAATACCTTATCACTGGTAAGGACATGAAGTTCAGGTAAGCCTGCGCAATAATTACGACAACGCCTGTCCAGTAGTATGCAGATGTACTCCACCGGTACGCAATATCTCCGTGCCGAATTTGATATATTATAAAGGGGAACATATGGATTAGCCCTAAGGTAAACATTGCCCAGCTTGTCCACTGATGGAAGATCTGATCAATGGTTAGACGAGAAATGCATCTTCTTGGTAATTGATACTCACTTGAAGTTTTTCATGGGGTACCCCAGTCATCATCGTAATCCAGTTCGTTTTCGCTGCAAGAACGCTTGTTTGATAGTTAGAACAGACGAGCTATATCTCTTCTCAAGGTAAAAAGGTTCACTAACATCACAAAAGGCAATAAACCAAGGGCCATCCATCCCGCCCTGATAGCAATTGGGGGACTGTTCCCAAATATAACCTTTTCCGTGTTTGGCCAGTAGTATGGTTTCGGCCCCAGGGTTAGAGCTATTAATCGACATCAGCTCTAGCCTGTCTATCTTCGATTGCATCCTTATATAGAGGAACGGACCCGAGAAAAAGAGAATACCCAACGAAACTACCAGCATTCCACCAACATTTGGTGAAAGCAAGGAAAGGGATGGTATGCGGAAGCCCCTATACACGAGGTACCGCATGAATCCTTTGGGCTTCTGAAATAACCCATTGGCCAATTTCGGGGGGATTAATTTTCGAAATAAGTGTGCTATCATGAATACAGCAACAATAGCGCACAGAAAATAAACTGTGCCCCGTGCATAAACGAGGTCAGCAACATACCTAAATAACGGCATTAAGTCAGCTTAAGCAGGTAACCATCTTCTCGTCAGGGAAGGCTACCAATTTCGCCAGTGACCACTGCGGTATTCGCATTGTGCTGGTGTCAATTTACACTTGTCTTCCCTTGATGAGTGTAGTAGAAGCGGTTTACGAAGCCAGGGAATACCAGTAGGCTTCAACCTCTCCATTGTATGGTGAGCCATAATAGTATATGTGCAGCTCGACAAGCGCACCCAGTACGACCTTGGACACTCGTGTAGACAGCGGCCAGGGTTGCCGGTACACCAGAGACCGGGAGCATCGTATTAAGAATACCCTCTAGAAGCAAGGACAGCACTATGACTAAAAATATCAAGAGCAGTTTGAAGTAATGATGGGCCAGAGGGAGGGTTTCAGGTATAGATGCCCATGCTTGCTGTTGCTCCTCTATAAGGTCGAACGGAAGAGAAAACATGGTGGGTATATATTGAATCACATTGAATGCTTCCGATTCCCCTATTTTTAAGTATATCCAATGGTATTATCTGAAAGCCACTCACAAGGCCCAGAAGTAATGGCATCTTGCTCCGTGAAAAAGGAAGCATAGCTCTAGAGCCATTCTTGGCGAGAATATTTGAGCGGGAATGTCAGCTATAGAAACTTGATATCGGAATTATAGTTAATGGATTAACTATGTCATCTTGTGGGACGTCGGTATAATAATATTGCGAGTTTTGTTGTTAATGGATCATCTATATCATCCAGTGGGGTATACACCCGGGTAAGCATCTTTAAAGCATTAGTCAAATTCGAGCATGCAAACATGTAATGATGATATGGCCGGGAATCTGTGATTGAGAAGTGGGAGTAGGCGAGAGCTGACTAAGCACGAGTAAACTAATATTTGACACCATCTTTTATGTCGCTATCTTCCAATATCTTCTATCTTCTTCACCGATTGAAACATGGCTATGCTTAGCAGGATTTTTACTATGTATCATTTACTTCAGTTACAAACGGCTCCCTAGCCACACGATACGGGCCTACCAATCAGAACAACACGGCATCCTCCCTCGAATACGGCCCTGGACAAGAATTTTGTCGGAGTAACGACGGGATCAGCTAGAAGGTTCGAACAGCTTCTCGCAGCCGATTTCTCCTTCACTGCACAGCTTACAACCTGTAAAACCGCAGGTCTCCAAGGAATAGTTATTTTTGAGAACCATATCAACATCAAACCATCACGCCTGATGCCTCTGGCGCCACGGAACCCAGAGCCCGCGCAGACAAGAGGGAAAGGCAATCAAGAGAACCAAAACTGCATCGATACGATGTCTGGTGGTAGTGATATCGCCGTCCGTGCTACCGGGTACGAAACTCGTCTTAAACTGAGTACTGACACCCTTGGTCCTTGAGCCTAAAATCTAATCAGAGCGTGATGTGGTCAATAAGAATGGCTTCTGTTTTGTAGCCAAGTGCCTGCTGCCATCGTCACACAGCCCTCTCACATGGCTAGCATGGGGCTATGAGTTGTGATTCATTCTTATTCTGGCGTTTGCGGTTTGGATGATGAATAACCGAGCCATATTCTGAGATATATGATGATACCTTTAGACGGGCTCAGCATCATACCGTATCCTTTGAATAAATTATGGGATTACGGGTTGGATAACGACGATGATGTCCTTGGTTGGACAAGTTTGCCTAAGTTGATATGGTTCAACCTTCTTGGCCAGCCGTTTAAGGAGTGATATATGTTTATATTTCTCCTTGAAATATTACTATAGGCCATGGGGGCCAAGTTATTACTTTACTCTGATATTAACCATAATAGTCTACATCGGCGTATTCTTGAGATAACCGACCAGGCCTTTAGGGGAATATTTTTTCACTCTCTGGAATCGCCTTCCGACGTAGGAGTCGAGATACGATACCCTACTAATCTTGTCCTCAAGTCAGGGATGCCTTACTATCCTCCTACTTACTGGCTTATAAATGTCACAATCCCTGGTACCCCTGATACCCCTGATATCCCTAATGCCACGAACCAGAACCAGTCCAGGGGAAGTCACGTGTTGTTAGACTTTGGTGCGGCTCATGCCAAGATGTTTAGTTAACTACTCAATCTTATCATGACGAGCTCGATTCACTCTTTATCGACAACGAACGGTCGGAATCTAGGGGAAAGTAACGAATTTCAGATTAAGTTACCCTTAACATTATTTGCGGGATCTAAGTGAATTGACAAGTTGAACCGAGAGGCTAACATAGATACCCCACAGAAAATATCGGGTTTGAGACACATGAGAAAGGAGAAATGACACAGGCAAGTAACCTTCCATCATAGATATGAAAAATCTTCTTGAAACTTGGGAAGAAGGAAAGGCCTCCTAGAGAATGCTCTAGTTGCAAGAGCAGCCAAGGTAGTTGTTGGTGCAGCGGCCGTTTCGTCCATCGCAGCCATTCTCGTCACATTTTCCGACATTTGAACCACATCCGTATCCGCACTCGCATCCGAGGTAGGGTCCCTACGGAAGATTTGTGGTTAGGCTCCGTACTTCAAAATGTACCATGCGGGGGAAAAAACCGGGGTATGCTTACAGAAGTGCAGGTGATCTTGTTGCTGCTCAGCTCTCCGTGGCAGTCGTTTTCGTAGCAGTTACCATTTGGATAACCGCAGTTGTTGCGGGCCTGAATGGAGTCTGCCTCAGGGCGAGCGAAAGAGGTAGCCACAGAGGCGAGGCCAACAATGAGGAGGGTGGTGAAACGCATGATGTTTGATAGAACTGGTTGTTCTGCTGGAATGCTCTTTATCTTAGTGAAGGGTGGAATGTGATGTGAAGATTTCTGATTCTGAATTCCAGCTTTGAAGGAGGGAAAAGATCCCAATATTTATACCTTTTTGAAAGCCCTCTGAGTCCGGATATCAACTCCCGTCGGTGATGCAGCTGAGTTAGTTGTGCGTAACGATTGATCCTTCGAGTCTACTGTTTGCATGAGACAAGTACTCTCATACAGTACCTTGCTTGATTTTACGGCCGAATAAATGAGGATTCCCATCACGTACCATGCACCACGGTCACACATGCGCATAGTGTTCTGTATGGGGTTGTATAGCATACATTCTAAAGGTATATCTCGAAGATAGCATTTTTGGGGCGCCCTATCCAGCGAAGGATCTGTTGATCGTGATGATGGGGTAAAAATCCGAACTAATGAAACGCATATTACCATAAGCGGAAACCAGAGACCGTACCATAAAAGCACATCCGGTACTCCTAGGCCAGATGAAAATGTAGGATTTGCATCCTTGCCGTCCGAACCGAAGGGGGAAGATCCAGCTTACACTTTACATTTACTTTGGCAATACGGCATCATCCGGAAGCAAGCAGAGATGGTTTATCTGATAGGAAGACCTTCAGATGGCCACGCGGCACGCACAACCTATGTGGAATAAAGTGACAAAGATGAGTCGATCGCACATGAAGGGTACGAGCAGACAGGCGGATTTCAATCGCACCTAAAGCCCCGGGAATAACAAATGCAGAGACGTATCTCCGTGATTTTACACAAGTACATTTATTCTTTCCTAATAATTCTGTTATGTCGCTGACGCTGCAAGCAAGGCTGGAGGGATATACATAGTAGGCAGCACAGGTCTAGAACGTGTAATCAGGGTAGCTTTGCTCAGGACCGGGGTTGCGGCTGCGGAAAGGCTTGCTACATGCGCCACCCCTGCTACTCCAGTTATATGAGCGAACGTGTATATCCATGTCAAAACTCCCAGCCATGGGCCTCCTTGTTCGTGTGGGGAGTGATGGTGGCTTTATACAAGTAGTCTTACTGGTAAGCCAGAGCCCCTTTTAAGCTTCGGCGAAGGAAGAAGAGCTATTTACTGATAAATAGTACGTTACATATGAGAATGCTTGTGTCAGTTAGCGTGGAAGTTGGTAATTAAGCATTCTTGTAGGATGCAGGATTTGGTGGCACAGCGATGCTTCAGACGTGGTTTGCCAACAGTGCTTCAACCGTTATCGCATCAGCTGAGCTTCAGGGGCCTAAAGATACATAGTATGTACATTACTAGGCGGTTGTTGTCAACTAGGAGATACGGGAGTAACATGGGTGGATGAATCCATTAACCGAGGACAATTTACCCTATCTACTTCATTACCTATCGATATACCGATAGACACATAGGCATGCATAAAGAGCAGAGTAGCCAAAAAAGCAACGGAACGCTCTCACGTACAGCTGCAATGGAACGAAGAAGATGACAGGACAGTAGGGTAGCAGAAGAAAATATAGACATGGACAAAAAAAGGTTGGAAGAAGGACATAAACATGAGGGAGGAGGGAGGATTTTGGTTTAATCCCCCCTTTTTTTCTCTCTCTTTTGTTAACGGAGATAAGTTTTATATCTGGGCATGTAATTGACTGGCTGACATTAGATGAGCAGCGCGGGATATCAACATGATAAAGCGAAAAAGGCCTAACCGAACAAAGTATGGGGAGAGAAGGGGAAGTATACCATTACGACAACACGGGGAGTGAGATCATTATATTAGACTCGAACTCAATTCAACCAGTGAATAAGGGGGGGGGGGCGGATAACCCTGAAAAATGGAAGGAAGTAACAGAGAGATTTTAGGCAAACTTCTCCTTCAATTTGTGCAAGAATCCGCTGAGACGGTGTTTCTTCTTCTTGTCTAGGGTTTCGGCGGTGTCGGTTGTGCCATTTTGGGCTGAAGGAGCGCCGGCGGTAGCGGTGGCAGTGGTCTTGGGTTCGACCGGCTTTCGTTCAGGTACACCTGAGGTCTCAGGGATGCTTTTGGTGGCAGGGCCGGTTGTGACCTGTGGAGTCTCCTTTGGCGGCTCCGTGGGTGCGGAGGGGACCTGGGACGCGGTCATGCCGGTGGCGATGGGCCCTTCGCCTCCTGCTGGGGCATCTGGCTCATGGGACTTGGGAGATATGTCTCCTGTCCCTGGATGGTGGTCGTCTTGTTTCTGCACTGGCTTGGTGGTGGTGCTGCCGGTTGCTGCCGGTGCAGTTGACGCCAGGGCGGCTGAAGTGGTGGGAGCAGGCTGACCACCGCCGGTAGCTGGCGGCACTTCGTCGAGCAGCTCCTGCTCGAGCTCCTTCTTCTCCTTGACCATCTCGGGAATACAGGCAGCCTCGGAGTCTGTGTGAGCTTTGCTCATGGACTCCTTGACGAGGTCGGGCACCTGCTTGGCGGGGACTTCAGGATCATACTGGGCAGTGCTATCTACAGCATTGCGGGCCTTTTCGAGGGGAACCGCGCCTGCAAGAGCGGCCGTGGTGGCCTGGGGGGCGGAGGACTGGATGGTTGGGTTGTCGTTGGGCCCGGCAGACTTGGACTTGGGTGCAGTGTCGACGGGGAGGGCGGAGTAGGTGTTCTTCTGGTCGTGTTGGTGCTGCTGTGCGGCCAAGGCGGCCATGGCAGGGTCGCTAGCATCCTTCTCATAGCCTGCCTTGTCGGTGGTGACGTTGGAGTCGAGAGTGCTGGAAGTGATGTCGTTTGATCCGGGCACCTTCTCGCCAGGAGCGAGCTTGACGGGGTTTCCAACCGTCCCGGTGGCGGGCAGAGGGTTGACGGAGAACTCCTTCTGCTGCTCATCTGCCGCCGCCATGGCGGCCATGGCGGGGTCACTGGCATCCTTCTCGTAGCCTGCCTTGTCGGTGGTGACGTTCGAGTCGAGATTGCTGGAGGTGACGTTGTTTGACTCTGGCACGTTTTCGCCGGGCGAGAGTTTAACCGGGTTTCCAACCGTCCCGGTGGCGGGCAGAGGGTTGACGGAGAACTCCTTCCGCTGCTCGTCCGCTGCTGCCATGGCTGGATCGCTGGCATCCTTCTCGTAGCCTGCCTTGTCGGTGGTGACGTTCGAGTTGAGGTTGCTGGAGGTGACGTTGTTCGACTCCGGCAGCTTGTCGCCCGGAGCTACCTTGACCGGGTTACCAACCGTTCCCGTTGCGGGCAGAGGGTTCACCGAAACCTCGCCCTCGTCCATCGGCGTCTCTGGAAAGGTGCCTGGGGTCTTCTCCAGGGGCACATCTTTGGCGAGCTGGGCGGTGGTGGACTCGGGAGCAGCCGTGGAGATGGTGGCCTCGTGGGCTGCAGGCTCCTTGGGAACGGCGGTGGTCGACTCAGGGGCGACACCAGACATCACAGCGGCTGAGGCGTTGGGGCTGGTGGCGGTTGCGGCAGGAGTGGGCGAGAGGTCCTTGGAGAGAAGGACGCTGTTGACGTTGTTGTCTCTGTCGGTCTCTTCTTGGGACGCAGCAGGGTCAGTGTGCCACGTTCCGTCGACGATGAACTATTGTACGTCAGGGCCGTCCTTATGGTCGTGTATATATATGTTTATCCAGAGGAGAGTTGGGTGAAGAAACAGGCTGGCGGGGCTTTTTATAGAGCGGAAGCAAAAAGAACGCTATCGCGATGGAGCGAAAGAGAGGAAGAAAAAACAAAGCAGAAAAGGTAAAGAATGACGTAGGGCAAAAGTGACCTCGAGATACTTCTATACACACACAAAACAGGTGAAGACGGAGGTAGCGTCAAGGTACCAGCGTATTTATGGTCCCAGCCACAAGTCGACAAGGGGGAGAGAGAAGACGGCCGACGGTGAGAGAAGGGAGACGCACCTTGTAGAGGATCCTGTCGTCGTCGTCTGGGAGGTGAAGCTCCTTTGCGAAGCCGCCGTCCGTCCTGTCGAGCCTGACGCTCTTCGACCAACGGTCAAAGGTGCCGGTGACGACCACTTCCTGTGCCTGTCGAGGCCTTCAAGCAGTCAGCAAGAGCGTAAGAGCGTAATATCATGAGCCATCAGGTAGGACGAGAGAGAAGCCGACATATCCAAGTTCAATGGACGTTTCCCCTTCTTTTCTTCTTATCCTGCATCCGACTTACCATCTGAACGTATAGTAGCCCATCCTGAGTCAATGCCTGACGGTGAAAGAGTCGAGACGGTCAGGAGAAGAAGTCGACGTTGGATGGCGGGAAAAGATGCAAGTACTATCGCGCTGGCGGCTGTTTATTGGCGGCAGGGATGGGCTCAACATAGATTGGGATACCGGTCGATACGGCAGATATATAGACAGGTATAGAAGATGCCTATAGATGCTTGTATATTCCCTCGTTAGCTTCTCCATGAAAGAACTCGCGTGTGGCTGGTACTTCTGCAGGAGTCACAGTTACTTCTGGCGCCCGTCGAGCGAAGAAGACCGCAAGTACATGTACAAGACATCGAAGTCACTCTGGAAGCTCAAGACGAGTCGATAGCTTTTTTCCCTTCTGGCTTGACGTTCTAGAAGGACGACGACGCTTTTTGCTTTTCTTTCGTCTGCTCTTCGACTTCTTCGACTTCTTCGACCCATCCTCTTCCGTCTCTGCCATCTCCGTCTGTCGAGCGGTTCTCGTACTCGACTTCCACCGTCTGTCGTCTCATACTCGACTATCACCTCATACTCGACTATCACCGTCTTCTACAGTCAAGGCATCTGTCCGCTGGTAAGTCCACGCTAAACAGCCTTCCCGCCCAACCCCACGCAACCGAAGCCTGCAACTCCCCCAGACAACAACCCCAAAAACCTATGCACACAGTTGTAACAGCACATAATACCATATCGTCGTCTCCTCCAGACGCTCCCTCGACCGCAGAGCTCCTTGCATGACGCCTGGTCTGACCGGTTGTTGCCACAGTTCTGTCTCGTCACTCGGTAGGCCGAGCACCTGCTTGCCCCTCATCATATATCTATACACACACGCAAGGACGGGTAGACGGGAGACAAGGCCAGACAGCATTGACACGCAAAAGAGAGTCAAAAAGTCGAGACGAGACAGATGTCTCAATCGCACTTCGTCACCAACCCGTTCAGCACCAACGGTGGCGGCAGCGTCAACCGCATCGACGAAGAGGAAGAGAACGTAGCCTCGCCCACAGACCCCGTCAGGCTGGGTGATAGGGCTGCCAACACCGTCAGACAGCCCCGAAGCACACACACGAACAGCTCAGGACCGGGATCGGGAGGCATGTTTGGGTCCAGCGGCCCCTTTGGCGCCAGCCAGGGCGGCTCCTCTTCCGCCAGCGGGTTTCCAAGCAACTACTCGCTGGGCCGTCGTACCTCCGTCTCAGCCGAATCTCTCAACCCAACCTCTTCCGGCACCGACAGCTGGACCCCCCCGCACCACCCAAAGACCCCGGCCCAGCTCTCCCGCCTGCAGGCCGCGGTCTCGTCCAACTTCCTCTTTGCCCACCTGGACGACGACCAGTTCAAGACCGTGCTCGACGCCCTGGTGGAGAAGCCGGTGCCGGCCAAGGACATCAAGGTCATCACCCAGGGCGACGCGGGAGACTTCTTCTACATCGTCGAATCGGGCCATTTTGATATCCACATCCACCCGTCCGGCACCGCCCAGCCAGGCGGACACGCCGGGCTGGGTGCAAAGGTCGCCTCCATCGGCCCCGGGGGCGCATTCGGCGAGCTGGCGCTGATGTACAACGCCCCCCGAGCCGCGACCGTCATCTCCACGGAGCCGTCTACCCTCTGGGCCCTGGACCGCATCACCTTCCGCCGTATACTCATGGACAGCGCCTTCCAGCGTCGACGCATGTACGAGGCCTTCCTGGAAGAAGTGCCCCTTCTCTCCTCCCTCAAGCCCTACGAACGCTCCAAGATAGCAGACGCCCTGGACACCATCAAGCGCCCCAGCGGGGCCACCATCATCGCCGAAGGGGAGCCCGGCGAGTCCTTCTACCTGCTCGAGTCCGGCGAGGCGGTTGCCTACAAGTCTGGCATCGACGGCCCGGTCAAGGAGTACAGACGAGGCGACTACTTTGGTGAGCTGGCTCTGCTGGATGACAAGCCCAGACAGGCAACCGTCGTGTCCAAGACGGAGGTGAAGGTCGCCAAACTTGGTCGAGACGGCTTCAAGCGGTTGCTTGGGCCGGTCGAGGAGATCATGAGGAGAAAGGACTACGGGACCGCCAGCGCTACCGAGTCGGAGGCGGGCACCAGGGAGAAGGACGGCACTTGATATGCACATTTTTTTATCATGGAGTGGTTTTCTCTCTCTCTCTCTCTCTCTCTCTCTCTACCTGGCATCTCATGGCATTCTTAAAGATAGTGTCCTTGCTCAGTTTCGCTTCTGTTTACGTCCCTGTTTCGCTCACTGCCTGTTGGATGAATTAATGTTAAATGCTAGTACAAGTTTCGTTACGAGGTTATCTGCTTATTTTCTCTTCCCCCTTGTCGACTTACTCCCCCAGTGAAAACGAAAAAAAAGAAAATCTGGAGAACCAAAAACATGCATATATAACTATCGTTTAACTACCAAATCACTTCGAATCACCCACTTCTCTCCACCAGTCACCTCTCGTCCTTCATGCAGTAGACACTCGTCGCCGTGCCGGTGCAACAGGGCCATGCCGGCTTCCATACCCACCACTACCGGCTCCACGACTTTGCCCTTCCTACGACCTGCTCCGGCTGCAGGTTCAGGGTAGAACGCCGTCTCCCCGCCGGAGCACGTACTGAGATATATCAACAGCGTCCAGCTCGTCCTGGCCCGGACGGGGGGTGTCCCAAAGCTCACCGGAACAGCTTCATCGTCTGGCCATCGTCAGCACCGTAACAGCAAACATACCGGGGGGGGGGGGGGGGGCAAAACATACAATGCGGTCCAAAGAACTGGCCCTCGGTATATCGATATACTCGAATATTCGGGTTCAAACCCAACACCTCTCCGTCCCAGTCTGCGGCTCCGCTCTCGCCGTCAGCCCGACCTCGACCGACCAGCTGCTTCAGACCGGTGCCGGACCACAGCCGCTCAGCAAAAGCAGGGTCGTCGACCTGGAACCTGTCGTTGACGCGCAGGGCTTCGTCTTTCTTCGGTCTCCCCGGCGTCGTGGCGAGAGGCAGGGTGGAGAGAAAGGAGATGTAGGCCTTGCATAGGGCGGAGGAGAAGAGCTTCCGGACGATGTAGATCTGGGATGGCAGGATCGGGGTGAGCGAGAGGCCGGACGTAGGTGGCAGAGGGCGCAGAGGAGGCCAGTCGGGCCTGACCTTTGCTTCCTTCGTACACGGCTCTGCCTGTTTCTCTTTCTTCGCCATCACTGATATCACTTATGGGTATATGAGCAAGTCCTCGTATTATGCAGCAGCGACGTTGGCCCGCATCACCACGTAATCCCTTTGCCCTTTCACTCTCCCTTCACCTGGTCTTCATCCAACATGATGATAATTCTTTCTCTTCATATATAATAAAAGAAGTCTGGATAATAAATAATAAAAAGAAGTCTGGATAAGGCCCGCGCTAACCCCGAATAGGCAAGGCGGGCCCATGCAAAATCCGCGCTCGGCGTTTTTTTTTTATCTTTCAAGGAGTTTCGAGTTTCTTCTTCGTTCGAGAATAAGCAAAGAAGACGAAGACGAAGATATCCAAGGGAGATGCGCTCTCGACGGTGAACGGCCATCCAATGTCCTCTTCCCAGGCCGTGGCGGCGTCGCTCATGGGGCCTCCGCCTCCCGACGCCGTACCAGAGAGGTCTCGCTTTGACCGGCTCGACGACCATCACCATCATCATCCTCGACAGCCAGACCATCCCAGTCCTGGTCCTGCCAGGGAGGACGCCGCTGCGACACAGTCCTCATCGA
Organism: Microsporum canis CBS 113480; assembly: GCF_000151145.1. Classification (NCBI taxonomy): domain Eukaryota; kingdom Fungi; phylum Ascomycota; class Eurotiomycetes; order Onygenales; family Arthrodermataceae; genus Microsporum; species Microsporum canis. The sequence continues at coordinate 1,392,752 of NW_003299164.1, read as the reverse complement.
AGAACACGAGCTACTCTCCAGACGATGCTTCAGGTACGGTTGTGCTTCTTGCTATCTAGTTCATGGTCAAGGTCGCCTTCTTTTTCCCTCTTCTGACGTTGTTAACTACGACTAGACCGGCATCCCCCCCAGTCAGACCCCCAGAAGCAGGCCGCCGCAACCACCCTTCTGGCCCAGCTGTTGTCCGGTGCTGCAGATAACAACGGCCACGACGGCGCGTTGCAGCCCCTATCCGATCTCCCCGTCTCTGCAGCCGATGCTGGCGCTCAGGTCTGGCCGTCAATGCCGAAGTCGAGCGAGCAGCCTCCTTCGACGGTCGAATCGACCGCCGTCCCGGATGCGGGCGCGGAGGGCGACTTCCATGGCCTGCCTGGGATGGGGGATCTGCCCGCGTCCGATGCGCTGCCGACTATAGACATGCAGACCGACACGTCGATGCTGGGCCCGCTGGACAACGTCGACCTCAAGGTCTCTGACCTGGACACCCAGCATTTTTCAGACTTTACCGCGTTGGCTACCACGCCAGTCCATCCGCGAGAGGCGTTGGAGCAAAACGGCCTGCTCGCCAGCGCCGGATACTATGGCTCTCCAGCCATGAATGGAGGCGGACCAACACCGCGGATAGTCGGTTACCCTGACTTCTCCAACTCTGTAGACATGAAAGGGCGCGAAGGGTCCGAATCCGTCGCTGGGTCGGAGCCCAGGATCCAGGCGTTCGCGAAACTCGAGTTTGACGACGGCCATTTCTACGTAAATACGTACTCTTTCATCCTGGGTCGCGATGTCCGCGCTGCTCGCGCTGCCTTCCAGAGAGAGTACCAGGCCAAGCAGAACAAGGCTCACAGCTCGAGCGGACACAAGACACGTACTCCCAGCAGGATCAAGAGAGAAGGGAGCGCGTACATGGGCAGCGTGATCAGCGACAAAGGTGGAATCATGGGGTTCGACCCGGACATACCTCAGAACGGCCCGCCGCAGATGAGTTGGAAGTCCTCCAACTCTTCAGCCGACCAGGTCGCTCGCCCGTTGCTGCATATCTCCCATGGAGAATCACAGGCGAATTCTGAGCCTCGAGAGATGACAGATTACAACGCCCTTGCCATGCAGTCGCTACAACGCGGCCACCATGAACCCAAGAGAGTCGACACCCTCTCTTTGCTTCCCTCCCCGGAAGCGTGTCCGACCATACCGATTCATCCCCCCGTGCCCGCCAACGGCGGCTCGTCGCATAGGGCAATTTCAAGAAAACACGTGAAAATCGCATATAACTTTCACAAGAACGTCTTTGAGATGGAAGTCATCGGTAGGAATGGCGCCTTTATGGGCGCCGATTGGCTTGCTCCCGGTCAAGTCAGACCCCTTCACAGCGGCGACTTCATACAGATCGGAGGCGTCAGGGTACGATTCCTGCTCCCAGACGTGCCTATCGGAGACACCGGTGCTGAAGCCGCTCCCTCATCACCACCCGAGATGGGCCATGGGTTGCCTCATCAACAGGAGATTGAACACTCTGAGGAACCGGAACGGCCTAACGTGGAGGAGGAATCAGAGCAGAGTGGTGGTGACGGTGCGGTTAAACCCAAGGATAAGGGTCCATCGCGGCCTGGCCAGAAACCGCCGGTAGAATCGGGCCAGGCTGCGACGACTACTACTACTACCACTACCAACAAACGCCGTGGACCTGGCAGGCCGCCCAAGGATGGGATCATGTCTAAACGCGAGAGAGCAGAAATCGCACGGGAGCAGAAGTTGGCTGCTAAACGTGAAGCTAACGGTGCCGCTGCCGCTGCCGCAGCCACCGCCGCCTCTCCACCGCCAGCTACTGCCGCTACTACCGTTAAGGTAAAGCCTGCCAAAGCTGCCAAAGAGCCCGCTGCTGTACCTGCTGCCGTTACCCCTGCAGGCCCTCCTGCAACCGGCCCCGAGGACCCGTCAACGACGACCGTGAAGGTGGAGAAACGAAAGTACACCAAGAGGAAGAAGCCGGATTCGGCTCCTGGCGAAACCGTGATGCCATCCATCGAAGGAGCTGCAGGTCTAGGAGGTAATATGGAAATACAGCACAGCGAACCCATACGTCTTCCCTCCGTGAAGAAACGCAAACCCTCCAAGTCTCCATCCCCTGACTATCCCCCTGAAAGCTTCTATACACCCAAGGAGCTTGCTAAACCGCCATACAATTATGCAGTTCTCATCTATGATGCACTATCAGAATCCCCTACACCCATGACACTAAAGCAGATATACCGTGCTCTCAAGCTCAAATACCCTTACTTCCGCTTCAAGTGTGAGACCGAGGGCTGGACGTCAAGTGTACGACATAACTTGAATGGCAACACCCATCTGTTCATGCACGCTGAACGAGACGGCAAGGGATGGTCGTGGAAACTCATACCAGGCGCTTCTGTCGATAAGGAGAAGAAACGTCGTCCATCCCCTCCGCCTGTCCAAGATGTATCCAGCAACAGTCAGCAACGATTCCTACCGCCAAATACCGGGTCTGGAGCCCAATACATCGCTCCTCCGGCTCAGTTCAACCGTCGTCAATATCCCCCTTATCCTCCTCCAGCGAACACCCAGTATCCTCCTCCACCTCCCCAACAGCAGCAGACACAGGCTCCTCTACCACCTCCACCAGCTGCACCGCCATCACAGCCAGTGGCAGCATCTAAACCCCCTCCACTACCTCCTCCTCCTCCCCCAGCCGCTGTGATAGGCCCTCCAGCAGCTCCTCCGGCACTTACTCTACCACCACAGTTAATGCGAAATCTTCCTCCTGCTCTTTCTACCATGAACCCCACCCTGTATCTCTCTCCGTACATCATGGCCTCTTCGTCGTTTGCTCCGCCACAGCAACGGCCACCCCATCAACAGCCAATACAACCGCATCCGCCTCCTCCCACCCATCCACCTGGCCATCAGCAGCAGACTAGGCCACCGCAAATGCAGCAACCACATCACCCACAACCTCCTCCACAACATCAACCCCCAAACCAGTATAGGTTCCATAATCAAATCCTACCCCCAAACCATAGCCAACCTCACCAGGCACCTCATCGCCCTCCACAACCTCCCCAACCTCCTCCCCCAACCCATACCCAGGCGCAGCGACCACACAACATCCCCGTCACGTCGGCATCTGCATCCCAGTCAGGCATCCCGACATCAACAGCGACATCATCTCCCGCTCTTCCCCCCGCCCCAGTTTCTACTCAAAGTTCAGGCATGGACCCTGCTTTCCTCGCTCGCGCCAACCAAGCAATTGACAATTTCGAAGCGGTGCTCATAGAAGACTATGAGGATAAAGACTACATCCGCAAAGTCCTTCGCAGTGCGCGCGACAGAGTCCTCCACGGTGCAAAAGAGAGCTCAATTGCAGGCGGCGAAACAAAGGACGAATCAGTCATCATTGATACGCTACGGGGAATAATTGGAAGCCTTAATGGCCAAGATCAATAAATACCAACAACGAGATTTGGACGACTAGAATTCTAGCTGAGGCCCTGAGTTGGGTGGAACTAAATAGAACTATTTGGGAATATGTCTTATAATTACTTTGCCCATTCTACACACAAACACACACTATATCGTACTTACACCTATACCCTTTAACTATACCCATACGCACGAACTGTGCAAGATATACGAATGATGCGAAACGCTTTTCCTTAAAAGATCATTTCATGTTTGCTCCATTGCATGGGCGTTTTAATTCTCCCCTGGAGAAACGTGGGTTTTGGCCGGTACATACATACATAGTGACCGTGTCGCAGCATTGCGTGGCGGCTTGTCGTGCATTCTAGACATTTTTTCTTTCATTCGGTTGATATCCCGATCTTGTGGGTTCATTCGGCGACGGGAAAATAACATATTATGGCGCTGTTTATTGTAACTATTATATAGCCCAATATGGATGGACCCTATATTGAATATACTGTCTAATCGGTCGTATAGTAGTGAATCTGTTCATTAAAGCGAGGTCTTGCAGGCTAGTGTGACCAGTCAAACGAAGAGATAAAATATACAGCGTGCAGACAGAAATACACCGGAGGAAATACAGTGAAAGACTGTAAGCAGGAGAACGGCCCAGAATGCAAAGGATATTCAGCTGCTGATTGAGAAAAGAGAGTAAACCGTAGGAGACTGTCGTAGAAGGTATTCTACATAAATTAGCAGAGAAACAAACAAAAGAATAAAAGAATTCCCTTCCTTCCAGACGCCACGTCCCGTAATAAGTTATTTAGATGCTCGCTTTCCTAGTTTCTTTCGTGTTTTCGTTCTCTCATGCTACCCGAAGTTGATTGCTCACATGGCCATCTCGGCTCTTAGTTTCTCTAATTCGGCCTCCTCGTCTTCTTCCTCGGTCCGAGCTTTGGGTTGTTCTTTGACTGTATTGGAAACAATTTATTAATGGGCGATTGACATATTGTGAGAGTGGATAGACTTACTGGCTCCATTTGCAACAGAAGGTAGTCTATCAATCCTATCTCCAACCGGCACCGTCCCGGTGCCTATCATCTTATTGTCGATATGCTCTTGTTCTAGGTTGTCCAGTTCATTTTCTAGTTCAGTCTCGTCAATGGGCTCGCCAATGGGGGCGTTGGTAATTGCGTTGACTATTTCTTCGCTGAGAGTGTGCTGTTCTTGTAGTTCGCCCCTGTTAGGTAGATAAATGTTAGAAACTTCTACAAAATTTTAAACGGCTCATATAGAGATTATTATAAAAAAGCAAGAGGATGCTGACATTGTTTGATCGACTGCTTCTATGGTAAGACCAGTGTGTATCTGTTCCATAGCAGCCTTGGCGCTCTTCATGGCATTAAACGTTTCCTGATTGATATTTGCGGATTCGATGGAGTATATATGTTGTTCCAGCTGCAGAATCTGAGCACTGGTTTGGTCGAGTGACCGTTCGTGGAGTTTCTTTCTCCTTAAAGCAGTTTTGGCAGCTATTCTTCAGAGTTAGAAATGACATTTTAGGACAAGGGTAAGTTCGTAGGAGATAAAGCTTTGAAAAGGGGGCATACCATTTTTATTAACCGTTACATTCTTCCTGGCTATGGCTTCTTGTTCATCCATCTGACTTTGTAAATACTTCTCCCGCTTTTGCAGCATGTCAAGCTGCTCACGAAGGGAGAGAATGGCATTTTTGGGAACATCTTTCCGCTTCTGCGCCGCCGCGCCGCCAAACCATGACCACATAGTTGCTCGAAGGTATGTATGAGCACCTTGGAAATCAAAGATGTGCTGGGAATAGGATGGGCCCAAGTAATATGGGTGCCTAACAGTTTAGAACAGAAACCCGATGTTCGAGATATCTAAGCAGTTTCAAACCCGATATCTGTGTTTCCCGTCCAGCCGAAACGTCGCCCTGAATATATACTGATGCCTATTCGGCCCTCAATAGACGATAATACGGTAGGTAGACAGGATGTGCGGGGTGACGGTCTCGCCCGTCAGGATCGAAAATAGAACAAAAGTGAGGTGGTGGGTGGCCAAAAATCCAAAAGACCAGCAGATCAGGTGTACGGGAGCGTAAGTTGAATGTACAGTTGCAAGACTTAAGAAATGCGGTTTGATAACGTCGTCAGGCAGTGAGATTGTTCGTTACTCGTTCTTTTGATTCTTTCATCGACTTTTATGACATCGAATCATCTGGAGATGGTTATATCACGTGATAGGTCACATGGTTGGCTTAGTAATCGCTTATCAAGATCGGTTTTCGGATGTTTTGTTGGAACCGTATCGGAATAAGCGATACGCCGCTGCCGCCACCTCCTGCCTTATCTCGCTTAGGCACTAGTTAGCCGACGGCCCTTATCCTATATAGATAAATAGTCGTAGTATAGCCTCTAGACCTGAGCTCTACCTGGTCTACATACGGTTGAAGTCTACTCGTACACAAGCGAAGCAGTACTTATGTATTCTTACTAGTTAAATAACTACTGATTAAGTATAACATTCGACATACAGTGGACAAAATTCTCGACGTAGCAACGAGTGCAGGAAATAGCGACACTAAGATGCGATCCACCGCTCTATGAACGTTCCGCCTCCTAACTCATTTATACTTGTCTCCCATATCTCCGAGACAAAATGCTTAATCTCCTTGTACTGTTCAACTGTCCTGAAGTACCCCGATTTCTCACAGCCGTGTATGTTTCGGTAAGTTAATCTTGCTTCTAAACCTATATATTTAGTTACAAACTAAACGTTTACAGTACGAAAACCAATCACAAGCTCAGATTTAACGGCAGGATTACATGGGAGGCGAAGACGTTAGCCGGTCTTTGAGGGTTCTTACATTCATTGTATCATTTCGGAGGCTGTTGGGAGAACACGTGACCGCAGCCTCCGAGACGTTTTTTCCCATCAAATTTGAAACTTCAACTACATGAAGAGAAGAAATGGGATGTGGTGATAGAAACGTTTCCGCTACACTGCGAGGATTTCGCTTCGAATGGAACCGGCCATACCGGGCCCCCCTCCGACAAGGATAATATTTCTCTCGCAAATTCCAGCATGCCCCTTGGGCTACAAGGTCCGATTCTTAGGATGGTATGTTGACTTATTCCACACGTTGTACTCAAGATGGGGAGGCAGTAATAATAACGTCACACGCGTAGTGTCTCGAAATACAATGCCACTACTGGTCGTCTGACTCTTGAACACAACTGCAATGTCGGTGGGGTACATTCTCGAAACCACAGAGTAGAAGTTGATATAAACCTTCTACTTGGAGATATCAATCATACAAGTATTCAAATAGGGGTCTGGCTCAACGTCCTTGGGTATATACGTGAGGACTCGTTCTATGACGATTATAGAAGAAATAAGGATGAAAGTATTTCGAAAATTCGGGAGCAAAAGGTACAGAAAACAGCAGCTTTACCGGTATACATTCAAGCTGTGATGATACTACCGGCTGGATCCGTTCGAATTGGGGAATATGAAAAGGTCTTAGATGACATGCAACAGGTTGAAAGACGAATAAATGATGAGTAGGTTTAGAACATACCACGGGTTTCCTCCGTCCTAGACGCGAATTGAAGGAGTCGTTGGATCTCTTGGACTGTATAGCTCTATCAACCGCCTGAGCAGTGGAAGTCATGATACATGGCAAGCTATCGCCACATCAAGAGATAATGATAGAATGAGCGCTACGTATCACTATTAAAGCGATAGATGCAAAGATATTATTATTCTCGAGTGGAAGAACCTATCTAAAACTATCTACCCCCTTATATAATATCTACATGCGAAATAAACTGATGTGCAAATGGCAGAAATTCTGACTAGATTAGGGGTATCAATTAGACGATAAAGCAGAACATTCTTGTAATTCTCATACATTATCATTCGGATCTGGCAATCGTACATTCTTTCCCTGAGACGAGTGGATTGCTCAAACAAAACTGAATAGGTATCGGAATATCGTAAAAGCAATGGCCAACTTGGGGGTTTATTCACTGGTTTATAACCCTCAACGTTTGCCGGGGATTCAACATGACACCTAAGAATGTCGGTTCTTGTCCAGCGAGTAGATCTTCTACACTACTGCTAGCAGATGGCCCTGGCTGTCCAATATAGTCTAAATTTCCACCACTGTTGCTTCTCGTATGCTTGTGCTGGTGATAATCTCCGCCAACCCAGGACATACGCGCTGCAGCCGTCGCCGCAGTAGTCACAGTTAAGTTACCACTTGAGCCAGTTGTCCCAAGCCCAGCGCTGCTCGTGTGGTCTGAATACCGTGGCGGAAAAGATGAGATTTTGTCTCCATATCCGCTTCCGACTGAAGAACGCTGCGTGGCGGCAAGATGGTTCTTATAGATTGCTAATCGTCGGCGATAGAGCCAGGTTACGAAACCAAGGTATATGGCTAATATCCCAAGGCATCCGGCGATAACGCCCGCGATGATTGCAGCGATATTGGGGCCATTTCTGCCTCCATCCGAAGTGCCTGAATGCGGTCCTGAAGTCGCAGTTGGCAGGACTGTGTATGTGAGCGGTTGGCCGGTCGCTAGAGGTCCATCCGTTGGTGCCATAGCAGGGACAGTCTGGGTCGCTTTTCCCGTATCATCACCCCCTATCACAGATTGAACCACTTTGGGGACCCGGTATCCATAGCTGCCTCCGAGGCCACTGCCATCTCGTGTTTGCGAGGCTTGCTGGTTTAAGTCATTCCCACCCTCGAGGGACGTATATTGATTGTTCCATGTCAATTCTGACGCATCAAATACATATATCCCAGGGCTATCACAGCTTAGATCTTGTCCCACGTAACCTCCCGTGACAACAATTTGGGAGTTCCAGATGTTACACGTATGCCCAGCTCTGGCTGGAGGAACAGACTGGCCGTCCGTGTCAGCCTGTATCCAGGTAAAGCTAGGAATCGATAGAATCCACATGTCGTTATACTGAATCTGGCTTCCATAAGGTATTAGGTTTTGTCCACCAAACAGGTAAACCTGTGTGCTACTTCCGTCAGCTGCCGATGCAGCGACTGCGCACGGGTTTACTCTGATGTCTGGAGTCTTCCCACTCGTCGCCTGTTTGTACCATTTTGAACTTGCAATGTCAAACACATCGATGACATTCATTTGAGTCTAGACAAAGAGAAGGTTAGCCATCGGGCAATGCTATAACCAAAGAAAGAAGAGTCACTGGGCGCCTTACAAATGTGGCATTTGTACCACCAGCCAGACCGAGAATGATACCCTCTTTACCAAATCCAGGTATATACACGAGGACTCCATCAGCTCGTTCAGTGAACCCTGCAGAGTCCTGTAGCCCTCCCTCTGTGATATTTCGCCAAGCACCATCAGGTCCTGCGCGCTTATCGTCTGTATTGATCTTGACCCCGCTGTTGGTGAATCCTGGAAAGGTATACTCGATCATCGATTTAAGATACACCCTTGGGATCGACTGCGACCAGCCCTGGGTGGTATATCCATCAAGATGGCCACCAAAGTACCATCCTCTTCCTAGGTCTGGGACGTTTATACCGGCACCCTCTGCAGACCGTTGCACCGGTATATTTTCTGCATCAGAGTTTTCTCCCGACGAAGTCTTTGGGGACTTGTGTTCTATCCAAGATGACGAAGGGATGTTGTATTCCCATAGACTAAAAGCAACTGGGTCTGTAGGAGGATTATCTGAAAACTCTCCTCCATATAAAAACAGTGATTTATAAGAGTTCCACAGATATCCGTTCGAGACTGGAGGAGGGCCGTTATCAGCACGAGGAAGCCCAGTCAACTTTGGCGCTGAAATTCCCCAGCTTGACTTTAGGTCAAGAGTAAGAAAGTTATCATCTAAGGAGTCGTGTTAGCATTGGGATGCCGTATACATAGTAGAAAGTAGGGGGAAAGGCTATCCATACTCCAGGTCTTATCCTTCTGGTTGGCGTCTGTCGTCGATCGGCCGCCGTATATGTAAAGTGTTCCGTTAACTATGGCTGTCTGCTGAGACCATCTCTTGCATATATCCGTTGGGCTATTATCTCGTTGTGTCAACACTCTCGCGTGAGCATGTACACCTTGTTGAGGTAGTATAAAACCAACAAAAAGTATGAGTAGAAGGTACGTCATGGACGTGGATGTTTGACCGGCCACCGTGGACATCGAAACCGACATCTTATTCTCTACCAGCAATCACCATAAACAAGCATGGCCGGATTGTATGGAAAAAGGGAAAAAGAGATAGTCGCCGCGTGTCGGATTCCAGGGTAGTTTTGAGGAGGTTTCTCAATGAAACACTCTCAACAAAGGAGTCTCCCCCTTGAAGCCGTAGGTATATATGAAGTGAAAAAAAAAAATGAGAAAAAAAACGAACGAGAGAACGGGATAAACCGACTGCTCAAACGAATGAGAACATATGGAGAGAAGGATCAATACTTTTTCCCGTTTGTTGGCTGAGGGGAAACGATGTCTCAGTTAGACTGCCGGCTATGTGTGTTATACATAGCACATAGTGTATGCACGAAGCATGCATCAACCGCCACATGGTGGGACTATGAGACACTTGGATAAAAATTAAAAACTATTCAGGCCGCAGTGGTCGTACTATGTATATAGATAATTCTTTCTTCGTGGCTGGAGTGAACGGAGCGTCTCGTAGAGATTGGGAGAGGCCAATCCTTTTGCGCTAAAGTTGTCCCCTTTTTCTTTCCTTGAGCACATACAGAGCTATGAGAGGCGATATCGCACAGCATGGACTGTTCACGGGCATCCACCGACAATCCCTGTAGGCGGCAAGAAGAACATGCAACGAGTTTGAGATGCAAGGAGTCGGTTTTGGTTACGCATCAAAGCGGCAGCTAAGGATGGTTATTTTCAGCCAAGTCCCAGCCGGGCGCCAATGGGCATGTATGCCGTGGTGTATTTAACGCGCGTTATCCTTGGCCCAACGGCTTAACCGGAGCGGATTGGACGCAAGGTCCATAAGCAGGTCTCAGGTCTGAAGGGCTGACCTTTTTCTTTCCTTGCTGAGGCGCGGGAATTTCTGACGCGTTGGGGAAATAAATATAATAGCAGTTACACGGTAGTTATGTTGCTGTATTGTATTCGTTGCTCCGGAGCGGTTAAACTCGATTTATTCATGATTTTTGTCATGGTTCTAGCTCCCAGCATGTTCATGTAGATCTGCGCCTGGACTATCCTCAACAAGCTAGATGATGGGTGACCCTGGATGAACTGGATACACTCGCTCGATAGCTGTAGTTCCGTCTGGGGACTTGGCCAACATGGCCTCTCTGGGGGATACAGGTGTGGGTAGAGAAAAACTACCCTTTATCAACCATAATCAGATGCCGTTTTCCTGTGTTGAAAGTGACCCGTCCCCCATATACCAGTCGTTTTTGGGGGATATTCATAGTCATTCCCTCCCTACTCTTGCCTTTATGCTGTCACTCTGTAAGTTCAAGTTCCATAGCCGTTCTCTTAAGGCTGTGCTTGCTGGTGCCTCATGTCCAATATGTCTCTCCTGAGCTTCTCCGCCGCAATCTCGACATCCAATGTTCCACTCACTCCTCGTCTCCATGCATCGTCCAAGGCTGCCAGTTCACCTCTGACACTCTCCTGCTTCAGCTTCCTCTCCCTATTTACTGCCTCGGTGGCCTCGGTGACCTCGTGCAAATCCTTCTCCATGCGCCGCAAGATATCTTCCAACTGTGAATTGCCAATTAACCACGCGTTTTTGCCATGAGCCTCTAGCAAAGCGAGGTTGTCCTTTCTGGTAGACAGATGTAGGTGAGCGGCGTATGCACGCCGTAGGGTCTGTCGCCAGTCATCCAGAACGGTGGTAGGGTCTGCGTTCGGGTCCGTGGAAGAAGACGGTATCTCTGGCGCTTCGTAGCGTGACAGGTCGATGCCACCAGAGATAGGCTCGTTTCTGGCCTTTCTCCCAAGCTCCTGCTCTATCAAAGGGGAGAACTTGGTCTGAGGAAGTTCTACCAGGGACGGATGAACAGTCGAACGGTAGTCCGGGGGAAGCTCAGCTTCAATGAGTCTACTGATCTCTGTACGCAGTTGAGGCGTCACATCCTCGTCTATGTCTAGAACCGGGTAAGCCTCTCTGCTCTCTGTTTCGCCGTACTTGTATACTTACATGGAAGGGAGTCATGTGTCTCATTGATAAGTGGCATCTTGCCGTCTCCTCTTGTCTTCTTCTCTTGTTGTCTCTTGTTACCCTTCACTTGCTTCTCCTTCTCGCCTTCAACTTTTCCTCTTACATAAGTCTTAGCAGTCACATATCACGTGCCTCCAAGCTAAACCCAGTTAGAACAGGATGACTAATATCCACTCCTCCGAGCCCAAACAGGAAACCAATCGTCGATCCTAATCACGGGGCTTCCCCGAACTTTATTTAGCCTCGCCTTCACGTGCTTTCCTTCCCGCCTGTCCGGCCCGTATAAAAAAAAAGTAAACGAAGTTTTGTACTTCATCCCCATCCATGGAACTTGCAGCCATCCCAGTGATCATATAGACATCAGATGTGCTGGTCGACAGGCATCGGACGTCGGTGTCGAGCTGGGGCAGTCACGCCAGCCACATACATGAGATCCTGCTGCCAGCACTGAAGCTAAATACCATCGCAGGATTTCTCGTTCCTCTACTTTGGTCCATCAGAAGTTAACAACAACAGCCTCGGAGTTCCTGACGAAGGAGGGAAAAACGCCGTTGAGCTTAGCTACAAAGACCCACCTGTTGCGATCTTCCCCCGCAAAGGTTTCCACCCATAACATACAGAATACACACTTATCCCGATCCAGGGGTAGTGATAAACCGGAATACTTGTATAAAAGGATCATCGGTTTCGCCCTTATTCTTCGTTTGGACCGAAGGTGAGGTTCCTCTTCCTGTCTCGAGGACCTGGCATCTCAGGAGACGGATGATTTGTTTTGTCTAGCCCCAAAGAGAAAAAGTTACGTTTATTGAAACATTTTCCGATATATTTAAACCCTTTTGTTGTTACTTCGATTCTGGATTTTCGCTGCTGCAAAGATGCCACCACGTACTGGCACTGTGGTTGGGATCTTTGGTGTTCTATTGGGCGTCATTCTAGCCGTCCAGCTCGCTTTCAACTTCCGGGGAACCAACCGGGCTGTTCAAATCGGCCGTTCAGTGCTGCTCCAGCCGTCGCATGCCACTAAGGCAGCTGCCCAAGATGATATCTTTAACCTTGGCGTTGGAAAAGCAGATGTTACAGGGTACGACTAATATGTTAACCCTGAACATCAATCTCATCTATATACTGATTGAATCATTACAGACCGGTTGTAGAAATCACATTTATGGGATTTGCGGACTCTGAGCAAAAAGGAACTGGTCTTCGCCAGCGCCTTTACTCCCGCACATTCATCATCGAGAATCCCAGCAAGCCAGAAGATACTTTTGCCTATATTGTTACCGATCTCGCCGCCGGCGATACCGCTGTGCGAGATGGTGTCCTCAAGGGGCTTGCCGCCATGGGACCAGAGTACGCTCGGTACGGGTCTCACAATATCGCTCTGTCCGGAACTCATTCTCATGCCGGACCCGGTGCCTGGCTTAACTACCTGTTGCCACAGATACCTAGTGCAGGATTCGACAAGGCCAGCTACCAAGCCATTGTCGATGGTGTCCTGCTCTCGATCAAGAGAGCTCACGAAGCTAGGACACCTGGCCGTTTAAGTTTCGACACCGCAGACCTTGTTGATGGCAACATCAACCGAAGCCCATACTCGTACCTTCATAACCCTGAGGATGAGAGAAAACGATACCAGTACGACACCGACAAGACACTCAGCCTCTTGCGGTTCGATCGTGCATCAGATGACAAAACTATGGCTATCCTGACCTTCTATTCTGTACATGGAACCTCGCTCTACGCAAACAATACTCTCGTTTCAGGCGACAACAAGGGTGTTGCTGCCTACCTTTTCGAAAGAAGTGCCCAAGGTGATGACCGGTTTGCTGACGGTTTCATTGCTGGATTTTCCCAGTCTTCCGTGGGAGACACATCCCCTAACGTCTTGGGGCCATTCTGTGAAGATACCGGCTTGGATTGCAAATTTGTATGGCTAGATTCTCTTTTTCCTCTTCTTTTTCCCCTTCTATAAGCCCAACAGCTAACCATCCCAATAGGAAGATAGTACCTGCAATGGTAGCACCGCAAAGTGCCATGGACGTGGCCCATTTTACCGTGAGCTCGACCAGGGTACAAAAAGCTGCTTCGAAATGGGACGTCGACAGTACAATACTGCCAAGGAGATCTATGAAAAGATGGATACGTCTGCAAAGAGACTCAGAGATAACTCTGCCGTTAAAGCCTTCCATGTTTACAAAAACTTTGATGGGTACACTTTCCAGTCGCCATTTAACCCCCGCAAGACTTTGACTACTTGCTCAGCAGCCTTGGGTTTCTCCTTCGCTGGAGGTACGACCGATGGACCAGGAAAATTTGACTTCACGCAGAACGGCACTGATTCGCCCGGTACAAAGAACCCTATCTGGTACATTGCCAGAGACTTCTTACATGCTCCCTCCAAGGAACAAAAGGCCTGCCAAAAACCCAAGAAGATTCTCCTTGACGTTGGTGACATCACTGTCCCCTACGCTTGGACTGCCAACATCATTGATATTCAAGTTCTTCGTGCTGGTCCATTGTTCATTATCGTTGCCACGCCTGAAGTCAGCACCATGTCAGGACGACGATGGAAACAGGCACTCGCGAATCACGCCAAAGATGTCTTGGGTGTCAGCAGCCCGCTTGTTGTCCTCGGTGCACCATCAAACACATATGCCCACTACGTCACAACCGAGGAAGAATACGGCGTTCAACGCTACGAGGGTGGCTCTACACTCCACGGTCCACATACCCTTGCTGCCCATGTCAACCTCACCCTCACCTACCTCCCATACCTTGCCGCAGACTCCAATGATCATCCTGAACCTGGCCCGTACCCACCAATTAACACCGACAAGTCCCTTAGCTTCATCACTGGTGTTGTCCTGGATAACCCCGGCATTGGCAAGAACTTCGGCGACGTCGTCAAAGCTCCGGAAGAGGGCAAAACCTTCCGCCCCGGAGACAATGTCAAGACTACATTCGTTGGCGCCAACCCCCGCAACAACTTTCGACTAGAAAAGACATTTGCTGCTGTGGAGCGTCAAGTTCCGAACACGAACAAGTGGGAAGTTGTCCGTACTGATGCCGACTGGAACTTGGTATATAGCTGGAAGCGCATTGGTCCGATTATTGGGACTAGTGAGGTTACCATTGAATGGGAGATTGAGGATGACTACTATTCCATTGGTAATAAGAAGAAGCTGGAGAGCGGAACCTACCGTCTTCATTATTATGGAGATGCGAAGGCTCCTGTTACTGGGAAGATATCAGCCTTTGAAGGCATTGGGCCCGCTTTCAAGGTTGAAGTTTAGAGATAGTATTCAATATGCCCATTTTCGGTTAATGTCTATTTTTCGGGGATCAAACGAGGCGAGAATTTTATTTACATATATGTCCATAATAATATGATATACATGCATGGTACACTCACAAAATATCTTTTACATTTTTACCGTTGATCGACCCCCGGAACTGCTGTTCTAGGATCAATATATGTACTATTTACATATAAACGGAAATTGTACATATGCCAAACTATAGACCCTGCCAATATAGATGGTTTACTATCTACTTACTATGAGAAAGCAGGTAACCGAGTTCTTGACCATAAATATCAATCATCTGATTCGAACTTAGTAAATCACCCCAGCCCATATTTTGACCATGCCCCTGAAATATACTCAGGGTATCTAGCCTTAAGCCCCATCACTGTGAGGATTAAAGCAAGTTGCACACGATGCAATACCCCTCTGGATGACTCGCCAGGACAGCAATTCGACGCTTCTAACTCCTAACAGTACTGCCCCGAGGTTTAATTCTAGTTAACTCTTACGCCCCATGCTCGTACATACCAGCGTGACTAGCCAGCATCTGGCACCTAGGTATTAAACAGCAGACTTTTTTTTATTCTAACATTTTACCAGATAATATCCTGGCTTCCTTTCCTCGGTTAAATTTATGCCATCAACAAAGTCAGTCCAGGAAGATCGACACGAATCTGAGGCTGCCCAAATTTATGATACAACGCACCGCCATACCCCCATTCAAGATAATAGACAGCTTCAGAGCCGTAGTGCTTTCTCCTACACTTTCTAACATAGATACCCACTAAAATCACGCCCTTGTCAAATCTCAAATGAGGGTTCGTGTCTTTCCAGCATGCCATCAACTTCTTCTCCAAACTTCTTCGGCGCTTAGAGCAAAAAAGATATCACGTGATACAAAGTTTGTTTCATGAACCAACCAATCAGCGTGCGTTTTCGCGGGACTTCCATCCATGTTTGAGACGAGCAAGCAAAACAAAACGGAGAAGATAAATCAATGTCAAGACGGGACATCCAACCGTTTGCCGCCGAGCATCTCAACTTCATGCAGTTTCAGGCCGGTGGAAGGTTGGCATATATATACCAGCCAGTAACACTGAAGGCATCCATCCATAACCTGGACCAAAGGACAGGCAGCTCCATGTTTTGAGAGAAGACTCAAACAAGGAGTTATCTACTGCTACATGATTCCAGGAAGATGCTGTTTACCAGCGCGCTTCGCGATGGAACAATATTTCTTATTCTCGTTTGCTGAAGCTGAGGAGAATGCTATACTTAAGCTTCAGCAAATCCGTCTTCATTTTCTCTCTTTCTGTATATTCGCCACTTTTCTACTTTGATATCATTTCAAGGACTTTTGGCTGGCACAGAAGTCCTCTTTCACTATAATATCTACTCTCTTTTGGCCTGTTTAATTGGATATACAAATCGTATTCTCCTGCCACCACTATTTCACAATTGTCTATTTCACCCTTTTTTAAAAGACTTCGTTAATAGATACCAAAAAGATGCGCAGCCTACAACACATTTTGGGCATAATATCTCTCGCCCTATTGTCTCATGTTTCTTCTAGTCCAATATATCAATCCCGGCGGGAAGGCCTCTTTAACAGAGGCCTATACTCAACACACGATCATGACGCAGCAATCATGACGCTCACTGTCACCCGAATCGCTGCTCGACTCCCGATGACGATGTGTGTGACTACAGGAGCTGGAAATGCCGGTAGGCCTTCAATAGTACCCTGCCCGACTACGATGACCTCGAAAACGGTGGCAGACACTACATCTGCTCCCTTCCCACAACGTCGGTGAGCTCACCGTTGAAAAGCGGAGGTGGAAATGTCCCTGGAGTTGGAGTTGGAACTGGAAATCTCCCCCATTTCCTACCTATATTCATCGTCCTGGTATAATTTCCCAGCCACGACTACCGCAGCCAATTCGCATAGCACGCACACTTCCGCCCCATCTTCTACCTCCAAATCGACGACGTCAGGCATTGCAGCAACCGGTGATGGGGTCTCTACCGTATCTACCACAGACGTCCCAGATGCTACAACCCCAAATTACTCTACAACGTCTAGCAGTGGGTCAATCCAAGTTACTAGCCAGCCCATGAACGGTTCCTTGTCATCGACAACTTCATCTACCCCAGGGACATCAACATTAACATCCAATACCGAACTACCTCAACCCACAACAGTTGTTAATATAACTACCAAGACAGTGTATATATCTCCTACTAGCACGGCGACTATCACTACAAGTTATACTCCTGTTCCAACTACAACTTCTGTTGCATACCCTAACTGGAATTCCACGCTTCCATCCCTCAGCACAATCACCGAGTCAATCACAGAATCAGTTACGATGTCTTCAAGTTCATCTTCGAGTTCGTTCACTCCCTCAATTACGAACTCGCCGCCGGCCACCACAGTCACACAGTCGGCTACCCAGCCTTCGACCGCTACAACGTCGTCATTTAGCAGCAACCCCTTGCCCAGCTTTACTTCTAAGCCTGACACCCAGTCATCAACAATGACGTATCCATCATTCAGCAATGGCCTTCCATCTTTTACTACAATCTTACCAGAGACATCAACTTCGCAGGCGATATCTTCTACTCTTGTTCCCGCTCCTCCACCAACAGAAGTTCCAACAATCCCTCCCTCAGATTCTCTCGTTGTTATCCCCGTCACAGACGCAGCTCCGGCTCCAACTGGTATTGAACTCATACCCATAGGACCTTGAACGCCAAAGGCCATAAAGACCATTAAGAGCCACCATGTTCTAAAGCAGCACATACCTACGCTCCTATTATGCCGATTCATTGACGTACATGGTCAATGTATTGGCTGGTTCTTGCCTCATCACTTTCATTTCATCCCTTCCTTACCGTCCCTTACAATCTTGCCTTTATTGACTCTATTTAATACTCCACCGAATGTATACACAGATTAACACCACCAAAAAAGAAAATTATTAGCATTATAGTTCATTCCAGTCATCAAATATTAAAAACACAAAATAAGCCCGAGACCAATGAGTTTATCATTTATTTAGCCCAAATGCGATATATATTCGTAAAACGGCAATACCTTTATACTGGATTATCGTGATACTGATATTCAGGTCTATTGTGGTGGTCATTATCATCCGCAACGTCTAATGAGATGAGCCATTTCCTTCGCTCCATATCTCTTGCCCACAATGCTGAGCCTGCAGCAGTGGTCAAAAGGAAAATCATTGATAGCCCAGGTACAAGCTGCAGTACAAGTGCCATCGTGCCAAACCTGGAGAGTTAATAGCCCGGATCAGTATTCTACGACACTGCATGCATATCGCCTAGAGAGGAAGACCCACAAAGTATACCTCAGCATTCTTCTATGAATGTAGTCCTTCCTCTCCTTCTTATTAAAATCCAGTAACTGGAAGTATCTCCAGTGATGGAATGGGCCCCCCCGATAACCTGTCAAAACCAAAAAGAGCGGAGTCCCAATTACTGGAACCAAATTTAACGGCAGTAGGAGAATCAACTCCACTATCTGTCTAAATGAAAAAGGAGCATATACGGCGGTGTGTAGAGGCTTCCCAAGCCACTTTGCGGGATCCTCAACCTTCTGAGTGAGAGGGTTGGTATAATTTGACAGATCCAATGACCTTGATTCAGACATCATGGAAATGATATGATCCCGGAAAGAGGTTGAGGGCTGGGCGTTTGAAGCTGGATCTGACACGGATGTGGGATCTTCAAGTGGCATTTTCATTGCTTCGTAAAGCAAGACTGAATCGAAGACATCGACCTGTGCCTCATCAACAAAGAATGCTTCAAATAACAACGCTACTATCGCAGCGCCTTCTCCCAGGACCATGACGGCCCCGTTAAACCATGCGCCGGGGCCATGGAATATGGCTAGGAACGCCACTTGGGGAAGGTATGTAAAGACGAAGAGTATGGTGTATATGAATAGCGACAGAAGCGTTATAGGCAGCAGACGAGACCGGAAAAGAGGCCATAGGAATGGATGGAAGATGAAATACACTATCCCCTGTCTCCCTGTGTTGTTAGTAACAGCGTAGCTGCCTTCATGGGCTAGAATACTGAACTCACCTGTAGCGGGTAGAGCCAGGTCGCGCTTCGAAAGCTGAGCAGCGTAGACATCCTCAAGATGAATCCTGCTACTATTATTTATTCCCTTGTGCTCGAAATGCGTTCACCCATCCTCATCAACGCGCGAAGTTGTTTATTCGCAGACAGCTATACCACGTGACCTGCCCTTATAAAATCTTCTTTTTTTCTTCTTGATTCTTTTCTTCTTTTTCTCCATACATAAAACTGTTTTCCTTCATATTCACTCTATCGTCCCGTTCCATGGATAGATTTGGAGGGGAAATTGGAGGATAGATTACGTCTTCGCTGACTTACCCCGACACTTTCTACCAATATGAAAATCATCGGAAATATTTACAGCGGTACATTTATGGTTCATTACCGGCTTTATACATAAGCGTGTATACTAAAAACCGAATGAGCATTAAAGACTTATATATTATACCGTTAGGTAGCAGAAATATCATTCTTCGGGCGTTTTTTCCTTGCTACAGATCAATGATATTCCACACCATTTTGCCTCTGCGTCGCTAGCTTTCCTCCAGTGGCCACACTGCCATCGTTGAATGGGGTGAGACCACGTAGAATCCAGTAATTTACACCGTGGTTCTGACTCATGCCCAGCAGTAATTATTGCCATCTCAAGGCGAGAATTTGATATTTTTACAAGCATTCTCTGGCTGTTCTGTTTTGCGAGCAAGAATGTGTAAAGTGGCTGTATGACTAAGCTCGTATTTCGTCTATCAAACTCTTTCCGACTTTAAAGAGCTGACGTCGGACACCCAAATGAGTTTGGATATCAGTTTCACCAGCAGGACTGGGAGAATATTGAGGCTATGCTTCATGCGGTGGATTATAAATGACGCCTAGTTGAATTACTATATATTCTTTTGCCATGTTCTGGGGGTGAAGTTGAAATGTATTCAAGGATTCATTCTTGACAAACCTACCATCCATTCAAAGGAGTAATCAAATCAATTCGCTGTCATGATGGGCCCAATCGAAGATGATGCCAAGGAGAACTATGGAATATTTCGGGAGTGCGTGTCGAAATCGATCCTAAACCGTTCGATAGAGAAATCCAGCATGGTTCGACGGAGGAGAAATAGAAGATCCAATGCCAAAACCGGCTATACGAAAGCTTCGTTTCCCGAAGATAATGATCCCGCTGAATTAGCAGAATTCATTGATGTGTGTGACACAAATGTTTGAGGATTGCTTTGGTTGCAGTGACTAAACAGAATATCTAGTTCATTGCTCAGGAGATATTTAGCTCGTTCCCAAGAGATGTACAGACTCTCTCTTTCAATACCATACAATCATCTTCTACTCTCGCAGAAACCTATGCAGGAGGCATTTCAGGAACTACCATCGAATTTTTAGCATCATTAGTCGATCCGGCAGTCGCTGAGTCTCTGGTTACCTATGGCTTGATGTCAGAGCCATCTGATCTTACGACTGTCCTTTCTTCTGTTTTTATGGAATATTCTTCCACCGTTACTGCTAAACCCCCTCCCTTCAGTGCCACGCGATCCTCTGCCTGTGAGATTTGTGAGCGGGATTGGATACCCCTAACCTACCACCACCTTATACCCAAGGCTGTCCACGGCAAAGCTTTGAAGCGTGGGTGGCATGAGGAGTGTGATTTAAACCAAGTTGCTTGGCTCTGTCGTGCTTGCCATAGCTACGTGCATAGGATGGCATCTAATGAGGAGCTGGCTAGAGAGTGGTACACAGTCGAGGCAATACTGGACAGGGATGACACTCAAGAATGGGCGAAATGGGCAGGTAGACTGCGCTGGAAATCACGGTAGAAGGGCAATTCCGAACCCCCTATCTCCATTTAGGGGTTATATCAAATTTGACCCTTTAGCTTGGAAGTTAGCATAATATTATCAATTGCCGGGTAGTTTCTGCCCGGTCGATCTCTTATATTTGGCAATGATTTATTCCACCAGGTTCGAATAGGCACAGACTATTTACTCTCTACGGCCTGTGGGACCTACTCTATAACACTATATGGAGTAGTATGAGGTCATAAAAACTGTTGCCACAATATCGCGTATGGGGCTGATTGTCTCAATCAATATGCCCTTTCTGTGTTTATATAACATAATATCACTTTGTGTTATGTGTTTCTCACATGCTAATTGATTAGCTTTTCTCTCTATTTCTTTTGCTCAGTGTCTGTTTACTGCACATACAACAGCTTGTCCTTTAGATTCGGTGGAACCAGCCACAGAGTCGTATATCTTATAAATAGAGCCATTTCCTACTTAATATATTGATATCGATTCCCTCAGCTGCTATACTAGCAACAAACACTGTGCAATTATTCTATATCAACCAAAACACCCCTTTCTGACCAGGGTTTGTTCTTGTCTTGCAGTCAATTACCCTTACAGCAATTTCTCCATAGAGAAGCATGGCTCTCACTACTGGAAAAGTATGTACAAGTACCACTATCTTTATTACCTCCTTCAAGCTGACCAGTCTGTGTTTCCAGGTTGATATGTTTACAGAAATCTACGTGAACCATGCGAATGGAACAATCAAAGATCTGGTCGCAAAGGACAAACCCCATAGGATCTCAAGGAGGGAAATCGAATATCAAATCCTAGAAGGAATCGACAATTCCGAATTCCCTACTGCTTTCCGTATCGTATTCTACTCAATGGTAAAGGCCCCCTGTTTGTTATCCACTCGTTTCTCTCTTTTTGCGGGTGCAAACCACATATATGCTAATATTGGACATTTAACAACTTGTCAGGTCTTGCATACCAATACATTCGATGGTTACTGGTTTGGCCAGCAAAATCTGCTTGGCTTACCAAAATTTTCAATCACTCGGCTGAAGCCTGATATGTCCCTGCTTCGGAACCTTCATGGCACGGGAGCCCTTGATATATTAACATCTTTATCCAGCGATGAGTCTGATGCATCAGGTGCTGAGGAGAGTGAAGAAGAAGACATATTTCAAAATGATGACCTGGATACAACAAAAGTTCCTACTCCATTTGACCCAGCCAATGACCCAGCCTATTCACTTATTAACAGGGGACATGTTAGTATCGAGCCCAGCGAAGTCGAGTTTTCCGATCGTGAAGAAGAATCTCATCCAGCTCGCTCATCTACCCACACACAGTATCCAACGCCAAATGAAACCCCCGTCCAAAGGAGAAAGTGCGCTGCTGCCGTGCACGACGAAAACGAAACACAAGAAGGTGATTATACGATACCAGGCGCAGACTGGATGACCGAAGATATGCTGGACGAAGATTACATTGACCCTTCTTTTATTGATTGTCCCGTGATAACAGCATTTGGTATACCCTTAAACAATCCAGCACAAGTCAATATGCCAGCCAGTTCCCCAGTTCCAAAGCCTGGTGATTTGACATCGAAGAGCTCAGCAAAGGGCAGGCGAGGCGGTGGTCCTAAAAAACAGGTACGTCTTGCAGCTCTTCCACAATAGGGCAATTATTGTCCTTATTAAAAGCTGGAGGTCTTGTTATGAATACATGTCCACTGAAAGCAACGTTAAAAGAGAAGAAAGCTAAGCGAGTTTTAATAACGTAGGCACCCATCCGCCCTCCCCGTACGCCTAATCCCAAAACAGGTGGAAAGAAAGCAACAGGCTCTGGCATTAGCAAAGCAAAAGGCAAAGGGGGTGGCGGCAAAGGGAAAGGGAGAGGACAAGTTAATGAAGTTGCTCTAGCCTGCTGAAATATCTCAGATACCAGCTAGCCCTACTTGCTTCTCACCCTCGACTCTTGTTTTCGTTCCCGAGCCCTGATTCCTTGCCTGGAGATTCATGTGATTTTGTATTACCAAAGGTTTGACGGTTGATTTGTTTGCCATCTTTTAGCACGGCATATTGATTAGTGTTTAGTTCCTTCGATTCGCTAAACAATGGTACTCTCTCTTGGTAGATACAAGATATTTAAAGATCTAAAGAAAGTAAATAATAGGTAATAACAAAAATCTAAGATGGGAGGATGATAATATATATAATACAAGATCTCGAAGGGCAAAGGTCTATAAAATGAGCAATTTGTAAGAAGCTCCCACCCTGATTATGCATGCCAGCCACCAGAAATCGACCTATACAAAGTTGTTATTACATAGAAATGAAAGTAGAATAGATATTTCAATCCCTTCAACACCGTTAACATGCCTCTAGAGTTAGTCAAGATAGCGTTTCTCGTGAACGACTTCGTATGTTTGGATTTCATCGCCAACAGCGAAGTCAGCCCAATTTTCAAATGCCATGCCGCACTCTGTACCTTTTCGCATCTCCGTCACGTCCTTTTTGACATTCTTTAGAGAAGACAGAGTACCTAGATAGAACGAAGTCAGTTAGCAAGGCTATGCATAAACGCAAGATAGTGAGAAAACCATACCATCGTAAATCACATTCTTCCCTCTTAGAACCCTCACGTTATGAGAACGATATATGACACCGTTGCGGACTTTGCACCCGGCGACAGAGGCCGTCTTCTTGCCTTTGAGTTTGATTTCGAATATCTCACCAATTTCTGCCTCTCCCGACACACGCTGCGTGACGGTTGGAGGTAGATGCTCGCTTAACCTCATTTTCACATCGTCGATCAATTCATAGATAATGTTGTGGTTCAGGATATTAACCCCTTCTGCAATAGCGAGTTTCATAATGTCCGGTTCAACAGACTGGTTGAAGGAAATAACGGCTGCGTTGGCAGCGGAAGCAAGCCGGATATCTGATTCTCCAATTTTTCCAACGTTAAACCGCAGGATTTTAGCAAAGACTTCGTTATTTCCGATGGCTGAGACAGCATTAACTATTGCTTCGGCGGAACCAGAAACGTCGGCCTTGACTATAAATGGAATGGGCTCAGGGCCACTCTTGTCAGCAATATCTGCCATTGTGCCACCGTTATCTTCTTGGGCCGCCTGCAGTTGTCGTTTCTCGCGCTCCTGGCGGCGAGTTTGGTTGATAGCTTCTACATCGCCGCCTAGTCGTTGTGTTTCTTCTTTTTCAAGTCTGAACATAACAACATCCTTTGCGCGTTGCTCATCCGGTGCTTGCAGAGCTTCGGATCCAGCGACCGGCTGGTCTTTCCAACCATCAACTTCTACAGGTGTTCCGGGCAGGGCTTCATTAACTTGTACACCAGCCTCATTGCGCAAAGTCCGGATCTTAGCCCATGAAGTCCCTGCAACAATAACATCTCCTGGCCGAAGGGTGCCTTGCCTTACAAGCACTGTTGCGGCCCGGCCTCCCTTTCTAGTAGATGCTTCAATCACCCAGCCTTCAAAGTTGCATTCCTTATCAGCTCGAAGATCTAACATCTCGGATAGTGTAATAACAGCCTCTTCTAATTTCAGCATGCCCTGGCCTGTTTTCCCGCTAACACCGATTGCTTGAACGTCGCCACCATAATCCTCAACACTGACATTATGGCGTGCCAAATCCTGCTTAACCCTTTCAATGTCGGTGTCCTCTTTGTCAATCTTGTTAATTGCAACGATAATAGGGACATCTGCACCCTTTGCGTGCTTTATAGCCTCAATTGTTTGTGGTTTAACGCTGTCATCAGCTGCAACAACCAAAATCACAATATCGGTGACGTCAGCTCCTCGTTTCCGCATTTCAAGGAAAGCAGCGTGTCCAGGGGTGTCCAAGAACGTTATTTGTTTGCCGGAGGGCATAGTAACAGAAAATGCACCAATGTGTTGAGTTATTCCCCCATGTTCTGTAGCAACAACGGAAGACTTTCGAAGGTAATCGAGAAGAGTGGTCTTTCCATGATCGACGTGGCCCATGATGGTGACGACTGGGGGTTTTGGAGGTAAGTTAGATGTGTCTTCAGGGGCCGGGGCGGCAACCAGATCTATATCATTGGATTCGGCAACAGGTTCAAAGTTAAACTCAGTAACAATCAGTCCAGCAGTCTCAGAATCAAGAACATGATCATTGGTCACGTTGTCGAATCCGAGATTCTCCAAGCTCTTGATAAATTGAGGACGGCGGACGTTTATTGCGTCTGCCAAGTTCCCAACGCTGATAAAATCTGGAAGAACTATTGGAGTTGGGCCAGACTGCTCTCGCAGGCGCTGTGCAACTTTCTTTTTGTCTCCCTTCCGCCTGCGCTGGCCCATGCCATATTCTTCCGCCAGATCCATTAAGTCTGAATCTTGATCACGTTTCGAGCTATGATGTTTCGGCCGTATTTCAGGTTCGTCGAAGTCTTTTTTTGAAGCAGCATGTCTCCCTTTCCGTTTTTTAGGCTTGAACGAAATATCATTGCCAGCTTCTTCGTAAGGTGTAAAGTCTTTATTATTTTTCCTATAACCGCCTCGTGAAGAGGTTGGGGTTGTGATATGCTCCTCGGTAGAAGTATTAGTACCCATTTCATCCCATTTTGGTTTCGATCTGGCGGGGAGCGCCTCAGAGTGCGGAGCTATGTCTGACAGCTGAGGCTGTTCAGACTGCGGTGGAAGACTTCTAAATCCCGATAATGGCCATGAAATATTGCCACCTAAGGCTTGAGTCTGTGAGTCCAAACTACGGCCAGGCTTCAAGGATATATTCTGAACGTCACCGTTTTGCTGTGATTTCTGGGTGGCCGCGTCGGCTCCTTCTCTGGCTGTGGATATTCGGCTAGGACTATCTGATGAAGGAGTTTGCGTGGATGGGTTAACATGTCGCGGAGGTTGTCTACTCCTGTCAGACCTTTGTGGCGGTTGTTCAGTTGCCCAAAATCTGGTAATGGTGAATTTACTCTGCTTTTGGTGTTTTGTACTGCCGGGTTTTTGTTCACCTTCCGATGACGCTCTAGGGCCCAATGGTTTCCGTTGGGGTGGCCGAGGTGTTGAAGACCTAAGGTACGTCTGGCTAGGTCTCCAGTGACAGTCTGGACAAAACGCAAGTTTCATCAAGTTAACTTTTTGGCATTGGGCGCAAACCCATGTAGCTCGCTGGTCCCTAGTCGTGTTTTCATTCTGTCCATGGCTCTCCACGCACATATTAGCTATATGAACGAACTGGCCCCAACCCGAAAAAAGAAAAAGAAAGGAAGAATATGAGTACTAGGCTAACCCCGTGTGTTACTTCCGCAGGCGGCGACGGTTTTTGTCGAGGCTGCTTTGCCAATAGGGCTTCCCGCTGCTTCAGCTCAGCAGGGGTAAATGTCATCGGAGCTCCAAACGCGGGTGAGCCCCATCCTCGCCCAAATGCAGAGCCGGCAGACTGAGGTTTTTCATCTCCATTATTGTTATCCGGTCCGCCCACATTGTTAGAGCTCGAACTCAGCTGTCGTATCTGCTGCCCGAGTAGTTCATGGTTACCGGTATACTTCAAGGGCAATCGGCCTAGAGAGTAGCAGTATCGACACCGAATGCCCTGGGAGTAGATACCTGTCAGTAACTTCCAAACAGTAGGTAAAATACATAACCGTAAGACTCACCTTCAAGATTGAGTGCCTGCGCATCCTTTCACTTTGGCATTCTCGTTCGCAAGTGCCCAACCGTCCATCTCTTTTTGCGCTCTCGAAATTTAGTAAAACCAAGCAAGAAAGTTTCTCGTTCGAACTTTTGATGCCAAGACTTTTCTCGGCCCGAATGAATTCCGGCAAGATTCGCTTATGTAATACTCTTATCGCGCCATTGATAGTCCTTGATTATGTAATATTCTCCCGCCATTCGGATTTCCTTTCGTTCTTTTCTTTCCCTTCGGTTGTATTTTTCTCTTCCTCTTGAGCTCGAACATCTCCCCGGGTTATGGCCAATTGTGCGAGGACTGTATCTAGTTTTTGTTATTTGCATTAACTCGTTGATTAACAGACAGTCGCTCATTCTTCATCTCACACCGCCCTCTCGTTCTCTTCCCCGCTAGTCCCGGCCTCATCGGCTGTCGGTGATATACAGAATGACTTCTGAACACAAGGTAGAAGGGGAGGACCCCATGCAGACGATCAAGGATTTGACGTCGGGCGCTGTTGGAGGAATTGCCCAAGTCCTTCTCGGTTTGTGCTTTGTTGTTCTGTTAGATATTGGATCGTATTGCTAACAGGTTTTAATAATAGGCCAGCCGTTCGGTACGTGAATATATAGTCTTAGCGAGAGACAGCATAGCTATGATAATAGAAACTAAATTGATATTATCTAGATATTGTCAAAGTCCGATTGCAGACTACGACACACTACTCCAATGCCTTGGATTGTGCTACAAAGATCTTTGCAAGGGAGGGCCCATTTGCATTCTACAAGGGGACCTTGACTCCATTGATAGGTATTGGTGCTTGTGTACGTTTCCCCTCACTCTGTCCTGGTATATCTTAAGTGTTTCTCTCTCCTCAATCTAACACCTTTCCTATGCAGGTCAGCGTCCAGTTCGGAGCATTCCATGAAGCACGCCGTCAATTCGAAAGGATCAACGCTCAGAAAGGGTTAAAGGATACCAGTCTATCCTACTCACAATATTACATGTCTGGTGCCTTTGCAGGTATTGTTAACTCTGTGATCTCTGGTCCAATCGAACATGTTCGTATCCGGCTGCAAACCCAGCCCCATGGTGAAGGGCGGCTGTACAATGGCCCATTGGATTGCATAAAGAAACTCTCATCTCAGGGAGGAGTGTTCAATGGCCTGTATCGAGGAGAGGCAGTTACAATTCTTCGTGAAGCACAGGCCTATGGAATGTGGTTCCTTTCCTTTGAATATATGATGGACTGGGAGGCAAAGCGAACCAACACTAAACGCGAAGATATCTCTGCTTTGAAAATCGCAGGATACGGTGGCTTGGCTGGTGAGGTGCTCTGGCTCTCTAGTTATCCATTTGATGTGGTCAAGAGTAAAATGCAGAGCGACGGTTTCGGTGAGCAACAGAAATACAAAAACATGCGAGACTGCTTCAGGCAAACCCTCGCTCAGGAGGGAATTAGAGGATTTGTTAAAGGCATTGCACCAACTCTCCTAAGGGCAGGGCCAGTGTCAGCAGGTACTTTTGCAGCGTAAGCGTTCCTACCGTACACCCTATATCGCTATGATAGTTATGGTGCTAATGTGGTTATATAGTTTCGAGCTTACCAAGAGAGCTCTAGGGTAATGATGGATTTCACACTATCATTATTTGCTTTATATGCCACCATTGGATCTGTTGGGCGGGAAATATTCCTTTATACTTTCAACAACTATTGTGCAATTATTATGCTCATTAGCTTCCAGATACCCTTCTAGATTATGTATCTCTACAAATGGTAGATAGATGCGCTTGTTCGTTATTTTTGTGCGGTTACCCTTGTGCGTGCCCTATTTTACTAACTTGCACCTGATATATGTGCTCTTTGTTTTTTAGATTACAGAAATTGCTTATAGATTCAAGGCAGCTGTTGTTTTCTTGGTTACCGTCCTAAACATATTCCTACTATATTGACAATGAACGACCGCTATGAGAGCGGAGTATAGAGTGAATGATTACAAATTTAAATAGAATTCAGGTTGAGAACATGTAACTTGAGTAACGGACTACTATGTATACCACAGAGCTAATAGATTCACATTAGCTAAGAATCACATCAGTTACGAGCCTTACACAATGGTCACATCGTCAAAGCGCCTTGCATAAGACTTGGCATGATTTCCATGGCAAAGTTATTAAATAAGGTTATGCCCACGTGGAAAACTAGGTTAATATGGTTACTCCACAGCTGCAAAGCAAAGGACAATATTGAACTCCAAAGTATTTTGTATGAATGTGATAATATACTGGCTTTCTATTTCCTGCTTTGTGTGTCGTAAAGGAACAGCCAAAATAAGAATAATCGATGGGGTACTTGAAACATTCGGTAGAACTGATGGAGGCATATAAGCCTCCCCCCGTGTCCCGAATAGGGATAATATTTAAGTGTCAAGTTGGCCAGTAAAGAAGAAGAATTAGCCAGCTAACCATATAACTGCCAGAAACACAGCTCATTAAGGCGAAACTTCCACAAAACCTCGATTACCCTAAACCTGGAATCAGCTCACTTATTCAAACTTTATGGTTTAAAAATGTAAACGTATACGGTAACGGGTCGTTGAAAATGGCGTACCTCTGGATAGCTAGCAGATTGTAATATGTGAAGTTGGGGAATCATTTCAACGATCTTGTCTTCCATCAACACGTTTCCTGTTAATGGCACTCTGAC
This sequence comes from Microsporum canis CBS 113480, assembly GCF_000151145.1. NCBI lineage: Eukaryota > Fungi > Ascomycota > Eurotiomycetes > Onygenales > Arthrodermataceae > Microsporum > Microsporum canis. The sequence continues at coordinate 1,363,540 of NW_003299164.1, read as the reverse complement.
TAGCATATAGCCAAGTAGCTTCCGAATACCTGCCAACATCCTCTCTCTCTGAGGTGGAATCTATTCTATGAGACAAAAATTCTGCTATTTGACTCAGAATCTGGCTGATAACTCGGAAGCCGCGAGTTTTGGTGACAAAGGTTTCTTCTATGGAATCAGGGGAGTTCATCGGGGTGGCAACTCGGGCGGAGGAAGGAAAAGGCACGGGTGGTGATATTGGCCTGGGCACTTGGTAGGGTGTGTAGCCTTCCAAAGCCGGTTCCTTGAGCTCATACGCTTCAACTTTTGTGACATATTTCTGAGTAAAATCTTGAAGCTGCCGGAAAATTTCGCTGGATGGCCTGACATGGGACTCGCGCGCAAGGGTCTGAATGCGTTCGAGATCACCACGGAACTGTGAAGGAACAATAAAGCAGGGCTTGTTAGCTTCAGCACACTGAACGCATTTTGTTGAAGCGTGGGCTTGAGGGCACTGAAGCATGGGGGCTTCGGCGATGCGCTTGCTACATGCTAGACACATAGGTCGTGGCACCGGAGCTGAGCCAGCTAGCCTCTTAGCCTCCTCTTCATAGACAAGATCTTGATCACCGTAGCCTAACTCCATGCATGAACTTCCTATAGATTCCCGTCTATCACGATGGACAAAAAAGAAATATCTCTGATGATTTTGTATAAGTAATGGTTGTCGGTATAGGGTTACTCCTACTCCTTGTAAACTATTTAGGAAGCCCACGGCAGTATGACGTGGATTGCAAGAGGCGTCCGCAGCTTGCCTATTGGTGCAAAGACGGTGATTCATTAGTACCAAAACATGGCTTCCTGCTTCCTGTTGTGCCGTTTTTGATTTGAAAGATAACCGGGCTACCGAATCAGTACTCTATCGTCTCTATGAAAAAGATCCAAGGGGCATATTAGCCGCCTGATGCACTTAAAGTTGGGCATTGAAGCGAGCTGCAAGCAAAAAAAGTGTCGTATATTTAGAAGAAAAGTCAACGGAGCCGGATTTAATGCACAATAAAGATCAGTTATGCTATAGTACATTGCTAGCCTGGTCATAAAAAAAACCACTGAACCTAGTATACACCTCTCTAGAGACGAGTAAATCCGATAACTTAAGACAGCATATCCTTTTGGGATTGAAGAACGATGGGCTTATAAGGCAGATCTCCAGCAGCCGACTGTTCCAAACGCTTCTTTTGCCCCTCTTCTCCAGCTCTTCCCAAAACACCCGCAATAACACTTATGCATCGGGGACTATCATCATTGGCGGGTATAGGGTAGGTGACGCGGGTAGGGTCGGCATCGGTATCAATAACTCCAATGGTAGGAATATTCATACTAGCACATTCCTGAAGCAGTGGCTTGTTCTCGAGAGGATTAAAACAGACGACCAAATCCGGCTTCAATGGTGCTCTCTCGGGGTCTATTTTCTGGAATCCCGGATAATCTACCTCTCTGTCCAAAGCATCCACAAGTTTAACCTCACATTTTTGCAAGATCTGCAAGGAGTTGGTGAGAGACCCGGGAACCCAGCGATCAAAGACATGGCAACCCTGCGCTAGCTCCGCCGCACGAACAACGGCTCGTTTATGGCCCTTCCTCGTACCGACGAATAAGATAAGACCGCCAACTCGAGCAACTTCTTGAACAACCTTGGCTGCTCGTCGTAAATGGGCTGCCGTAACGTCGAGAGAGATTATATGAACACCCTCACGAATACCATGTATGTATCCTGAATTTCCAGGGTTCCAAAGAGAAGTCGAGTGTCCAATATGTGCTTGAGAGGCGAGAAGAAGTTCAAGAGTGATATCAGAAGCCTTGGGAGGGTTAGTTATCAGACTTTCGGGTCGGTAAGCACCTTTGATCTGAGTTCCGAGCCGATTGAATCGATTCTCTATTCAGGTGAAAACAACAATGTCAGTGAGCTTCTTGAACCAAAGCTTGCTTCTTTAGCTGATATTTAATAAATAGCAAGTTGTGATGATCGATCTCCATCTCTTGCACGTACTTGCTGCTACACTGGTCTCATACTGGCTCCATCCTGACGGAACAAGACTCTCCGGTTCATTATTTTCCACCTCTGCGCCTTGACTCAATTTCAATTCGGCATTTGGGATGGTTTGAGTAGGAACTTGGCTGGATAAAAACCGAGACTGAATGGGCGTTTGACGGCTGGCTTGAATAAAGGCGCGCGCTACATGAGAATGGACCGTTAGTCTCTCAATTGTAAAGGGTCAATAGTCAAGAAGGCATAGAAGTCACATACTCTGCCTTACGGCGAACCGTCGCAATATCATCTTTGTCGTTTGTGGCTTGTTTGATCTTGCATCGAGGAGAAAACTGAACGAAAGTCTTTGAAGCTGTAGAGAAATTTTTGATTACATAAGCATTCTTAACTCCCGAACTTTTTGACGTTCATTTGAAAAGCAACTTTCAACGACGAACAAACCAGCCGGTGAAGGTGGAGTGATTCTACAGTGATGAAGCGGTGGCTATGGGCCAGCTTAACGCGTTTCAAAAGGCTTCGAACTATGATGTTTACTTGAGTCTATGAGCTTGAACCAACTTCCTCAAGATGGATGGTTGTTAGGATACAGGCTAAACGGCATTCCATCTCTAATATTCGATGCCAACAGGTTTATCAGTCAAGATAAAACACTTTCAAATTGAAGGCCGTGATAACTGACAATGATAGTCTATAACGTGCTAATTCCCCGCATAAAGACATAACCAACCGCTATCAGAGTTCAGAATATTAAGAACAAGAGAAAAGAGATGGAAATGAAATGAAATCACAAGTCTTTAGGTATCCATATTCATTACGCGCTTCCCTTCAATATGACCCATAAACGCCGTTAAAACACCGTTCTTCTCGAATATACTCGGCTTCTTCGGGTTGATAAAGGGTATGTCCCGCACCACGCCGTGCTTAAAAGTTATAGCCAGCTACCACAACACACGTCCACTCTCTGTTGAGCGGGAACATATTTATTATTTCCTCCGACGGTATCCCTCTCCCGCTGGCTTCGTGCTAACCATCAAGATGATGGGAAGTAAACAGAGAAAGGGGATAAAAGCGGTAGGTAATGGCACCCCACTAGTCTGCAGCCGTAAAATGTTGTCGAAGTCTCCTCTGTCCTCAAGGGAGATCAGTCTCGGGAGAGTGTTCTTGCTTTTCAGAGCCCTCAAGGTTATTGAGTTCGTTATCAAGTTCCGCGATTTCTTTGAGATCGCTATCTTCAAGCTTTTCGGGTTCATCCGGTGATGTGGGTGCGTTAGGGGCTGGGGGTGCCTGGGGCGCCTTGGGCTGTCCCTTTTGTCCTGCAGGAGCCTTGGGCTTTTCAGTCTTTCCACCAGGCGATTTTTGTGTCTCAGGTGCATTTGGCTGGCCGGGCTGCTGTTGCTGTGGTGGTGGCTGTTGCAGTTGCTGGCCGGGTTGTTGCTGCAGTGGTGGTTGCTGCAGCTGCTGACCGGGCTGCTGCTGTTCCTGTCCTTGTCCTGGTTGTTGCTGTAGTGGAGGTGGCTGTTGCAGCTGCTGTCCGGGTTGCTGTTGCAGTGGAGGCTGCTGGAGCTGCTGTCCGGGTTGTTGTTGAAGTGGCGGAGGCTGCTGGAGCTGCTGGCCGGGTTGTTGTTGAAGTGGTGGCGGCTGTTGCAGCTGCTGGCCAGGTTGCTGTTGTAGTGGAGGCTGCTGAAGCTGCTGTCCGGGTTGCTGTTGCAGTGGAGGCTGCTGGAGCTGCTGTCCGGGTTGTTGTTGAAGTGGTGGAGGCTGCTGTAACTGCTGGCCAGGTTGCTGTTGGAGTGGAGTTTGCTGTAGCTGCTGGCCAGGTTGTTGTTGAAGTGGAGGCTGCTGTAGCTGCTGGACAGGTTGCTGCTGTAGTGGAGGCTGCTGTATCTGTTGCCCTGGTTGCTGTTGTTGTATTGGCGGCTGCTGAGGTTGCTGAGGTTGCTGCTGAGGGTCGGGAACAGTGGGCTGACCCTCCGTCTCTGGTTCCTGAATTACTTCACCGTTAGACTCTTCTACAGGTGCATCTGGCAACCCTGGTAGGTTCCATTTTGGGATTTCAGGTACCTTAGGTGGTGGGTTGTCAACTTCCAGTTTTGCAAGGGCAATCTTCTTAGCCTGCTCTTCTGGAGAGAGTTCCTTAAAAGCAGCGGTGTTTCTATCCCATTCTTCGACGCAGCCCCTGTCCCAGTTACATTTCTCAACCTCGCCATATACAGGGTGATTAAAACGGGGATGGTTCTTAGGCCATTCGGACGCGTGGTAATGATGCTTGACCAGCGCTGCTCGAGCATTATGGTTTCCGGAGTCGGAGTGGCCTTGCCCAGCAGCGAATGCTTCGACAGTCAGGACGAGAAAACCGCCTACAAGCTTAGATTCATGCATATCATGGAACATATCCCATTTAACAGGCTCTCCAACAATTTCACTCATCTCTTGCAGAATGGCGTTGGTGAAGGCAGAGGGTCCAGTGCCACTGATAACCTCGTCAAAATCGAGCACGATCTCTGAAATTGGCTTGCCTTGCTTCTTTGCAACGCTGTTAAGCCATTTGAGAATGTTATCGACAAGTCTCATCATAACTGGGAGCTTGGGCTTGCACATGAATGTCCATTGACAGAAAGACTTCGATTTCTGGCCCAAGATTGCATGATCGCTGAAACTAGGCTCGTCAATCTCAACGCTGATGACCATGTTGATGTCCCTCTCGTTGTATCGTTCCGGGATGAATCTCTTGATTGGTCTGATGGCTTCAACGTCGATATCGGTATAGACTCCGCCATCCACGTACATGACGAGGTACCTTAGCAGGTCAGCCTTGATGATCTTTGCAGTGAGCTGCCGGTATGTATCCACGATGTCTGGTCGATTGAATCCGTCAGGGCCAAAGTGTGTTTCAACATAATACATGTCATTCTGATCAGTTAGGACTTCGTATCGATACTCCGGGTTCTTTGACACCCAGCTCTTTGCGGTATCCAGATCTCTTTTGTCAAAATCCAAAGGGTCGACTTTCCAGGTCTGCCATATTTTCCGTGGGAACTTCTCCATTGTCGGGGCAAGATTACGGGGAGAGTCATGTTTCGAGCTGGTGAAGGCGCCAGCAACTGAAAGATAAATAACAATGACAAGACAGGAGACGCATCCCACAAGAGCTCTCCTCATCTGCCGTGGCATAAAACCTCCAAATTTTGGTGCAATGGATTTGACAGCCCCCATTGCGTGGTCTATCGCTGCACGAATACTCACAGGAGTACGATTCAGGAAGGGAGAAAGCGGCTTCATCGTGATTTTTTAAGGACAAGAAGCGGCGATTTCCATGTGCGGGGGGGGGAGGAGGAGAGAGGAGGTTTGTCAGGTAGAAGAATTGGAATACCTGGGGGACCAAAAGTAAGCGACTCCGTCAACGTATCCACGGTCGATTTCCGATCGAAGATGGGAAAAAGTGCCGTTTTTTTTGCTTTATGGCCGAGAGAGCTGTTGATTATTTCCCGCTTGTATGGCTCGGGATAAGCTCAATCAGACCAACTAAAAAGTTTTTGGATGGCAAAAAAAAGTCAAAAAAAGGGGTGGATACGCAAAGTCAAACTGCGTACCAAGAAGAAGCCAATCTCCACATCGCAAGGATGGATACAATTGAATGTACCATTTCCTGGCAGCTCCGGGGAGGGGGGTGGAATAACCTGGTTGCCTCTCGGGCCAGGGCCCAGGGGTGGGCGATGGCAAGGAACATGTATACACAATCAGCATGTGAACCCCCTAAAGTGCCCCAGACGAAGTCGGTTCTGACACTCCTCGGCACACATTTATGTATCCCGAGCTGCCTGTGATTATTTTATATTTTGTTTTGGTTCTCTGGATGGCTTGTTTCGTTTCTTTCTTTTTTTTCTGACGGTGAAACTGATATGCTTTCGAGTCCATACTATGTATGTCAATCCACAGGGTTTTTTTTTCTCGAGCCCATATTACTCCGCTCCCATCGAACAAGGGTTCGGCAGCTAAACCCCAGCGAAAAGCCTCCGCATGCCTGAGATCTTGATCAGGATAATATCTCTCTCCACGTCTCCTCTACCCGTTAACCCCTTTCAACCAAGCTGCGAGCCTGGTCGACTCGGCAGGGAGTAGGATATATTCAGCTTCGATCTTCTTTCCTTCTGAACGGAGAGGACGGGACACCAGTCGCAGAAGATGTCTGCCTTACCTGGAAATATATTAGAGAAGCAGTACTGGCAGGAGCCAACAGGAGAGTCGAAACAATCTCGGCTTTCCCGTGCAGCACGATGGTTTCTTGACATAGTACGGCCGTCTGTTCTAACGAAGGGCCGGCGGAAGCAGATGGGACGGACAAGCTATCTCGATGGCTTAAGAGGATTTGCGGCCCTGTTGGTTTATATCGGCCACCACGAGCTCTGGGCTCACGACGCAGCAACCCAGAACCCCATATTCGAGAATGCGTTCGGATACAATAACAAACACCACTTTATCGCCCTACCTGGGGTAAGGACATTCTTCTCCGGCGGCCATTTTGCTGTCAGCGTATTCTTCGTTCTCTCGGGCTACGTGCTGTCGGTGAAAGCTCTTAGCTTGATACACGCAGGCGACTATATCAAGCTTGGAGATACCCTAGCCTCCGCCCTATTCCGACGATGGCTACGACTATACCTACCCGTCATAGGAACCACCTTCATATACATGACAATATGGCATCTGTTTGGAATAACAGCAGTTCCCGATCCGCAGGGGAGCTACAGAGATGAGCTGTGGAAATGGTATTGCGAGATGAAGAACTTCAGCTTCATCTACAGGACCGGGGGAGAGCCCTGGTTCCATTACAACTTCCACGCGTGGTCGATTCCGGTCGAGTTCAAGGGCTCGATCGTCATCTACACTGCTCTTCTAGCGTTTTCGAAGGCGTCAAGGAACGCTCGCCTGCTGTGCGAGATTGGACTGTTTGTCTACTTCATGTACATTGCAGACGGTGCGCTGTGCGCCATGTTTGTTGCCGGCATGCACCTCTCCGACCTCGACCTCCTCGCCGAGGGTAACAACCTCCCAAAATTCTTCTATCGCCTCCAACCGTACAAGGACACGATATTTTACAGCCTTTTCGTGATCAGCATGTATCTTGGCGGCTGTCCGTCCCACAGCTTCGACGCTGCGCTGCTCAAGGACTCGCCCGGCTGGAACTGGCTCTCCTACCTGAAGCCACAGGCGGTCTTTGATTTCAAATGGTTCTACCTCTTCTGGGCCGCCGTCTTCCTCGTCTCCTCTATTTCGCGCATCCGCCCTCTGCAGAGCTTCTTCGAGCTTCGATTCAACCAGTATCTCGGTCGCGTCTCCTTCGCCCTCTACCTCGTCCACGGGCCTGTCCTCTGGATTCTGGGCGACCGCCTGTACTCCGCAGTGGGCTGGGTGAAGGATTCACACCACAAAACAATCCCCGGCTGGATCAACCGGTTCCCTTTGCCCACCGATGGACCACTGGGCCTCGAAGTTGGCTTCCTTGCTCCACAATTTATTCTCCTTCCGCTCACCCTCTGGCTAGCGGAGATTGTCACCAAGCTTTTTGACGGACCCAGTGTCAAGTTTGCACAGTGGGCGTATTCCAAGACCCTGCCGCCATCCGCCAAAGCGATGTGATTTTCCTTATTTCTTCATTCTGGTGGCCTGTTTTCTCCAACTTCGACCTCTTTTTTTTTTTTTGATTAGATATTTTTGATTTACGGGAGCAGTTTCACATGTTCATAGCGTGACGACTCCAGTATCACCCTGTATATAATAGAGAGAGAGATTTTCAGGCGCCGTAACGGAAATGAACTTAGCTTCTTCATGGGTTCATGTAAATTATGTATCAATCGAGTATCAAGTCCGAGGAGGCTTGACTGGGATTCTTTGCTTTTTCCTTTCAGCTTCTTCCACAGGCCAATCCAAGTCTGCCGCCTGCAGGTTAACCTCGACGCTCACAGCGAGTCGAGATGCTTCGCTTCTTCCTTATATCCACCTGGCGGAACCCCTGGATCCTCCCCCCTTCTCCATGCCTCGGGGAGCTCCAATTGGGCCTCGTGGAAATTGGAACGGTCCACGAACCACTCCTCAGGCCAGAAGCAAATCACACGTAATACGATAGTGTAAATCTTGCAGGAGAAAATCCAGCAGCTTCTGGAGCGAAAGGTGCTTTGGCTGGTGGAAAAGAAAGACTGTCAAGCGGTTCATCCCTGAAGGACCAGAAATAAACCTCGCACTTGAACAGAATAACACTCCATGCTTCTTCTTCCCACCCCGGGTCGATTGGCGATGTGAAAAGAGCAAAAAGGCCGTCATTTTCCTGACCTCGACCTGCTCAATAGGCAATGTTAGTCCGAGGGCTCAAGCGACTTTTCCTCCCCGTAGCGTCCTTTCTGCTGCTCGCCTTCGTTGTCGCCACCTACTTTGGCAGCTCAAACTCCTCCAGATGGTCACTCCGCGACCAGCTGGGCCCGCGGCCCTTCGATCGAGATGATAGCGCTGGCGGACGAGACGTGTCGACGACTCACCATGAGGTCTTCTCCCTGTCGAGGCCGGACAGGAAGTACTTTCGCCTCAAGTTCGGCGAGCTCGAGGCGATAAATCCCAGCATCATTCCCCATCCATCGTTAAACGACACATGGATCATCTCTGCGCAGCATATGAGTCGAGGCGCTGTCAAGGACACCGTCTGGTTCGCTGAGCTGGTGTGTAACGCCGTGTTCAAGAACGAGAGGCTGGAGTGCATCAGCCCGCCGATGAATATGCCCATCGCGGCAACGGTGGGAGACCGTACCAAATGTACGGACGAACTGGCCTTCTTTGCTCTCAACATCGGTCCTCACGATGCGCGAGTCTTCTACGGCCCAAGATTCCCGCTTACCATCTACGGATCGAACTCGATGTTCACCTGCTTTGGGCAGTGGGTGCAGGATTTCCGGATGTTGATGGACTGGGGATACGAGCACTTCTTCCAGAACGAGTTCAGGGTGCCTACCGAGATCCAGCGGCCGACCGCCTACGGCGCCATCGAGAAGAACTGGTTCATCTTCTGGGACAAGGATGGCCAGATGTACGCCCACTACGACGTTGCGCCCAAACGTGTGTTCGCCAAACTAGAGTATAATGGCGCTGTAGGACCAGATCTCGCTCCGTTGGTCGCAGCCCAGGACGGCAGATGTATGCAGCGGTACATGCCCTCTATCGGACCGGAGCTGGAATCCATCCACCAGGCTACAAACTCCCTTGCGGTCACACTCTGTAACCGATCGGATACAAACTGCAAACCAAACGATGAAAACACGTTCGTACTCACCATCTTCCAGCACAAGAGCTTCTATTCCTTCCACAGCGTGTACGAGCCGTACGCCATGCTCTTTCGACAAAAGGCTCCCTTCGGCCTATACGGCATATCCTCGAAACCAATCTGGATACACGGACGCGGCAAGGAAGGCCAAGGTAAAAAGCCTCCTGGCCTGACTCCGGAAGAGATAAGGGTGTGGAATCAAACGGAGATGTTCTACATCACCGCCATAAGCTGGAAGACGCACGGCCAGAAGTATCATGGATACATTGACGACGTGTTATTTATTTCCTTTGGGATAGAAGACGGAGATACTGGAGGCATTGATGTCCGAGCCAGTGACTTACTGGAAGGTTTGGGACGATGTTCCATTGCATGATATACGGAGGTGTATTTCATGCTAGTTTGGTTTGCTTGTGGCTATCATAGACACAGCCGGAGTTACACTTCTTTTATTTATATACCTATTTGATATGCCTTGCGCTATGGCCGTTTGATGTACAACACTATGTTTTTTTTTTTCGAGATATCAAAACCATGAATCCTTTTGATTACTTCTGGAACAGTGTGCATCTCTCTACTATATATAGTTCTCGAACTCTTTACGTGATATCGCCGGAGCACAGATGATACCTGGAGAAAGAGCTGGACAGTGGAATCATCTCTGGTCATACAGAGTACCAGACTACTAATATCCAGCTGGGTCTTCTGCGACGTCACTGTCAGGCTGTATCACGGTGTCACCGTGGCCGCAGGAAGCCTGCCATCCTCGAGTCGAGTCCATGGGATGCAATATATCAACTTTCTTTGACCTCGCTAAAGATCAAAATTCGGTCTGTCCGAGCGAATATTCGATCTCCAACCAACATAAATTTGAGCATGGGTTGATTGACATCGTAAAATCAAAAAAAAAAAAAAAAACCAATTATATTAACCCCTGGATCGGCGAATTCTTCTTTTGCTGGTTCCCGCTGAGGAAAAGAATCCTACAGACGCCACAGAGCCGGATCGGCCGTCGTTCCTCGTATTAACGAGCCTTATCATGCATATAGAAAGCTCCGGTTCCTATTCATCGCCAACAGGGCGCTGGAAAACCCCACTAGCCGTCGTTGAAAGATTCACCTGTCATCCTCCAGTGCCTCTCTCTTTCAAAAGTCCGATTTGTTGAGCTCACGACGGAAATGTCTGCATGGCTGTAATAGATTGAAAATATATTTGCGGATCTCTGGCTGATCGATAATAGCCTTGGATGTGTTCAATGTCTGGTTTGTGGTTGGCGAGTTCCCACAGGAACCAGTATATATCTTTGGGTGCTGATTTGATACCATCAGAAATCTGATCAGACCATAATCCCATGGTTCTTGTATAAATTCCGTATGGGTAGCCTTAGATATGGACAAGGCGGAGGTAAGGTTGTTCCACGGGGGTTATATGGAAGTACAAAGTTGCCAGAGGTGGTGATGATATGATAATTCAATTTCCTAGGGGTTAAACAGGCAAATGGCATATATCAAGTAGTTCAACAATCGATACAACATGATACAAGTGGTCACAGCCGTCAAATCAACACGTGGAATGCAAAGAAAAAAACAACTATATTGTTGAATCGAACGCAGTATCAGCACAAAGGAGAATCATACAGGCATGTCATTATCCGCTCGCGTGGTTTTTGCCCCCTCCACATTTCAATCCCCGCGATTCCCTACCGGTCTAACATCCCCGGTTCACACTCTAATGCTTTCCACCGCCGAACATGGAGCCGAAAGAGCTTCCGCCGTGGCTGCCACTTCCATGGCTGTTTCCGTGCTTCTTGAGTTTCTCTTCGGCCAAGTGGCCAGCGATGGCTCCTCCGATGGCTCCTAGGATACCATGGTTGGCCTTGCCGCCAAGGAAACCACCGGAGACACCGCCAGCAATGGCTCCTCCGATTCCACGCTCGCCCTCTTGAGCGCCGCCTGGTGCAGATTGGTCTTGTCTGTTATTCAGAGAAGAAAATAGTTAGAAATGGTTAAAAGAAGCAGGAGTGCGGGGGAAATGGATGATGCTTACCCATATTGAGGCTGGCCGCCATAGCCATGTTGCTGGCTATTCTGGTTGTAGTCATGGCCTTGCTGTTGGTATCCTTGTTGGTTGTAGCCGCTCTGGTCATAACCGCCCTGGTGCTGCTGCTGGCCGTAGCCGTGCTGCTGCTGTCCTTGGTTGTGGCCTTGGTCATACTGGCCTTGGTTGTAGCCGTGCTGCTGCTGGCCATAGCCTTGTTGTTGATTGTAGCCGCCCTGCTGGCCATAACCTTGCTGGCCGTAGCCTTGCTGGTTGTTGTAGTCGTTGTAGCCGGACATTTTGGTGGGATGTGGTTGTCTGAAACTGTAGAACTTTGAGTCTATGATTATTCTATTGGTGACTGACTGTCTAAAAGAGATGGACTGATGGCTGAATATCCGGTATCTGATAAAATGATGAGGAAAAGGATGAAGATGGGTAGGAGGCAGACCCCGCCTTAAATATAAAGTCGGATGATCAGACCCCGCTAGCCAGTTCAGGTATTGAGAATAGAGTCCACAGGCGGCGTCCTTATTACGTAGGGCTATTATTAGAGCGCCGCACTTTCAGATCCTCTTGGATTTATGCGCAGCAAGTCTCGGTCTTTCAGTGCGCCAGGAACATGCATGCGCCGCAGTTCCCACCCCCAGGATCAGACGAGATATTGCTCATCGAAATGCTCCATTTTGTGATGCCATCATCCAGATTGGCAGCAACGCACTGCGAGTGTCCGTCTAAGCCTACTCTCATTCGTCAACATGAGATCCACTTCAATCATGCTCAGCTGGGATACGATGAGCAAAGCCTCGCCAAGTGATGTTTGTGGTGGTCGTTAGCCCCCCAACTCTCAGTACATAGAATGTATTGCGTTCTCGTACCTTCGTCTGTTTGTAGAATATCCCCCTAGTCCAGGCTCCTCCTCCATGATGCTGGACGAGCTGAACGCTTCCCGGATATTGGCCTAATATGGAAAAGTTGGGAGATTCAGCTGAGTAAGGTGAGGAACGGTGCATGTCCCTCCATGGCCCCGCCAATATTTAACTTCTCAGGAAGGATTTGACAGCAAGATCCATAATACCCTGACAACATGAAGCCCCTTGTCCTTCCTCTGTACAGAGTACATCAGAAAAATATTAGGAGGTCACTGTACTCCGTATTGTGAGCACACAATTAATAATCTCTGTTAAGTCGCTTCCTGACCGCATCAGCTGAGTTTATCGCGTGCCGTGAAGACATAGGTGAAGTTCAACCAAAGTCATGTTTTGTGCGGTCATTTCCAAACTGGTGTTCTTCATCCGAATTCTCCCGCGCGGCGCACCATGATACCATGCGGAGTTTAGTTTGTATACGCGCGATACAGGGGGTTCCGTAAGGCAAGTATCAAGCTGATCGCTCAGCCTCCACTGCTTTGCCCAAGCCTCGATGGTGGCTGGGTTAACTCCAGGCACCGCCGCAATGCACCGACGGCGCTTAGCTAATCTTTTTTCATCCGTCTAACCGTCGGATGCAGAGTGCGACAAGCTCGAATAACTTTTGGAGGAATCATAACCGTTAGTTATAGAGCTTGTCCCTTCTTTAAGGTCTTGTCTTTTATAGAGCTTGTCCCTTCTTTAAGGTCTTGTCTTGCATTAAATGTACCGTCATGTGGCTAGACTGTTCCGAAGCAACATCACACATAACCGTTAGTCAAATCAAGGGCCTGGCGATATAGATTCAACCAGTTCAGACTCTGCCGTTGTTGCATTCTATACATTAACATTAGGTACTTTTAGTTCGAAACGATTTCCTACAGTAACTTATTGAAACAGCATTAACAGTATCGCTATCCACGTCCTGGGGCTCGTTTCGTCTTACCTGCATCCATCTTAGCCAGTCAAACCAGTCATTCCTTTAGCCACCGGAGCCAGGAGTAGTTATATGCATAGGGGAATGGATCTGATTTAAACCGGTTAATATTCCAACCTGTAGGACGAGGGGGACTGTTTCAACAATCGTCATCACTCGACACCAGGTGAAATGGTCTATGGCCAGCTAATGGTGGGATGTTGACCTCTGCCTCAGCCATCAAGAGTCGGCCGTCATATTCATGAGGAATCTGTCGAGTTTCAGAGGCAGTCTGTGGGATAATGGTGCTGCAATTTCACGGCCTTTTTAGGCCGTAGCTGTGGCTGTATCCGTAGCTGTCATGGAAGGCTTCGACACAAACCCCCAGGCGACATCGCGTATGTTTTAGCCTGTCGTCAACTGGCTATTGTTAACACCGTCCTAATACATATAATAATAACATCATTGTCACTATTGTCATGTGTAATGAAGTGTATCTGAAGAACGTCTTTCTATATAGATTGTTTTCAGTACGTTTAAGAAGATATTATTGGACTAAAGGCGGTGAGGGGCCCCACGGCAGAAAAGCAAGAAGACGCCAAGATTTCTTCCCACCGTTCAAAGATTTCGAAATATTTTCAAAGGCTTCAACGCAAGCTTGATATCTTTTTTGTTCCGGAGCGTTCTTTCTTTTCAGTTCTGGGCAGCTATGGGGGATAGCTTAGAGGTAAGGTGCCTACGATCTTTGGCGGTTTCACTTGCTAAGATTTTCTTTGTCTAGGAACGCCTACGAGGCCATGCCAGCGCGTTTGACGGCTTGCTGTCGCTGATTCCTGCAAAGTACTACTATGGAGAAGATAACAGTGTACGCTTTTATTTTTGGACTGCAGACCTTTCTGTCTCAAGGCTGTTAACACCCTGGAACGCATTGCTGACTCCTGAGCTTGGGAATTTAGGAACAATGGCAGCGGAAAAAGCAGACCAAGGAGCAGGCGAGAGATGCAAAGAGGGCTAAACTAGACCCTGAATCCTCGAAATCGGCAAAGGATGTAATGGACGACAATGCTAGAAAGAGGAAACGAAGAACTGATAATGATGAGGCACAAGATGTGGACGACTCGCACTCGGAGGAAGAGCCTCTAGGCTCGGAGAAGCCAAGGGAAGGCCTGAAGCGGGGAGACTCCAAGCTGAAGAAGCAAAAGAAGGTCACTGCTTCAACCGATATAGAAGGCCGAGAAGCCAAGGCGGGAGATGCCAAACAGCAAGCAAAGAGTGAAGCAAAGGCGGCAAAACAAGAGATGATGAAGCAGAAACAAGCTGAAAAGCGGGAGAAAAGAAAAGAGAAAATAGCGGCGCTCAAGGCTGCGAGAAGAGAACAGCAGGCCAGTGTAGATGCATCTACTAAGATATTAGAAGCAAAGGCCGACGATGCAGCTGAGAATTCGTCTTCAGTACAGAAAGCCCCCAAGCACAAGACAACAAATGTCAAGGAATCTACAGAAAGTGATGATGAAATGAAGGACATAGCACTAGAAGGGTTCTCCTCTGAAGCTCTACAAGGCCAGCCAGGCCATGAATCTACCACGCCTAATTCCTCCACCAATGCATCAGACCCGTCCAACCCCCCTTCAGGCAGCTCTTCCGTCTCCTCCATCGTCCCACCTACTGAATCATCCAAGCCCAAACCTTCCGCCAACGCCACAGGAAACAAATCCCCGCAGATCAAGAAACCCCAATGTACTCCCGAACAGTTAAAAGAAAGATTGCAAAAACGCCTTGATGAACTTCGTGCAGCCCGCCATGCAGACGGCATCAATGGGAAACCAGCTAAGAATAGACAGGAACTCATCGAAGGCCGACGACAGCGTGAAGAAGCCCGCCGCGCACAGAAGAAGGAACAGCGACAAAAGGCCAAAGAAGAAGAGCAACGGCTTCGAGATGAGGCTATTTCCAAAAGATTTTCATCCAAGGGCCCTGGGTCACTCCTCTCCTCACCCGGCTCCCCTGCCGATTCGATAACATCTATACCAAACAATTTCTCCTTTGGGCGAGTAGTCTTTGCCGACGGTCAACAGCTCGATGCCAGCATGACCGGACTCCGAGACACAGCTAAGAAGCGTGGACCTCAGGACGCAAACACTGCTCTCAAGGCAGCAGAAGCCAAAAAGGCTCGGCTTGCTGGCCTTGATGAGGAGAAACGGACCGATATCGAGGAGAAGGATATGTGGCTTAATGCTAAGAAGAGAGCACATGGGGAACGCGTCAAGGACGACGTATCATTGCTGAAGAAAGCGCTGAGCAGAAAGGAGGGGATCAAGAAGCGAAGTGAAAAGCAGTGGAAGGAGAGAATAGAGGGAGTTGCCAAGGGGAAAGAAATCAGACAGTCCAAGAGAGATGAGAACATACGGAAACGAAAGGAGAACAAGGGCGTCAAGGGCGGGAAAAAGGTGACGAAGAGCAAAGGCAAAGGCAGACCTGGATTTGAAGGGAGCTTCAAGTCGAAGAAGAAGTAGGCGATGATCTTCTGTTGCCCTTGCCTCTTACTCCTGCCGAGTTCATTTCTTTCATTCAGATATCTCTCCCTTTTTTTGTAATATGGAGTTTCAGTACGTGGTTCGGGAAAGGGGAAAAGATAATTGATCAATTGGATTCTCTGGCGAGCTGTTTCGTTTTCATCTCTCTCTGCCTGTCTAGTTTAGTCAGTTTAGCTTACGCAGTTGTGTACATGATTCATACTCAACCTGGTAAATACAGGAGAAGGCTCACGTGTGTATGTATATATATGTTGATAACAACCGGAGCTATCGATAGTGAGAGCCCAAGAGGGATAAATTCAAGTCTTTTGCTAGTATTCCCTTTGCTAGCCATCTTATCAATGATATACACAACGCTCGACTGGATTGGCTCCGACCACTCTAACGATCAAGTCTGAGGAAGTTCCATTTTACAGGAGTCAAAAATAAGAAAAACAAGTACTAAAGAAAGATATCAAGGACATGGGTAAAGGAAAAAAAGAAGTGCGTCCGGGGTTTGTTTTATCTATATGGAGCATCAGCTCTGGCAGCAGCGGCGAGTTCTGGCTCCCACTTGTCACCATTCGCCAGCAGTTTCTCCTTGTTGTACAAAAGCTCTTCTCTGGTTTCAGTAGCATATTCGGCATTAGGCGCTGTATCGAGCATTAGCATCATTCCCTCCTACACTTAATGGGGAGCGTGGGACATGGAATTCTCACATTCGACAATAGCATCTACCGGACAGCTCTCCTGACAGAATCCGCAGTAGATACACTTGGTCATGTCGATATCGTATCTGGTTGTTCGTCGACTTCCATCGACACGCTCTTCAGCTTCAATCGTGATGGCCTGAGCAGGGCAGATGGCTTCACAGAGTTTACAGGCAATGCATCGTTCTTCCCCAGAGGGATATCGGCGGAGAGCGTGCTCGCCACGGAAGCGGGGGGAGATGGGGCCTTTCTCGAAGGGGTAGAAGATGGTGTATCTAACTCCTGGTCAGCCCGGCCACTTGCTCACGACACCCAGCCAACCATTGACCAAACAATTGATCCGATATATATTGCTGGATATAGATCCGTGGATATAAAATGGCGGTACATACGGAGGTCTGAAGAACTGTTCCAGCACCACATACATGCCCCGGAACAGCTCCGCCATGAGGAAGTACTTGGTAGCGCTATCGAGCGAGGTCTCGTCCTGCTGGTCCCATCGCTTTGGGGGAGCAAGACGGAAGCCTGATGGCGGTGGTCCGGCGGGAGTGGCAGCTCTGATGGCGGAGGTCGAGAAGGACGACGTTGATGCGCGGAGGACGGACGACGGGCTGGCAAGGGCGTATGACGAGGCCAGCGGCGACGGCGCTCTGTAGGCCAACAGCCTGGCAGCAGCCTTTGACGAGGCCATTGTTCAACTGGTCGAGTTTGTCGTCTCTGTCTTCGTCGACTTGATGTCTTCTTTTTTTTTTGATGTTCGACGTTCGTTTGGGAGAGCAAGAAAAGGTCATACCGTTCACGTGTTCTCTGATTGGCCCGAAAGAAGGAAAAAAAAACATCAACTTTTCGAACGACGAAAAGACGAAAAAGACGAAGACGAAAGGAAAAACGACGACGCTTTCAAAAGCCATTTCTTCGAAAACAAGAGCTGCGAACTCATATATCGCCTGGTTTTTGATCTTTGTCAGAGATATTTCTACCATCATCATGTTCCGTTCCGCCGTCATCCGATCGCTGAGGTTGTCCGTACCTCGCGTTGCCAGAGCTGCTTCGCCTGTCTCTCGTCAGGTCCCAGCTGTGTCCAGCATCGCCAGACAAGCTCAATTCGCTCCAAGCTTCTCCTATCAGGCCATAAGATCATACTCTGCCCCCGCCGGCCTCAACCAGACCGAAGTCCAGGGCAGAATAGTCGATCTGTTGAAGAACTTTGACAAGGTACGTACCTTGATATAGTGGCCTTTCTTCTTCCTTTCTCTTACTGATGGTGGTTTATTGTAGGTTTCCGATGCCTCCAAGGTATGTTTACGGGTGGAATCGCTCATTTGAGTGTGGTTGTTGCCTTTTTTTGGTTGAATCTCACACGTTTGTCAAGATCACCCCCAACTCGCACTTCACAAATGACCTCGGGTTGGACAGCTTGGACACCGTTGAGGTTGTGATGGCCATCGAAGAGGTAACATTTACTCCATTCTGATACTGCATGAGATGTCGGAGGTGTTGACTTCGGGAAATAGGAATTCAGCATTGAGATCCCAGACAAGGAGGCAGATGCCATTCACAGCGGTACGTCCTGAAATTGCGATTCCTTCTATCTTTCAAACCGAGCCAGATGAAGACTCGCATTAGCCCCTGGCTACATGAACGTGCCATTTGCTGACTATATCAAAAGTTGACCAAGCCGTTGCCTATATCCTCTCCCAGCCTGATGGTACGTAGCCATTGCCCCGTTCCGCCTGGCCTCTCAAAATCTTTGCTGACAAGTAAACACAGCTCACTAAACAATTGTCGTCGAGCCTCGTTAAGTGGATTGCGGCCCCCAAACAAAGATTTCCTTAGCTTTTCTAGACAAACCTGAAAATCGGGCGCCGGTTTTATGTGATAATTGCCCCCAACTTGTTATATCGTGTACATCAGCTCAGCCATCGCATCTTGATATAATTAGAGAATATCTTGTGTGAATTCTACTCTTATACATTGCCTTCTATTATTCTACTGAGTAAAGCAACTGCTCTCGTGACGGCGTTGGGCTTGCATAACGGCCACATAAACCGCCTCCAAAAAAAAAAAGCCACAGCAGGTCTACATAAACCGCTAAATAAGAATCCCGTCCGTTAACCAAGTTTCATGTTAATAAGAACTAGAAATACAAGTTATTTTCTCCTTCGAGTGTCCAAACAAGCTGGCTAAAATCTGACCACCGCCAAGCCGAACAGAAAAAGCGGATTTTTATATCAACTTCTCTCCCGCCCTTTTAGAAAACGGCCCATACTACAAGAACAGCTTCCCGACTTGCGCCCGATTCCAACTCCGCCACTGCGCATATATAGGGCCCGTGATTATATCGTACCTACTTCGGTCTCAGTCCCCGCCATCCCTAGACAGACTCACCGTCATCGCTGTTACGCCAAAAAGCGGCCAGCGTTTCGAAGTTGCCTGCTCTCTCCCTTTAACCCCCCAAATTTTTGAGACAGCCAACACCCAGTTCTATGCCCCAGGCAGCTATTGCCTGAGCTTGTTACGGCTCTTTGTCGACTACCAGCGAGCTCGTACGCTCACTTTCTTACACATCTATGGCGTCTACCAGCGGCTTAACTCGCCGGCGAGGAGCTGGCCGAGGGGACGGTGGTATTGAGAGTGGCAGAGTGGCCTCCCCGTCGTCGCTAAACGGAGCGTCTCAGGATGGCCGTGGAGAGTCCTCGTTCACCGGTGAAAATGGGCACAAGATCGCATTCGATCCGAGAGATATCAGCGAGAATGAGGAGCGGAGCAAGCAGCCTAAGCTTACACTTATGGAAGAGGTGCTGCTCCTGGGTTTAAAGGATAAGCAGGTAACAAATGCCTTAGAGGAACGCCTTGAATCCGTGTAGCATTCTAATTTCACGCCTTTTTTATGCCATAGGGGTACCTATCGTTTTGGAATGAGAATATTTCATATGCATTACGCGGCTGTATTGTGATTGAACTGGCGTTCCGAGGTCGAATCAGCATGCAGAAAGATTCGTCGAGGCGACGGTTCCCACTTGCGGACCGAATAATTGAGGTTATCGATGATACATTGACAGGAGAAGTCTTGCTGGACGAGGCATTGAAGATGATGAAAGCTAGCGAGAAGATGAGCGTGAGCTCATGGATCGATCTTATGAGCGGTAAACCTCTATATCCAATATAACCCCTTTGTTTGTCCATATGCCTGTATATCTAACTCTTGACGATATAGGCGAGACTTGGAATCTGATGAAGATTGGCTACCAGCTGAAGCAGGTGCGAGAACGGCTTGCAAAAGGACTAGTTGACAAAGGCGTCCTCCGAACTGAAAAGCGGAACTTCCTCCTTTTCGACATGGCCACACACCCAGTCGCAGATGGCGGCGCAAAGGAAGAATTACATAAAAGAGTGCGCAACATCTGCAGCAGCCGTACTGTTATGTTACCTCCAAACCCATTCCTCCCTGAAGATATTGAATTCAGGTATCTACGGACCATTGCATTGGTGTGCGCCGCGTATGCAGCAAACGTGCTGGAAAATGCCCTCGTAACTATGGGCCATGAAGCTAGGGAACGAGCATTTGCACAGGTAGATGAGCTGCTAGCAGAGTATTCACAGTGGCCATTTGTGTCAAATAAGGGCGCTGGCGCACATGTTATCGGAGCGAATCTACCGCAGGCTGTGAGCGAAGAGGTTGAAAAGGCCAAGGATAAGGAGCTCCAGCTTGAGGTAAGCCAAAACCGCATTATTATTCTTTTTCCAGTTTCATTTTTTCAAACTAACATTTCTCTCATTCGTTATAGGTCGTGGCCGCTTGTTTGGGTGTATTTACTCGCCTTGACTCCTTACTCTAAGCGACATACCTCTACAGTCCTTAATAGAGCCCATTCAATGTCTACTAATGTCTTATATCTTCATTTCGTCGCATCTACCGTTTCTTTACTTTCTATTATCATCCGGACACTACTTTCATCATCCTTCCCTTCTCTTGGCTCACGCTCAAAATGTGTTCTTAGCTTTTATTCCCTTCTACCCTTACGCCCTGCCGGACTCTTAAAAAAGGATAGGAGGAGAGATGTCAAAATGGTTGCATTATTCAAGAGTTACCGGTATGATCCTGTTTTTCTATTCATGCTTATAATCCTATATTTTTCTCTATTTTATTTCATTTGATGTTCTGTTTGAATAGTTTCATTGCCCGAGCGGTTTAAGCAGGTAGAACAGAAGCGAAATAATGACAGAAATACATCCACACAGGTATGACTTTATATTTAGCATATTTATCCTTCGCCTCTGCCATTCAACAATCTATTGTATCCCTTTGACCTCCGGTCTTCTGCTTCTTGGAACTCCTAGTGCCTGAATCATAAAACTTAATTCTCGTTTTCCCAGTGATGTTTGATACCTGTGATCATTATAGATTGGGTTCATATAAAACTATCCAATTTGATATCAATACGTTAAAAAAATACATCCCCTTGGGACTGTCAAACTATCTAATTGACCTTCAAGACAACTTTTCCACGGACCCTTTTCGACTCGACCAGTTCCATGGCCTCCCTGGCCTCGTACAGTTCAAAGACCTTGTCAACGAAGCCTCTCACCTCACCCTTTCCCACCAATATACCAATTTTCTCCAGCTGCTTTCCGTTTATCTCAATGATAAAGTACCGACTGTTTAGCCCTCTCTTCTCAATTCCTAGATTGCCCCATTCCTCCTTGATTGGGTGTGCAACGCTAACTATCGATCCATTATCGCAAACGACAGATGGAGAATGGGCCTGTTTCAAAGACGATCCTCCAATACAGTCGAACACAAAGTCAACAGGCTTCCAACCGTTTGACTTGAAGGTTTCACTCAAATCCGGATGGACGGTGTAGTCGATGACTTCATCGATATGTAGCGTGTCCTTTAAGAAAGCTGCATTGCGGCCTGAACATGTACCGCATATCCAGAACTTCTGGTTTCCGAACAAAGTCTTTGACCGCAAGAGTTGAATAGCTTGTACTCCTACGCCACCGGATGCATTTGTTATCAGAACGCGAATGGGCTCATTATGGGGTTGTAGTTGCTTGACCCCTTCTCCGCCATTGTCATCCATGCAGTCGTCTCGCACTACCTCACTGTCCAGATGCCCACATTTGTCGGCAATGTGTTTTAGATTCCCATGAGCAAAAAATGCCTGCCATGCAGTCATGGCCGAGAGTGGGATACTCGCTGCTTCGATGGCCGTTATATTTTTTGGTTTGAATGCCAGCTCATTCTCTTCTGCCAGTGCACAATCGGCGGCACCCCCTCCTCGATGGACACTGAGCCATCCGAAAACCTCATCGCCTACTTTGAACTTGGGGCCGTCGTACGTCCGTTCATCATCGGACGGCGTTGAGAGAATAGTCCCGCATACATCGTAGCCAGGGACTGGGGGTTGAATGACACGGGAGCTAGAGATGACTTCGGGCCAGGTGAGTTCCTCGCGGCATAAGGCGGTACTGTAGACTTTGATTAAGTATTGAGATGGGTTTGGTTGAGGAGTTGGGAATTTGGGGTCATATATCAGGGATGATGGTAGAGGAGGCGATGATGCGTCGTAGGGCCCAGGAGGAAGATGGACCGCAGGCATAAAAGGAGGGATATGCTCTTGATCTGCCATCATTGACTATATATGATGCCGTTCGTCTATATATGTATATCGTGGAATGGGAGGTGGAAGTACTGTCACTCTATCCAAGCGACTAATCCTGTCCATTATTTATATAGAACTAAACAACCTCGATATGCAAATATGGCATCAGTACGGGAGGTGCAATACCCGTGCGGATAGCTCGGATTATTGTACTACAAAAAACAAATATTCATACGAGCTGATTTGCTTTTATGTAGAATAACATCCTTACAACTGTAGAGCTGAACATTCAATGACGTCAGAGTAGTTAAACATAACTATTAGCTATACGGCCTATCAAGACAACTATAACCGCACTGCTTAGCAAGTATACAGGGGAAAGATGCTACTATTAGCTAAGGGATGGTGAACTATGTGAACAATGAGGCCAAATGCTGCAATGAATCAACGAGAGAAATGAATAAAACCGCCTTTAATACGGATCATGTCCGAGCCACCATTAACCACCAAAAGGTATGTATACAGACGAATAATAGGAGACTGGGTCCGAAGATAAACAAAACGAAAGACAGAAACAATCAGAATGCCTGAATGAAAACACATAAAACGAAAGAGGGAAAACCATATATTAAACATCGATATCATCATCATCATCATGACTCCTACTTACCTCTAGAACTGTTGGCCCTGGAGCTCATTCACAAGCCCCTCAAGCTCGTCCGCGGTCTCAAATACCTTCCAAACAGATTGAGGAACGCCCTCAAACGCCTTTTCGAACCTTTCAGGGTCATTCTTGCCGGCCATATTTGCCACATCAGTTACTTTCCTGATATATATGGCCTTGATCCAGCCATCATGTTTCTTATACGCTTCTGCATAAGCCTCTGGATCACTTTGTGTCGAGTCTCCGATGCACAGGACCTTGCGTTTTGGGAACCACCCAAATACTTTGGCTAGTTGGTTAACCTTGTACTCCTGCGTGCCCTGGGTGAATGACTTGAGCAGACCAGCCAGGTCCATCCACGAGTTTTCACGGAGTAAAAGTGTGCCTTGTGGGTAGGTGGAACGAAGGAAGCCATGCAGGAACGAATACAAGTTATATGGGGAAGCCGAGAGATAGAACCAAGTTGGATTGAGTCGTTTATGGATACGACTGTACACATCTGGCATGCCATCGATTGGTTTTGGATCATCAACGAAGGTTGTACGAAGGATACCAATGGCGTCTGGTGTCTGGGTGTATTTGATTGTGTCATCAACATCTGAGATGACGGCCCAGCCCTCCTGGGCTGCAAAGGTTGTCGACATCGTCAGGGGCTTTGGTCCCCAGTTTATTGCATGAGATTCCAACACTGATCCATCGTGGATGCCATTTGCAGGGATTATCAAAATGTCATCCTCGGATATTCCGTCCTTATTGGAGCTGCGTAGCCTAAATCTATGCACTTCTTCGTTCGAAACGGGAACCTCCAACTTGATGAATCGATTTTGTACAACGGCATTCAGGAACGGTTGGATACGCATGGCGATTCGTTTGCGGACGGCACCCTTGTCGTCTAGACCTGGGTTACCATCTATCCCGACCAAGTCAGCGATGATGGCTACCCATCTACCGATATCCCGTCGTCCGTGCCTCTCAAACATGCATCCAACCACATGAGCCTTCCATCCAGGAGGGCCATATACTGGACCATGATCAGGCTGGTATGCAGTGTTATCGAAGAGCCAGACAATATGCTTCTTCGGATCGGCGAGCTGGCTTCCTGGTGTGAGCTTCGAGGTAAGGGAGGACGAGAAATAGGTGATCCATGAGGCTATTCGCAGGACCGAGGTAGGATCCAACGTCAACTTGTTTTCCACCTGAGGAAACCCTCCATTTTCGCGGTCTTGTCGCTCTCCAGGCGTCTCGCCTTGCTCTGGTTGGGGCGGCATAGTCATAGCTCCGGATGGCTACCTCTCTAGGTAGAAGCAAGGTATGGTAGTAGTAGTATCGAGACTTCTTCCGGAAAGGAACGTTCAACGTCTAGAGTAGATGTCTGGAGTCCCAGTTTAGTTAGCTAGTCAAGAAACGGATCATTGAGATGATAAAAGGGAGAGCAGTAAGCGGCAGACCAGGTGGTTTAAGGGAGCCAGCAGGCGTCACCGTGACCTGATCATGAACTTGAGCAGCCAGCCACGAGTCACAGTCGACTCGATCAACGCAGCCCTTAAGTATAATTGCTTATTGCCTGGTATGGTGACTATTTAGCATCGCTTGCTGATGATCATCTCGGTGGGCTGTTAGTTCTGTGGTGATGATAGCTATCGACATGTATCATGTTGGTAGGTAAGGATGGGACGTGGAGCTACAGTGCACAGCACCAGGCACCGTCCTGCAGTAATATATAGGCAGTGTTTTCTACAGGGAGTATCTTATGCGATATGATGTAGTGTCTCTGAAACGTCATTTTTATCTGGGGTTCATTAAGTTACAGCTTGACTCCCCCTTAGCGCCGTTAATACGACGGACACCAGCAAGTATTATGATGTAGACCATTTTGATCATCCTCGTATATCTTATTGAAATGCTTGTAACAAAACTTTTGAAAGCCAACTACCGCATCGCTCCAAAGGCTGAGACTTCAATAGCGATAGACATACCATAAGAAACCGGGTAACAAAAAAGAACATAAACATTAACATTATAGCAAAATAGTGATATAAATGACCCGGACGACGCCCCTCCATCACAAAACCCCATCTCGTTATTAAGCCACAGACGATGTTCAGGTTGCGACCTGGTGCTCTAGCTCTTCTGCTCGTTTCCAGTCACATGGAGCAGGCGAAGGCAGATTCTTTCCGATCCCTCGTATATCAGACGGACGCATGGTCAGGAGCTGAGTGACTTTATTGTTCAACGTGTCGATATATGCGTCCTTCTCGACAAGTTCTTGCTTCAGCAGCTGTTCAGTCTCCTTCGAAGCTGTGATATCCTCTCTCAGTGTCTTGGCCTTGGTTTTGTATGCTCTGGCTCGCTTCTCGTTGCGGATAGCAACTAGTTCGAGTTTGGAGATGTGGTCCTGGAGCTCTTGTATCTGTCGAGATTGATACATGTGTTGGAGGTCTGCTTCAAAGGGGCCTCTACCACGACATTGCTGCGCTGAAACAATCTCTTTGACAGCCTGATGGACATCACCATCAGACATCTCAAGCTGGTCGCCAAGGTGCTCGGTGATGAACTTGCAAAGGGCATGGATACGTGCGTCATGAAGCCGTAGAAGACCTGTGATTTCATTCTCTTTGGAGTTTAACCGAATCTCACATTCGGCTCTAACTTGCTCCGGATCTTCTTTGCAATATGATTCCTGATCCTGTGTAAACCAAAATTAACCACCTGAGATAGATGGGGGACGAAACAGTTGATGCTTACTTGTCTACTCCAGGTGCCAGATGGGGTGACTGAAGAAGGGCTGCTCTTCATATGTTTTGCTTCCTTAAGTTGTTTGCAGATGGCCGGATGCCAATATACCTTCACTTGATCTGGAGTAAGGTCCGGCAGAATCTCCATGAGCTCGTCATAGTCCATCTGTCTCAGAGACTTTCCATTACGAATAGGTTCTGTTTCCAATAAACGGCCAAATTTGTAACGGTCCTGTTGGTCTGGTGCCGTCTCGGTCCTTGGACTTAGGGACAAGTTTGGTGGCGAGTCTAACATATGCTCGTCCAAATGGTCGAATGTAAACCTCGTTGGCGTTGTGGGTGCGTCTAGCTCAACGCTCCGAGGTGATGCAATTGACCCTGGAAGCTCTGCCACCGAAAAACAGTGATGACGAGGAGAAGAGTAAGATGGGTTCATTGGCACCGATTGATTGCACGGCTGGCAGGAGCAAGTAGAATATGAGTTGGCCGATCTGAATTGTGATTCCACTGGTGAACCCATAAGCATCGTCTCTCGGGCCATACACCCTGGGTTTGAGCAGACAATTGTGCGGGGAGTGGGTGGATTTGAAGTTGGCCATGGGAGATCCGCATAAATCACTTGGGAGGTCGGCGTGGCATTCGTGATTATAACATTACCGGCCACAGAAATATTGATAGGAGGAGGCCGTTTCTTCCGCATCTTGGAGAACGACAACCTATTTTCGAAGCCACCGAACCCATCAGCGGAACCTTTGTTGGATTGAGAAATAATTCGAACCTGCGACTTAGATTTTGAAGAGAAAAGGGAAGACATGAGAGTGAAATGAGTGAATGAATGAATGAATGAATGAATGAAGCGTTTCGTTGGAAACAAGATCAATAACAAAATACGGTATGAATCAGTAAATGAGGGTAATGGGTGGGAAAGCGATGGTCTACCAGAGACCAACTCGCGTTTGATATACAATATGTGGAAATGTATATGAAGAGAGAAAAGAAGAAGAGATATATAGAGAAAGAAAGGCAGATTATCAGCTCTATGTCTACACAGCCGCAAAGTCCAAGAGCAGTGGAGGGTAGAAGCAGTTCCCAAAACCGCCTATGAGGCTTGACCATCTAACGATTCGCTAGGAGGAACCAGTTTATAAAGCACAGTGGCAACAATCCTTTGGATCCCATGGAACCAAAGTCCATCATAGGCGAAACCGACAAGGGGGGAGGGATGAGGCAGACTATCCTACTCAAATCCACGGAAGCCGGGCGAGATCTACTCTCCCCAAGGGCTATCATTGTGAAAATAAGAGGGGAGAAACTCCTATTTTCAAAACATCGCAGTCGTGAAAAGCAAGGGAAAAAAGAATATACATACATACATGCACATATCTGAGGGATGAAGGTTGCGGGGAGCCCCTTTTTCTTTTTAGCGCCGGCCCCATCCATGGCTGCTGCCATGCTTTGTTTCTCGAACATTCACAGCCAACGAATTTTCTTCGACCAAACCCCAGAAGTGTCTTCTTGAACAGCGAGAGATGCAGGATGCACTCTTATTCATGTGTCTGACCCGCTAATGCGGGCTCTAAAGCGTGGCTCTCGCTCATTGGTCTTGTTGCGCAGTTCGTTCCTTGTTTCTAGGAGAAACTGGTCTTCTGTTATGTACTTAAGCGCCCTCCATCCCACTGTTAAAACACCTAGTTTCACATCGCCTATCCATTTGCTGATATCTTACCCTCATTCGTATCCGGGAGACCTCGTGTTTACATGATCCTACACGATATCGTGGCTGAACTACACCAGGAAAAGAAAACATCTGGAGAAGAAAGGCTCCCAGGCACTCTTCCACATGGCATATGATGGAATTTGAATGCTGTTGTTAAGACCACAATTGCCGCCAGTCAACCTCTCAGCCATCTCCGACAAAAAAGAAACAACCTGGTATAATTCCGAATTGAGCCAGCCACCAGCAATACCCATCCGGATCAAGCCATGGCTGGCAATGATCTAGAAGAAAACAGTCTCTATATCATGCTGTTTCTCCGAAGCCACCCGCCTATTCCAAATGATTTCCACTGGGCTTTCTACTTCCACCGCGGCCCCAATGATGGGATGAAGTATCACGTCAGGCAGCAAGGGAATAGTGGATGGATGGCAGACCATGGAGCAACAGCCGGTGTAATGAAGGGGTTTTTACTCGTGGGTTTGTTCAAAATTGGTGATGTTCCTGCAGACCTCAAGGAACATATAGATGGCATCATGAGGGCATACGATGATAAACTCAACGTCTCAGATGTTATCTGTACGTGTCGTATCTGGTTGCTTTGGATCCTTACACTCTTACAAACACCTATTGGAGGAAAAAGGATACTCAGAACTGACGATTTAAAGGCTCTTGAGGATGAAGTCAAGACGTGGGGAAATGAGAATGCTATCGGTGCATCAAATAATGAACAACCTAGGCCCATTGCTGTTTCATCAATACTGTACATACCGGAGGACCAAGACGAATGTCGTAGGGCACTGGGAGGATGAACAACAAAGCTCAGAACATGACTACGCTAGCGATGCCAGCCCTTGTGGGTATGTAGTTACTAAACTAGGGAGAGTAAGGATGAAAGAAGGGTGGCTGGTGGTGAAGGAAGTCCGAGGACTTGGATGAAGGACTGGTAGTACTTAGGTAGCTCGGGCAGGTCCTTGTATAGCTACTTAAGGACTCTGCAGGCTGCTTAGCTGGGCTAGGGCAGATAAAAATGGACTATATAGCCTCGACGGACTGGTGTAATAGAAGTAGAATTAAATGGTAGTAGTTGTTAGTTGACAAAGGACTGGTAACTAAAATCTATAAGTATATATAATAGAAAGAGGTGGCAACTGGGCTTAGAAACCAACGTGCTAGGAGGATTTGTTAGCCATGGCTGGGCCTCTGATATGTGGTAGACCAGGGGATGAGGTCGGAGAGACAGAGATACCCAGTGGCATTCATCCTCTTTGCTGAAACGAGCTCCTAGTGTTGCGATATACCCGTATCAGGCATTGTGTTGCTTCATGTAAAAGTTCAGCTGTGACAGTACCTGCTTGTACTCTATTCCAATTGTGAGCTTATATCCCTCTCTCAGTGACGTCTTTTAGGAAAAAGTGGTGATGATTGATTGATTTGTTTCTAAGTATGTTCCCAGTACATTCTGATAACACCAATGAACGCATCCATCCGGACCTGTGAATTCCATTTGAAGGAGGACTTGAATTTCAGAGCCTTTCTCCTCACGTAGTAAAAGAAGGGCTTTTAGACTATGCCTCATAGGTGACCGGCCGAGGTGGGATGACATCAGTTTGAGTCTGCATCAGGAAGTCCTGACACCGATTCAGAATTACGTTGATGTTGAACATATATTCCAGCGCTGGACCGGAGTGATATCTGTGTGCTTGTAACGAGTCCTCCTCGTTTTCCTTGTATCTAAAACATCTGACCGGATATCGAATACAATAAGACGACGTTCAGCGAGTAAGGTTGCTTGCCACATCCCGGCCTAGAAGCGTTGTTTGCAGCACTGGAGACCCATTTTCGAGGCACCTAATAAGTGAAATTTGAGCCATATTCTCGGATAAATGTTTATATGCGTCGGATTCAGACCGTTTCCCGCTGATTGCTACCTAGGTAGTTATAGCGAGTTTCCCGTATCGTGAAGTTAATTGTTGGAGTGAAGCGAAGATTATATTCCAAATAGTTGTTGAAACTAGGTGTCGACTTTCATAAATATAGGCCCGTTATAAATTAGCTGATTGGTTAGAATCCTAGCCTCTAATTGGCTACTAGTGTTGCAGTACATATCTAGTGGCTTGGTATCGCTTAGTCATACCCTATCAAAAATTTCTGCTCGCCCTGCTCATCCTTATCGCCCTATCTATTAATATCCTTATCAAGCTGCTTATCAAGCTGCTCATCGAGATCCTCATCGATATCCTCATCAAGCTGTTCCTTATAGGACTCCTTCGCTCCGGTACTCTATAGATAGCTATGCTAGCTATGGGAGGAAGCTTGATACTTCTGACCTACCTAGTATATATAATAGAAGAATATTTCGGGTGTGACTACACGAGCAAATAACAATGAACAAGGAAGCAGATAGGGTGAAGAGGGGGGTGAGTAGTGCAACCCGACCAAAGGAAGATGCCGGAGAAGTAAAGGGACTTACAATATCTCTCTATTCTTTTCTATTTTATTTTCATGTTCCTTTTTATTAATCGATTGGTCACTGTACAACAGATAGGATCTTTTTATGTTCTTGTCTCTTTCAGCTGTCTCTATTGCTCTTCTTTTAATAGGCTCGCGTCTTCTGTCTGCGCTTCATCCTTGAGTAGTTCTATCCCTATTGCTGGACTTCGCATGTTTTTACTCCCCTAGTTCCCTCATATCCAACCCGCCTGGACCTGTTTAGACCAATTTTTCCTCATTTCTTCCTCCCTTTCTCCCTTGGTTTATATCCAATTCCCTTTCCTTTTTATTGAAGCAAGCAAGCAGGCAGGCGGAAAAATGGTGTATGCGAAACTAGTTATCAGAGGGAGTAAAAGGAAGAGTAAGCGAGAGAAGTGAGGAGTTTCTTTATGTCTCATAATTTCCTTTTGCTTGTCTATTTGTTTAATTTTAATGTTCTGTTTCCCCTTCCTCTTCCTCCTTATTCCTCTTCGTTTCTTGTTGTCTATAAATCCATAGTTACGTTTTAGTACTTAGTTAGGCCTCCCTTTGCCCCTTCAGCTGGATTAGATCCGCTTGTTTTTTTGTCCATTTTACATACCTACCTTTCCGCATACCTATCCATCTACATCCTACCCATTGTTGGTTGTTAACAGAGCAAGCCTTATTTTGGCAAATGAAATAGCCATTGAAATCCTAATACTAATGAGGCATACATTTGTCACCATATCTTCTAGCCGTTCATTTTAAAGAAACTCCTAAATTGGTAATTAATATCATACACCCATCTCAATCCAACGACCTCTAGCTATTCAACCAGGGGTCTTCAATCAGCTCCTTTGCTGTCTTCCTATCCTCCGGTCGCCATTGCAACATTCCTCTCATGAAGGATAAGAACATTTCTTTGTTTTTCCCTCCCAGAAATTCCTCTGACTGCTCTAAACTCCTGCCTTGTCGTATTTCGATATTGGATTTCCACTTTCCTAATATACAGATATCGTTAGAGGGCTCCGCCAAATATTTAGTGTCTGAGTGACATTTATGAGCAGAGGCTTATAATTACCATCTTCGTCAAAAAATTCGCTGCTTCGCTTTCCGCATTTCAACATATCTAATGGTGGGGGACCGAGAATTGCAATTACTTCAGCGAGGTGCGCGCGGGTTGAGTACCCTTTTCCATCAGGGTCATTCCCATAGAACATGTGTTTTCCTTCAAAAAGATCCCAAACCCGGTTTAAGTCTTGATTAATACTTATCAAGGATGAAAAAGGGTAGCTAAGCAGCTAGACATACCATAACTCCAACGTTCCATATATCAACAGGATAGCTCCAGTCAGTCTTTAGCATAACCTCTGGTGATCTGTAGACATTTGGTTGTGCGTCGTGATTTCGTTTCTCATCTCCACGTACAGCTGAACCAAAGTCACCCAATACAGCTCTGCCAAATGTCTTTGGTAGACCAAAGCGTCGCGACATATACACAGGTACGCCATCAATAAATTTCCGCGGAGAAGGATTTTCCATCTCAGCATTGGTGAATTCTTCTAGGATAGATTTATCTTCTATCTCTTGGAGTATATTGTCACCTTTAATATCTGTAATTTATATTTAGCAAGGACTTCAAAAACACTGGAATATTTCATACCAGTATGAACAAGCTTGCACTCTGTATGTAGATAGTCGAGGGCAAGAAAAACTTGCATTAGACCCGCCTTTAAGAGGTCCTCCGTGAATCGATGGGTGGGATTGCGATAGAGAAGGTCTCTAAAGCTCTCCCACATAGGCTTTTGGATCAGACAGTAATGGTCGCCGCCAGCGCGAGGGATTGTGAATATGTCCAAGGCTGTTCGCACATGAGCGTAGCCAGGATGCGACTGATTTCCCTGGTTTATGTGTTTATAAATATCAAACTCTTCCCGGTTATCTTCTCCCCGCGTATATACTTTAAGAGTTACATGTCGATGTGCTCTAGTTCATTAGTTTCGTCATATAATCTGGATGTAAGGGCCGACTTACTCAAGATCACGAGCGAGCCAAACCGTAGAGGTAGCTCCAAATCCCAGCTTGCCAATAGCCTGGTACTTAGAACCAAAGATATCCCCAATATTTACTGGATAATATTGACCAGCCTTGAATTCTTCAAACCGCTCCTCATCAAGTATCTTGGAGGTATTAACAATCTCGAAACCGCTGGTTGGAAATCGCATAGGAGGAGATGGAGCTCTCCGAATGGCTCTTTTAGCCCATTTCAAGAGAGAAGCCATGTAATAATAGGCCGTAAAAGAGTGGTTGATGTAAATATGCATGACTATGTTCCAGGCATCTCCAAGCGCCAGCCCCTTTTTCCATCTCTACACTAGTATCTTCCCGTCTTCTCCTTACTACTCTGTACTCTGTCCTCTGTCGACACCCTTTGTAATATCCAGACTAAGCATGCAGCAGTTTCATGATGGAGCAAGAATGTCCGCTTTCACAACTCCCTGCCGATCGAGATACGGCGTACATAACTTAGCGTAGCTAGTTCGCAGTCTGGGGGAAAAAGGAAAAAAGCCACTGGGAAAAGCGCCTGCTCGATGAGTGCGTCAATCGACCCCAACCGGTCGTATAAGCTGTCTCCCGAAGAGTCACTGTCCATCAATACCCTCCCAGTTGTCCTTGCCCGGCAGGATACGGTCACGAAGCGCAAGCG
This sequence comes from Microsporum canis CBS 113480, assembly GCF_000151145.1. NCBI lineage: Eukaryota > Fungi > Ascomycota > Eurotiomycetes > Onygenales > Arthrodermataceae > Microsporum > Microsporum canis. The sequence continues at coordinate 1,331,262 of NW_003299164.1, read as the reverse complement.
GGAGTGGGAGGATCGCGAAGCCGAGCTGGAACATGTCAACCAGATGTGCAAGACTGCTCTTAGGCATCTTGACGACAAGGTGCTCGGCGAATCCCACCCCGAGGTGCTGGAGAAACTAGAAGCCTTCCGCAATCGGGTAGCGGACGCCAAATCAGAGCACAAGGAGGCTATCCGTGAGTTCCGTAATGAGAAGCAGCGACAGCGGAAAACCCCCGATGAGCGACAATCCTCCACTACAGGATGCCGTCAAATGTACTCAGAACATTCAGAAAGATGACTCGATCATCAAAAACTCCGTGGGCCTCAGCTCCACTCCGTCTATTAATTTCACTGGGGGCAAACAAGTCGCGTCCTGGACGCAGATAGCACGCGGCAGAGGCGACCCAATACACTACTGCTTAGGCAGTCGACCACTACGGCCAAACGCACATACAAGGACCGAGTAGGTTATAGTTAAAGAGTAGAATATACTCCGTATAATAGCCTCAATCACTGCTTATTCGCAAAAAAGTTAAGCAGCGCTGCAAAATGTAGTATTAAATTTCAAGTTCCCCAAATTTAGCACCCCAATACAGGTAAGCCACGACCACCAGATAACTAATAGTGTGGCATAAATATGTAGGAAAGAATAAACGAGGAACGTGGAGCATTTACTACTATTAACCAGGGTCCCCTACCTCGAGATTCTTACAAAATGTAAAGGCATTCAGCTGATTTCGCGCGTATTTACGAAGCTGCATTTTGATAAAGCGGCCATATTCTTATACTAGAGTTAGGGAAGAATCCAGATATTCATTTGACTCTAGAAGGTAGTAAGTTGAAGGTAGGTGTTCAAATGGATAGAGCGTTTACAGCGCTTAACCCATTTTATACCATAGACCACAGCACCTGTGAATAAAGAAAATAAGTATTACGGTGATGAAATACAGCAAGCGGCGTCATAGTCACTTTGATTAAGTTAATCAAACAACCATTACTTACTGTCATTATTTTCTACAGTATACTACTAACCACAGAATCTATATGCTTAACAAATGGCAAGAATCTTGTATCTGAATTTGCAGTAATGGAAGAAGCTTCGATAGGTACTCGTAAAACGATTATTCCGAATAAATATGAGCCAGCCACTTATTTCCTGTATCAGAGGCAAAATCGTATAAGTTTATATATATAGAGTTGGATAAGCTTTCTGTAAGCCTGGTAGTTATCGGTCTTAAGGTTTCTTTTTACACACATTGCTCTACAAGCAACCATCATCCACTTCATCTACAACTCGGCTTGACTTTTATTAGCATGGATTCCGATCGACTCTACAATATCACACGCGCTGGCGTCCAGATCCTCAAGTTGCTTCATAAAACTGAGTTCACTCGTGTCTTTCAAGTAACTGTACGGGGGCTTACTTGCATCATGAAAGTGGTATTATACAGCTCGTCTGAGACCCCTGTTCTGCACTTATACATTTACTACTCAAGAATGTTATGTATCCAATATCATTACTTTTGCAGTTGCAAGGGATTGAACGATACACATGGGACGCTCCAGACCGTGAAATCGATGGTTTCATCTGCAAACTACTGCCTATAGGCGAATGAAGTTCCATGGGCTATGCAAAGCAGGAGTAATTCCGGACTTTTATGGTCAGATAGACAAGCTGGATCCGAAAGTATGGGCGCCGCATCTTGACACATTCGCGGAAGATGAGCTGTTGCCGCATGCTATTTTCATTGAGTGCATTCCTGGCCTGAAGATGATTGATCTTTCTACTTTCTCGGAATTTCGACTGGCTCAGCTACGGCCGATACTTAAAGATATTCACCGTTGCAGAGTTTTGCATGGAGACATATATCCAAGGAACATGATGGTTCAAGAGGGATCAAATTTCGCTTTACCAAATCAGAGAAAGGGCCACGAACTCGGTAAGATCAAAGAGAGTTGGAACTACTATTATGAATATAACTGAAGGGTACAAAATAATCCTATCCCATGGGGCGACATTTGTACTTTACAACGGCCCGGTGTAAGGCACGGTAGAACCCGAATCCTCGTCATAGGTGAATCTTTATAAGGTTGTGTACAGGACGAAGTTGATAGATGGGTGGCCACACGTCCAAATGGACGGACATTCAGTTTATCCGGATCATTTTGACCCCTCCTCGCGCTCTCTCGACGGATTTACAAAGACAACTGGCCAGCCGATATGCTATTTTCTCCTCGTCGGGCTCCTTATAGCCATTACTGTGACTTTGAACCCGCGATTCTTGTACTGTTGATACCATCTGACTTGCTGCGAAAGAGGCAAACGGAGGAGTCGTCCCAACCTGAAACGTTTGTCTGATACCTAACGTTAGCCCTGTGGTTTATGGCTAGAGGCGTTAGGGTGTGATAAGGCCTTCAAGATTTAATGATTATAAGTTCACGATGCAATATGACAAGGAGAGTGGCCAAGTTTACTCGGAAGAAGTGATTCGAGTCGCGCCCTCTGCCCGCAAATTGAGGGGATTCGCATGGGTTCACGAATCTCCGTTCCTGCCCCGAGGATGGGAGGCGCACAGCCCGGTTGGCGCTCATTCTCTGAAGCATATGGCCATGAGAGCCGTCTTGGCTGACCAACGGAGCCTGACTTCCATGCACTTTAAAGGGGTTCCTTGGTCGATTGCGGAGTATCTTTGGGGCTGTATACGCCGAAGGTAAGGCCACGACACCATTGCGTTTATACAAGTCATATATTTGGTGACATCCATTAATACTCGCCTTTAGCAAACGCACAAGCCTGTATTTGTGGAAAATTTTCGCAGAAACCTACCCTACGAAATTTAACCAAATAGCTCCTCGCTATTTACTAAAGCTAAGCTCCCAGCAGATGCCGGTCAGCAATTATTTAAAGCTTCTATCGTCGAAGACCCTGAGCTGGTTAGCTATCGTAAGCATATCAACCGAGTTTTTCGAACCTCATGAGTTCCTTGAGATCGCTAATGTTCCCAATATATTTGGCCTGGAAATCCGCTCCTGGCCAATACTAACTGACAATGGATACACATCGCCCGCCACTATATCTGACCGCATCGTCAGAGGTTGGAGTGAAATGGCCCTTGCAGGCCGCGCCTTTGGGCAGCTTCGGATTCTGGTTCTCCGTCTCCAGTCTGCTATGACTGAGCACATGTTTACCTATCTCGAAGCATTTCCATTACTAAGAGTGTTCATCATGCAAGCATGTCCGAGGCTGTACAGTAAAGAGGCGAGGGAGCTCGCAGAACAGCATGGCTGGGAATCTACCACCGTCAATTATCCAGATAGTAGTCTTTACAGGATTATAATGAACATGGAGAGCGACCTAAGAGCCAGCTCAGAGGGGAGTTCTTTTATGCTCCACACCTCGCCGGTGGTTGAATTTTCTCTACTCCGTCGCAACTTGATGTCTCTTGACTCGGAAGATCAGATATTATTCAGAAAGAAACTCAGGCGGCGCGGATCGCATCTAGTTCCCCAGAAGGACGTGACCGGAAACCAGCAGATCGTCCGTGCCGGGGAACCAGCTAAGCCTAAGAAGAAAGAAAAGAAACCTGTGGTAAAGGAGAACCGTAAGAAAGAAGTGGAGGATCTCCTTGCAGAGTTTAAGTATGCTTCTCTCCCCCTTTTTGCTGCATCTCCAGAAGACTGACAGCCGGGTAGGTAAGACAATACCACTATCTTATACCCCGACTGACCATATTCCCCCTTCTTATCTCTCATCCGTACATTCGCGTCATCATCGCTTACCATCCCGACATCGCCTTTCGCCTCCTTACAGCCTCTTCTATATAAAAGTATCACGTGACGAGGCTCTCCCGCAAAATTTTTTTTTTTTTTTTTTTTTTTTTTTTTTGCCTTCGTAGCTTTTTAGTTGTTTGCGTTTTCGTTTTTGTATATTCGGGCAAAAGATAATATTCGGTACTCATTTGTCAGTCAGTCAGTGACCGTCTTAAAAACATAAGGAATTCCACGTCGTTGAACTTGGTCTTGTCTAAGTAAAATAAAAAGGATGTGAGATAATAAACTAGCTATGACTCCATCAAGCGCCCCCACCTGGTTATATTTATGTAACTAACTGCTCCAACCCCAGAAAACCCGGCGGGCTCCCTTGCTGGTTTTCAGCCAGCGCACCAAATAAATTCCTTGTCGAAGCCTTTGCACCGCATAGGAAAAGGGCCTGCTTTCTGCAAGCTCTAGCGATCCCAAAGGGAGATTTATTGGGCTGTCTGCTCCCTGTCTGAAGCCTCAACCACACACGGATGTGCTCAGGATGAGTGACAAGAACACCCAACCGGCAAGGGGAGAAGCAGGTCAAGAAGCTATAGTTTCTCCTCGGTTGAGCATCGATTCACGGTCGTCCTCTTCCCGAAGTTCGTCTCTGCGACGAGAGCCTGCTAAACTATCTCATCGCCAGAATCTCGGTGACTCTCTCAGAGGCGTCCCGTCTTCACCTCGAGCCCGCCGGCAGCCCTCATTTACACAGGCCGCCGTGCAGAGTCTGATAGATAATCCGCCATCGCATGTCGCTGCTGACCCAGCATTCTCTGGTCGAGATTGGACGCAGATTACAATTGGCGAATTAGTACAACCTGTGGATCTAAAGTTTGTGGACGCAGACACGGCAATCGAAGATGCTACCAATGTATGTTCCTTATATATAGTAGCTGGAGGGGCATTCTCCCCCTCTACTTGGCGCAGATGAACTAATTAATGGGTATATATAGCTTCTAATCGAGTCCAGTGTTCATTCGTTACTTATCCGAGAGTCCCCTGGCTCATCAACTGCGGTCGGTACGTTCGGCTACGCTGACCTGAATGCATATCTCCTCCTTGTCGTGGGCTTGATTCAGCCAAGCCATGAAGAGCAAGCGGCTTCTCTTCGGGAGTTGGCCAGGAGAGCAAGAGAAGGAGAGAAGATCCCACTCAAGGACGTTAAGGGACTTGGGATGCAAGAGCCTCTCACGACCCTACCGGAGTCTACCAACTTAATGACGGCCGTGGAGACTTTTGGAGGAGGCGTCCACCGCATTATTGTTGTAAAAGAGGGCACTACGGAAGTGATCGGAGTATTCACCCAGTGGAAGCTCGTCAAGTTCTTGTGGGAGAATGGCCGTAGTTTCCCTGTCGTTGAGCAATTATACCCTCAGCATCTAAGGGAGCTGAGGCTAGGCTCACACTGCGTGATTTCAATCAAGTCAGTATATCCACTCTCTCTTTCTCTCAGCGTACGGAGCAATTCCACCTCCACGAGCCGGAGAAAGGAGCTAATCTGTCAATTCCAGCGGGGACCGGCCGCTTTGCCATGCACTGGAACTGATGAACAACGAAGGTGTTTCATCTCTTGCAGTAGTTGATAACCAATGGAACGTTGTTGGAAATATTTCTGTTGTTGACGTCCAGGTTAGTCTTATGACTTCCCATCACAGCCTACAATGGATACTAACAAGCAGGCAATATTCAGCTTTTAACAAAATCTACATCACTCCCTCTGCTTCACAATACCTGCATCCACTTTATCTCAGTCATCCTGTCTACGCGGGGCATAATCGAGGGACAGGACTCCTTCCCAGTCTTCCATATTAACCCGCAATCTACTCTTGCTCATACTGTTGCTAAACTTGTTGCGACTCGTTCTCACAGGTAAGAACTTATTGCTTATGGCAGTTATGTTTCACAAATGGCAACGTATTAATCTATCTCCCCGTGTTTAGAATGTGGGTTACTGACCCCCACTCACCGGCCTCATCTACACCATCTACACCCTCACACTCTACGACAAATATTCCCCTTGGATCAGCTCCCAATCATACCAGCAGCATAGCTGGGCCCGCGGTGGCCAGTACAGGTGCTCAACTTCCTTCACCCTCATCTGCCACCTTTGTCTCTGGAAACCACGGCAATAATACCCACCAGAACGGAAGCGCCCGTCCTCCCCATAACCCCATTTCGCCTTTCCAATACCCACAAACACCATCCTCGGCTCCCCTCTCTTCCTTCAATTCATCTCCTCCCTCTTTCACAGCATCGGTATCTACCTCGATTCCGGCCTCGGCACTTCCAGGAGCTAGCTTATCCGGTCGTCTCGTCGGAGTAGTCAGTTTGACCGACATACTTAACCTCTATGCAAGAGCTAGCGGTTTGTACCCCACGGACCCAAATGCTAACCGTACGCGACGACGACGTAGTAGCAGCTCTAGTCTCAACTTTAGGAGAAGCGGAGAGCTGGCGAGGGAGTTATGGAATCGTCCGTAAATCTGCCTTGAGCTTTTGCGCGAATTAGTATGGTGTTCGCAAGCTATCCCACAGTAACATCGCACTAGCCTGACGGATAAGAATGGAATTCGGCCCTTGCGGCCAAAAGTACTGAATGAAGGAATATCCCACGAAAAAAAAAAAAAAAAGAGAATCAGATATGAGATATGACCGATATTTTACAAATCTACCTCGTTTCAACTGACGTTTGATTAGTTTATTTTTGGTTCTCTTCGGGTGCTAAATATGATTGAGGGAAATTTACTGCTAGTTCTCCTGTTTATATCTTTTGATGCCTTATCGAGTAGTCGGATACATACCAACAAAATGCAACCGTGTATATATCAAGGATGGCCAGTATAAAAGCCAGAATTCGTACGGCGCATACCTAGCAACGAGTTATTCCAAAACATGTGCATATTAATTCTATTGGTAAATCTGCAGTTATAACTATCTAAATTTTTATTAGAGATTTGAAACGTCGAGCACATATCCCTTTAGACGCTGCTTCTTTCATATGGGAGGAAGGGGGTAGGTTAATGTTTCTTTGCAGTAAACATCTCCCATCCTATACTTCCATCCTTCCCTTCCTTCTCCGTGATCTCTTCCACGGCCTTGACAAGGTCATAGCTGATCTTCGCTGAGACAACGCTGTCGTGCTTATAATCAGGATGCTTTGCGACAAACTCTCTTATCCATTTGGCGTTGGTCCACAATGAGCCGTCAGCACGACAACGAATGAGATCAAGATACTTAGCAAGAGCGCATCTTGTCTCAACATCGACGTTGAGGCTGTCCAGGTATGATTCTACTAGCGGAATGAGGCCCGGGAAACCGTCCGAGGAGCCGTTGATGATGTCATTAACGCTCATAAGGGTATACTCTGATTCAATAGGGAGTAAGAGAGGGGAAGAAGGGGTTGTTGAAGGCGGGGGAGAAGGAGGGTTAGAGTTCGGTGGAGAGGAAGGACGAGATTGGTAGCGCTGAGACCTAGGGAAGCGATGAGGGAAAGGGTCCTTGCGGAAATAGAACTTTTTATCTAGAACAGCGTTGCGTGCGTGTGCTGTTTCCATGTTTTCTGTGGTTTTGGGGATGGGTATATAGAAGTTTAGGTCAAAGCTGAGGATGGCACGGGTGATGAGGACCATGAAGATGCTGAACGCGGCGTTTTCAAAGTCGGTGATTTGGATCTCCATGGGACGGAACTCGACACGCCAGCCTATGTCGTTGTCTGCGGGCGGAGGCTTGAAGCGGATGTGTTGCCAGTTAGTTGATTGGAGGTTTTCGAAGTGGTCAGTCTTGGTGAGATCGAGTTCCTGGAGATCTTCGTTGAAAATCACAATGGGGTCACGGATGAACAGGTGGGCGAAGTGGGTTGCTAGAAGGTCATCCATGCCACCGTCCATCAATTTCTTCTTGATATCTTCGTCGATCACAAGATCAGGATCCATGTACTCTGGTCGAAGGTGGGGGTCTTGCGATATATAAGTCGAGTTTGAAGCATATCTGGACTTTGGAATACGCCATCTATCATTTTTAAGGGGCTGTATCGAGGTAAATGTTAGACTTATTTCCATAGGTTCGGTAGTTCAACATTAACCTACCACTTCTCCCAGCTCCTCTCGTGTCCTGCAATCAACTGCGTTACCAATCTGGTTCCATCTGACATCGGTATCGACCAAGAACCCCTTGTATATCGGGGTTGCCCCGGTCAGGGCTAACAGTATAGGCCCCAGCGGGCTCAGCTGATCATATAACTTCCTCCCTTCGGTGATATTCTTACTCTGGAAAGTAATCTGCAGACAACAGCTCCCCATGCCAAATGCCATGGCGTCCATGTATACATGGCCTTCTTTTGCGGCTCCGTTCCGCACATCGTCATCCTCCGGCCAATTGTGCAGGTCATAGTTGACGGTGGGGTCCTTGAACGGCCATGGGGTATTTGTGTCTCTGAATACCGGCACATTTAGCTCGACCTTTCTCCCTCTGCGCGAACGGATGTTGGCAGCTAGAGTGGGGAATCGAATGTGAGGGTTTGCTATCTCATCGGGAACAAACTGTGAGCGTAGAGCCGGGCCCGACAGCGAGTATGTCGGCGAAGTAAAGTCATCACTGCAGCCTAGACGGGGGAATGTAGTAAGAGTGATGGGGTATTCATTCGCTGCCATGTGGTTTTTGGCCGTAACTCGTCTGGCAGGCTTTGAATCAGCCTAATTCAGGAAAGATAGCCAGTAGAGCAACCATACCTCCATTTCATGTTGGATTCTACCTTGAGAAGTTCCTTAAAGCCGATTCCCCATGGTTTCCCCGGTGTGGCTTCGAGCATAAAACGGCCGAATTCAGGATGAAAGGTTGGAAGAGGTTCCTTTCTATATACCAAAAAGTGGACTTGTCAGCCAGCCGAACGAACTCTTCCTGTTCCTTTTGAGAGAGAGACTGTACTCTTCTGATGCATTTCCATTGGCTGCAGCTTGCTTGGAGAGCTCGGCATCCTGCGCAAGCGCCTTGAGGATCTCTGCCTGGCACAGAGACAAGCGTACTTTTTCCTCCTTATCATCGACTGCGACGACGAGATATTCGACCTTGTAGTAATAATTTAGTGAGCTGTACTTCGTTCTAAGGGTGTATTTATATACGCCCACATACCTCGTCGCCCCAGAGGAGGGCGTCCCGCTCCTTTCCCCGCGCTTTCTTCCATATGGCGAGTAATTGCTGTTCGAGAAGAGGTACAACATCAGACCAAGTCCGCACGGCGAGCGAGCCTCTAGAAGACGCAGTCCAGAGGCAGAAGCGAACAAGACGGCAATACCTCGATACCCCATTCCCTCACTTGACCGGCTCTCTTCTTTGCTTCTGGCCATGCCAGTGGTGTGCCAAGCGCGCTGCAGTCCAGTTGTCAATTAGCAAAATCATTTATCGCTGCGGGAGGAGTTCTCATACAGTAAGCCCATGATGTACTACTCAGAGGCAGACGATGGACTGGGCAGTGCTCAACTCGAAGACATGAAGCAAGTAACAGTAATAATAATAACAATATAAAATCTAGATAGAGATATAGATATAAAAAAAATGTTGCTCCGACGGCCGAACTTATACACTTCGTTTTATCGGATGGATTAATAAGCGCGGTTATTTTTTCGGATGAGAAGCAGAAGAAGTGAAGTAGAGGATGCAAGAGAGCAGAGAAGAGAAGAGGGAGGACGGAGGGCGGTTTTATATCTCATGCAGTCCCTGACGTGAGGTGGGATGAAAAGATGTTATTTTACATAGTTAAGGCCTTTTTCATCCCGGTCGACGGACGAACCTTTGCAGGGCTTGCTACGATGTATGTATGGATGGATATAATGGATTAGTTGATGAGATGGCGATGGAGACGGAGGATGGTAAGGAGGATGGCTCTTGTCTTGCTCTTCTCATCTCATCCCTACCAATATCCAAAGATATCAACATCCATCTCTCCCAGGTATCCATATTACGATGCTTAAATATCCGTAGGCAAGGATGACAGGTGGATGACAAACTGATGAAGTCTTCCCGTAAGCCCGGAGGTTGGCCTTCGTCTGATTTATCAGCATCTTCAGCCGTGCTTTTAGTCATGGTAGCATATCTTGCATGACCATGCATGATCTTATTTTCTCTTCAGGTGGAAGGAAATGGTGTGGACTCCGTGTATGGAGGCTGATATTGATGGTGAGAACTCCGTCTATATACAGCAGCGCCGTCAGTCTCTCTCAAGTAACTAACATCACATCGTATGCCACCACACACGCTCTCTATCCTTCACCTCCATCTTCGTATCTTCTATTTGATCGTACAGAGTCGACCTGACTCAAAAAAAAGGGCTCGATTCAGTGTCATCTCCCCTAGTTGCTGCGTGCACCGCCCTTGGCCGCCCGCAGCTCGTCCATCTTCGCAACTCGTTTTTTGAACTCCTCGTACTGGCATTTTTCATAGGTGTGTCGTTCGTTCTATTTGAGTAGGCCATCAGTATCAGTTCTCGTCTCCTCCTTTCCGCTTTTCCATTGAGGGTTGGAGGTTGGCTACCTCGCACTTCCACGGGAGATAGTACTCCTCATATCTGCATCGGTTCAGCGGTATCAACAGGTGCGCGCAGCTGTCTCTGTAAGCGATCGGAAGACGGGCGTTGGACATCTCTTCCCGCGTAGCCACTATCCATCCTTTCCATCAGCATGTTTCATTCTTCTTTCCTTCCATTGTCGTCTTCTTTCCCGTGGTAAAACTCACGTCTGGCGTCCGCCATCTTCACTGACTCTCCGGCCGTCATTGTTCTCTGCCGTACTGTATATATTCCTCGATGTGAGAGGGCGAATGGATCATGCCGTGGTGTCTCTTCGTCTTTTCATCTTCATCATCTTGGAGGTTCCGCTCCAGCTCTGTCGGCTAAATGTTGTTCCGGCTACACGTCGAAGTGGACGGCCAGGCAAGTCGACCTCCATCCATGGATGGATATCAAACCGGAATTTCATAAGGTATCAGTTTCTGGACGGATTACTTTTACTGCCAATTACGATGGCGGCTGTTCATACAAGCGTCTTCGCGGCATGAACCCTCAAGACCCTTATTTTTTCTCTAGCGCCCGTAGAAGGTTTTCATCGACTGTGGTGCAAGAGAGATGCTAATTGCCTATAGGATACGATACCTGTATCCATCACAACTCATATTCTTGAAAGTGTTGATGATTCAACCTTACCCTGTAACATTTACTATCATTTCTCTCACTTTTGGTCTTTGCTATGCAATTATACCCCCTCGACCAAGTTACTCACCGATTCAGGCGTATATTTGCTCCAATGCCATTCCTCAGGCCAGGAATGTATTCGATGAATATGACCGTGGGGGAATATTCTTCCTTCACGAACATTCAAGTTGTGGCCAGTATAGCTTTGGGTCAATATTTCAATCACTCCACAGACGTACGGGAAAAACCCTCGGTTAGAATTCTATATATGGCGCAGCACAATAGCACACACATCGTACTTGATCTATGCTGAACATGTCCGCGATACTGAACTCAATGGTATAATTCTTCTCACAAAGGAAGCCCTTCATGAGCTAGACAATATTCATATCATTAACAGCATTCCTCTTACTCACGTGTATTAAAGCTAACTTATCAATGGTCTAATTGACCATATTTATGCGGAATATACAGCAGCCATAATCATAGCGATGAATGGTTGGTATACATTATAATACAGATCCCTTATGGGTATATGCTAACGGATTGGAGTCTTGCCGGAGGTCGGACGCTACCTGACGGCGAACCTGGGCCCAGGGCCGTCGCATTTCAATCAATCTTGTGGTTTGGTCGCGATCGCGGGGGATTTTAAACCCAGTAGGCTTTCATAGCTGGCTGTTGCTAATGCAAGGCGGAATCCAGGGAAGACAAATCTATCAGCCTGGGAAGACTCGCTTATGGCTAATCTGCGGCAGCGACATTTCTACAACGGGGGACAGTCAGGATGTCGGGGGATGTTGCGGTCAGCAACTATACCTGGAAAATGGCAAGGCTGCTGGGCATCCGTGCAGTTGCAATCCTCCGCCTTATCCATTGGCCATTCATTTCTTCTTACCTACCAAGCGTTTGGAGCTGAAAGGTCTCTATTAGCGGAAGACAGGCTGATTTACAAAGGCTGGGCGTAGTAATAGCTAGCTCGACAAAGCAAGTCGAGGCGGTCTGCAGCATCTCATGTGAGGGCAGACAGACGTAAGGGGTATTTATGAGAATTCGTGTGAATTCACCCGAATATGGTGTGTAAGTGGAAGGGTATATCTGGGCCGAACGCAGGCCTGAGGAAGATCTTAAAAACTTCGAGAGGCAGTGGCCCTTTTATATATTTGGTCGAGCGGATCCACTAATCTAACTAACTAGTTAACTATTTGCTCAGCTAGTTATAGTTACAGATATATTTTAACATGAATAATGGCCTCCATAAACCTCAATATTGGCGGTGGGATCGTTGAAATCGCAGCTTTGACGGCCCTCATCGGAGCCACGACTGGAGAATCTCTTATTTTGGGAAGCAGAGGAGCCGCTGGCCTACCATGGGCTGCAATGAGCCTTTTTGGCACGCCGTTTTTGATTAGGGCGTGCATCTCTGCGCGTACACCTACGTGGCTGCGGGAGATGATAGGGGTTAAAAACGCCAAATGTGACACAATGGTTGGGATGAGCTCGCGCATAGAAAGAGTCGCCCGATCGGATGTGACGCAAAAGAATATTGCTGGGATATCTGCAGTCCTATCAAATGTGCGTTGTTGGATAGCTGGTTGGCCTGGCGAGAGAGCCGCTCGAGTACTTTGACCCGGACGAGACGGGAAAGGTGGCCAAAGGATACTACTATGATCATCTACGACCTTCCAAGCGTAGGATCTCCCGGACAACATTGCAAAACCATCCTCAATGCGCCCTCGAGCGTCCAGGGCCATCTCATCTGGCGCCTAATATGGGCTTTTGGTGATTGTATATGCACAGCGACTCTGCTGGTAACGTTCATATTCATAAGAACTTAACCAAGTACGGCAACATATATATGGCTAGGTTTCCAAGTATTGTGGTTAGTGGCTCGGTCCATGTTCCTCCACCTTACACATGGGACAGACCACATCTAACTTGGGATGACGAGGCGGATCCGGGAACGAGAGCTCAAAAGGTATGGCTTCCGTATTTTTTCCCTAGCGTCGGGCGTGTCTCGCTATCAGATATTGGTCCATCCACGAACGCAGGTCTGTTACCAGGAAGACACGCAAGATCCTTCTACGGTTTACCAGCTCATCAAAACATGCGAACTCCTCTTCGATAAGGCACAGGTCGCTCTCGAGGTTGGACTCGAGCAGTCCGACCCTAGCAAACCATCGACAGAAGTTGAGATCAAAGCTGTTATTAGCGATACTCTCCTTTCCAGTATTGCATGGATCCTCGGCTACCCCGATACATGTATTGACGTATACGATTGTTGCTTGGTTGCCCTCGAAATAGCGGGGAGAACCGTCATTATACCATCCGCGCGCGTCCTATCTGGGAATGTGAAAAAAGCGGGCGCCTTGCTTGGACCCCGAAGCCGGCATTTCAGGTGAATACATCCAAAGGGCTCCAGGAACGATGGAGTCAATATTGGCTGGGTATTCTGGATTCCCCTTGGTGCCGGTCAGCGGCTGCATCTCATCGGTGACCTGAGCTTTACTGGAAGGCAGAGAATGGAAGTATTGAGCTCTGAGGATGTGACCAAAAGGCTTAATGTTGGCAACCTCTATATCGGCTTAAGGGACGTCCACGACGTCCAGAACGTGGTCGAGAAGTCTTGTAGAGTTGGGAGATTACTTATCAACCTATTGAAGGAAGAATCTGACCAGTCCTAGTATACAACTGAAGCAAGAAGCAATCCATATAGTAAAGACTATGAGTTGATATGGGTATAGACAGAAGTATTATTCAACTGTTCAATATTGTACTGCAAGGGCGAAACTATCTTCAGCATTCGACACTAGACTCCGCTCTTCTCTGCATGATTAATGACTTGCTATCATGTAAATGTATACTATGTTGTTGTGTGTATATTCGATATTCTCATAAGATGGTCGAATTTCTCTCTCAGAAAGGTGACTTCGCTATTACATAATCATCCGATGTTCGCGGAGAAAAGTCCCGCCGTCCCGACAATCCTTGTCGCGTCCACGTCTTTTCTTCTTCTTTTTTTTCCACGCGACGGGAATAAATAATACTTAAATTGGAAAATTGGATACTAAGAACGACGAGGAATGGTGCAGCAGTCCTTTACAGGGAACTCTCCGCGTACGTGCAGCATGCTAGGGATAAGTGGTATTGTCTGAGACCACTGCCCGCAACCGATAGTTTATACACAAAAAATTAATCTCCTTGCTGTTGGGCTTAACGGGTGTAAACCACCACGGCCTAGGGGAACACGCATATTATTTTATCCAATTCCTGGCCGGACAAGTTAATTAAAATATTTCTACAAAGAGTGGTAGATAGGCCGTGATGGCCTCTTCAGCGGCCGATGAAGGGCGCATCTACTCTGCTACATACAGCAATGTCAGCTCCTCCTCCCTAAATGGCCAACCGCTGGTGCTTACACTGCTTGCTCATAGGTTCCGGTCTACGAATACAAGCTGGGTTCTGAGAATGTGATGAGACGGCGGGTGGACGATTGGGTCAATGCGACCCATATCCTGAAGATTGCCGGGATGGACAAGCCTTCGAGGACTCGCATTCTTGAGCGTGAGGTCCAGCGTGGTGTGCATGAGAAGATCCAGGGAGGATACGGGAAATATCAAGGTTATTACCTGTCTTCTGCTGCCGGAAAACGGGCTCAGATATACTGACAAATAATTCAGGGACATGGATACCTCTTGCCGAGGCGCGAGCATTGGCGGACAAGAACAACGTTCTCGAGAAGCTACGTCCGCTGTTCGACTTCATGACGGGCGATGCCAGCCCTCCCCCGGCACCTAAACACACCACAGCGGCATCCAAACCACGCGCGCAGAAGGGGGCTGCGACTGGACGTCGAGCTCCAGCAGGGTCGACTCGTGGTTCGTTTACGACCGTCAACCAGCGCATGGCACCTGTGCAGCCCGCACCAGCTACTACCACTTCAATCGGAGGCAGCTACAGCCATGAGCAATACAACGTCAATCAGTCTTTCAACGAGAACTCGTCCGTAATGCAAGGAAGCCCTGAGACCTCCTCCATCATGGCAGACGATGACCTAGCTCAGATGTCCCCCGAGTCAACCCAATCTCGCAAACGCAAGCGGGGGGCCAACGATGTCTCCATGAGCATCATAGAGCAGAACCACATACTATACGGTGACCAATTGCTGGACTACTTCATGACCGTTGGCGATGATCCGAGTGCCTCCCGCGTGCTCCCCCCGATGCCGCCCGCACACTTCCAGGTCGACCGGCCGATCGATGACCAGGGCAATACCGCACTGCATTGGGCCTGCGCTATGGGCGACATCGACATAGTCAAGGATCTCATTAGCCGAGGCGCAGATGTGCGTGTACGGTCGAACCACGACGAAACGCCACTTGTTAGAGCAGTCTTGTTCACCAATAACTACGAGAAGCGTACAATGGCAGAGTTGGCCGACCTGCTGCACAGCACACTCACGTTCCGCGACTGGTTTGGTGCAACGGTCTTTAACCATCTTGCTGCAACGACACGGAGTAAAGGGAAATGGAAGAGTTCTCGGTACTACTGCCAGACGCTCATCGATAAGCTGTCCCAAATCTTTCCTAAACATGAAATCTCGCTACTTCTTTCCTCACAGGATGCGAATGGGGACACGGCGGCCCTCACAGCAGCGAAGAATGGGTGCTACAGGCTCGCCACTACGCTGTTGGCACACTGTCCGGAAGCAGGTGATTTGCAGAACAGACACCATGAGACTGCCAATGAGGTGTTGATGGCACTGTACAAGCGGCGCAAGGAGAACCCCCCTCCTCCGTCGTCCGTAACGTACGCCCAAGACATCGATGGCGAGGGCGAGGATGCCGTTACCACGCCTACGGCAGGCACCTATACCGGATCCGCAGTTGCTACAGAGGCAACCAACGCACTTCTAGTCCGAATTGGTTCTATAATGGCCGAAGCCAACAGACGTCTTGCCCGCGCGTACGGAGAGGCTAAAACCCCACCGCAGAGCAGTGGTGGAGAGGACATGACCAACCCCAAGGGCCTGTATGAACAATTGGAGTCTGACAGAGCGAGTATCCGCGCCCAAACGGAAGGGTTGCTAGCCAAGGAAGCAGAAGGTGAAGATCTCGATGCCTTGCTCGCACGCTTCAACGAGATAAAATCCAAGTACGAGTCGTTACTAAACCAGACTCATGACCTGGAACTTACATCCTTATACGAGGCGAATGGCGTTAGCGACGAGGCAGCCGACTCGGATCCGAATCGTGGACTAGCACCGGAAGAAATGGTAGAGCTATACACGCTCGCAGACGAACTGGCTCAAGCACAGGCTGACCGTGCCAAAGCCGTAGCCCAACTGATCCGACAACGAGCGGACGCAGGCGTCAGCACCAAACTGGATGTGCATAGAAAATTAGTCTCATTAGCCACCGGTCTGGCAGAGGACGAGCTAGATCCGATGAGCAGCGAACTGGCAGACGCACTAGAGTTTGACCGCGCTAATGAGAAGAGATCCGGACCCGGACCCATGCCCAGTACTGCCCGACAGCTCATGGCCGGTAGGGAAACAGAACCAGAAACACCTGGGACCGGCAGTCGGAGTGTCAGCCGTAATGGCAGTGGTAATGGTAGTGGCAATGGCAACGATAGCGGGAATCCAAACGGGCTGGAATCGACCGCGGGTATCGACATGGACCATACCGCCGAAGCTGCCTCTGCGGCTGCCTGATCCTCGACGTCACATTGCATTAGGCTGTTTCGACGGAGTAGGCGTTAACACTTCTTTTTGTTTTTTTTTCGTTTCTCTTACTCGTCTGTTTCATCCGGTCTGGCGCTTATGGCTGGAGTCATGGTCATGGGCATGGCGGCTTGCATACCTTGTTTGTTGGGTTGATTTTTTCTTTTCTGCTTCTACTCTTGGAGTACTGCTACCATACTGTTCTTTCTCTTTTGATATGTTGGAGGTATCTACCTGTCCGCCCATCCGTTCGTCTGTCTGACACTATATCCTGATATGTATGTATGCTTGTATATTTTGTACTATGCGATAATGAACCTGCTTCTGACGTTGCCGCCTCGTAGCCCACTTAACTGTAACCCATCCCTACATAGTATGCAATGCGCTGTATAAGCAGCATGTACCTTTAGCGCCGTGTATCATGTCTTCTTATCACTCCCTTAACTCCTTCTCTTCTCCTGCTTACTCTCTTCTTTTCACTTCTTCCATCTCGTCCATCTCTTCCATCCCTTTCCTATACACAATCCTTATATCTCTCCTACTGCAGCTTACTTAAGCCCCATCTGATTGGTCCTATGCCTGGCGCTAAACCGCGATCTCTGGCGCTCGCTAGTCCTAAAGCGGCTTAGCGCGCGTCTCTTTTGCCCTTTTTCCCCTTTCGAACCAAAACTTCTTCAACTTCTTCTTCTTCTTCTTCTTCTCTCCATCCCATCTTCATCCTTCGACATCCTCATACCCGTCCTCGCTTCTTGTTCTTTTCTCTTCTCTCTTCTCTCTCTCTTCCTCTCTTACTCTCTCGCTGCTCTCTCTCTCTCTCTATCTCTGCGTTCAGACTTCTCTTCGTTCCTTTTCGCCTGCTCTGCTAGCCGGACGACCCAAACGCTCCAATCGACCGCCACGCCCACGTCAACCGCTGTCGTGTGCGAGTCATCTCACTCCATCTCAAACAACTCCAAATAATTCTCTCCTCCGACCCCTTTCTTTTCTCCTTCTTTTTTGGACTCCGGCAGACATCGCGTACCGTTGAAACCCCGTTTTTTCTCAAAGTCTCAACTCACCCCATAGAACTCGCTACGCTGTAGCCTTGTTTTTTGGTCGTTTTCTTTTCTTTTTTTCCTGGTTGTTTCTCCCATTTGTTCTTTTCGAGATCCTGCAACAAGAAAAACATAGCCAACGTCCAACAATCATAGCGTGTTCCATCGTTACATCATCTTTTTTCATCCTCCGATCTTCCTACCCGAAGTCCCCCCCTGTTGACTGAACGTGCCCGGAAACATCATCCTCCTCGTGCATTGTTTTCTGCATTGCATCTATATCGTGCGTGCATCGGGGCCCTTGCTGCCTTAGACGCTGTGCTCTTCGACTCTCAAGCATCCTATTCAGTCCAGGCCTCACGCGAGCCTTGCAGAGCATCCTCGCCTTCACGACTTCGATCTTTTGTCCTCTTTCTTTCTGTGACAAATTTACCTCTTTATCATACGATCGCGTTACTTCATCTGTACATTTTTCTAATTTGGCTCTATTGCCCTTTTCTTCTCTCCCCGTGCCCCTATATTTTTTATTTTTTTTTATTTTGGCTCTGGTAAGTCCTTACCGCTCTTTTACTGCGTCTCCTCGTACCCACTAACGAGTTACAGCCGGATACTCGTAACGGACCCTTCACTACATACACCTTAATCGCCTAATTTTGATATCTACCTTCGACTCTGTGACCCGTCGGATCTAACATCCGATATATCTCGTTACTTAGTTTTCGGTCTAATCTTTTTTCTTCATACCCACCATCCATCGCTCGATCGATCTCCTGCAAGGAACTGGTGCATATACGAATTAAAAATACTGATATCTAACTCACTTCTGTTTCACCTCTCGAATCTTTGACGACTACGAGCATGGACACTGGCGGTCTTGCTCAAATGACTTACAACAACAACATGTCCTTTAACACCCCTTCCCTCGGCGTTCCCGGGTCTGGATTTGCTTCTCGTGGCAAAGGCTCGCATATCAAACGTCTCAGCGTTCCGCATCCATCCAAGCTCGAGCAGCGCGACGATGCTCATGGATCCGTCTCAACCCCACGCACAAGTCGCTCTCACCTACTTGCAGGCTTGAGAACTGCCCCCAAACAGCCAAGCACTCCCTCTACCGCCCCATTGATGCAAGAACATTCTCGCCAGAATGGATTTCGCGGGCTGCAGAATTATGGTGGTCACTCCAATGCATACCTTGGCGGTGTACCGCAGACGGCTACAGGAGTTTCATTCAATCATTCAAAGTCTTATAGCAGCGGAAGTACCGCTCAGACCTACGGGCAGATGTACTCTCTGCCCGAACATGTTCTTGCTCCACCCACTCTGGACCATATCCTCGAGGAAAATGGCGAACCCATGGACGAGGCCTTGTACGCAGAGCTAGTCTCTACGAACTTATACCTCGCCGCTCAACAACAGCGTCTGCAGCAGCAGCTTGCTAGTGTCACTGCAGCAGCCCAGCAGTTCCAGGCACTCCACCTAGGAACTCCCATGCATTCCACCCCCGCACAGGCTCTTCATCAGCAGCACAGCAACAACAAATCTTCTCCCCACTGCCTAATATGGGCTTTTATCAACAACAGGCCCAGCACGGCATGCAGCCCGTAGTTCAGCCCGTACCAGGTAAACCTGGCGTGTTTTCAGTGTACAACCCAATGACGGGGCAGCAGAGCTATGTGGTCGACAACAGTGTATATGACGACGTGCCACTGTCTGCTGCGCCAACTACCACCACCTATGAAGACCAGATCCGTTCACCAGTCGAGGCCAACTCAAACAGCGGCAGCTTTCACGCACAGGCTAATGTCAATTCAAACGGCCACACGAACGGAAACACACACTCAATGTTCCGTGCTTCCGCTCGTGTCTCTCCACCCCCAACGGAATCCCGCCAATCCCCCGTCCGCAATCATTCCTCCACACCATCTACCCGGAACCCCACGCCTCCACGTGAGGCCCAGCCTCAGTTCCAACCACAGCAGCAGGCTCGTCAATCACCACCCCTTCAGTCTCCTGCCCCTGGTATCAAGCGTGATCACAAGAAATCTCTTTCTTTAGCCGTCAAGCTTATCAACGAAACGGCTCGATCTAGCGGTAATGGCTCCTCCACCCCCAAATCTGCGATGTTCCCACAAACCCCTGCCTCCGCCGGACCCGGTACCTTTGGGCCCGGCCAAGGCCGCGCTGGAGAACACGCAATCCGTCAACCCCGTGGACCACCACCGCTCGAGGAATTAGTTGCCAAACCAACGACTAAACATGAGGGAAGCAAGAACTTTGCTACCCGCCAGCGTCGTAGGGCAGTACACAGTCTTGTGCGTGCTAGACTAGAACGGAACACGTCCACTTCCACCTCCAACGGCAATTCACACAGCACAGGTGGCAGTGTGACTCCATCAAGCGAACATGGGAATGAACATGATGGCGATGGTGAATTCTTTTCTCCATCCGATGGTGATGCCGATAGCAGCTCCTCTCTATCTGGTCGACGAAGTTTAGGAAGTCTACGCGCCGCTGCCAACGGAGCAATCGGCTCTGAGAGAAAACAGTGTGCCGTCGGCAGCAATAACGGAGCGGGAGAGCTCGACGCTGGCCGTAGGAAGATGCCGATTATGGTTCTATCGAACGCCGAGAAAAGAAAAAGCCCTGTTATGTAGCTCTCTTCTACCCTGGTAGATGGTGTTGAGGCTCTCAACACATAACAGGCCATATGGCGTGGAATGTGATCGTTTGATCGTTTTTATCATTTTTTGTTTCTTTTTAGGGTGCGTGATTTATTAGCCATTACGGCTATGTTCAGCTGTGTGCCACTTTGACCGCCAAATGGTATTTTGACATCCGCTCTTGTTTTTTAAATGGGATTATTTCTGTGTCTTCTTATTCACTTCGTTGCATTCTTTTGATACTTTTATATTCCTATATGCCTACCTGCCTGTTCCTCCTACCTCCTGCATATGTGTGTGTTTCCTCTATGCACATCCTGAGCGAGTTGATTTCTTGCTCGTCCGCTCCTTTTACAATTAAGTGTGTTTAAACTGATGTTGCTTTCTTTGGTCAGCGGAGAGTTGAGCAAAAGTTAAGCAGGCAGCTTGGTAGGATGGTATGGTACGGCAGGAGTGGTTTGGATGAAATGAAATTTGTTTTTAATGAGTTAAAGGAAATCAAGATAGCAATGCGTTGACTTGCATCTCGCCTCTTCCTTTCTTCTAACAGTGAAGTCGTGATCTTAGCCTTGTGTTAAGATGTAACACAGTGCCTGTGCCATGTGGTTGACCGATACTGTACTCCATCTTGTACCTCTTTCGAAGGAGATCGCTCCCTATGTGTCGATTTCTACTTGATATTGTGACATGGCAAAGTAAACCCCGGAATTTTATTGAGCCTAAAACCCTTAAGCTTATCTAAATAGGGTTGTCCCCGCACATGAACAGCGACTCAATCAGTTCATCTAGACTTTCTTCTGATCAAACTATCGAGCCAGACGTTCATTTGACTCGCTCCTGTCTTATATCTTCTATTTGTGTACTGTGATATCATAATACAAGGATGATTTCCCTCGTTGCTTTTGACCTTGATGGCACTCTCGCTCTGAGCAAGCAGCCCCTACTCGACTCGATGGGAGAGGCACTCGCCGACCTACTTGCCGTGGCACACGTTGCCGTTATCTCTGGCGGTGACTGGCCGCAGTTCCAAAAACAGGTCGCCAGCCGCCTCCCACCTTGAGCTGACTTATCGAAGCTCTGGCTGATGCCGACAACCGGAACGAAGTTATACCAGTGCAAGGATGGGGCCTGGAAAGCAGTATACGCAGAGCTCTTTGACGATAAAACCAAGCAGTTGATCCTAACTGCCTTCGATGCCGCCCTAGAAGCAACTGGTTTTAAACCTGAGCAAACTTGGGGAAACCGTATCGAAGACCGTGGCAGCCAAATTACTTTCTCAGCACTTGGTCAAGAAGCACCTATCCACGCCAAGGAGGTTTGGGATCCGGACTTTGCTAAGCGTAAAGTCATTCAGGCGGATTTGCGGAAGCGCCTACCCGACGTATCTATCAATATGGGTGGCGCAACTTCTATTGATATCACGCAAAAGGGTGTCGATAAGGCACATGGGCTCAAAAGGCTCTGTGACGCGAGTGATATCCCTCTAGAGCAAATGATGTTTATCGGAGATGCTATATTTCCGGGGGGGAACGATTATCCAGCGAAGCAGCTTGGTTTAAAGACGGTTTGTGTCAAAGATCCGAATGGGACGCTTGCTGCGATTACTGCGATCATTGCATGCCTGTCCTGATTACGGAGCTACATATGTGAAGGTCTTGCGAGTAGCAGAATTGAGACAGGTACATCGGTTTCTACATGTGTATCGGATAATGATAAACAAGATAGCAAAAGGCAGCTTTGAAACAGAACCAAGGGCTTTCAGGGCTGGGCCATGAGTTAACTTACTCTTATTTAATTTTCTCCACAAGCGAACTGCAATGGGTATAGAATAATTTTTAAGAAGATCTTGACTGTTTGTTATCAGCACTGGGTATCCCGTATACGTATAATATATCCCCTGGACTCCTTGCAAGGGGGTTCGCAAACCCGTTTGATGTATGCATTATTAAGCCTTGACGTCGAGAAATAGATTCCGGAAACTACGGCACAGTACTGCGCGTTTGCACAACAGTTTGATAGCCAGGTTCCACCTCCGTTCCGTCTCGCTTAGCTCGTTGTGCAAACAGCCTTGCCTAGGGAGTACTGTGAATGTGTGTGGTATAAAAGCAGCCAATTTAGGCTACTTGAGCCGTCACATAACCTCTCACTCATTCCTGGTAGTTTTCTGCAATGCCTACGCTTCTAGATTATAAAACCATGTTCCGCTGGGCGCACACCATCCAGACCTGAGGTCTATGCGCTCTCCCGCCATCCATGGCCCTGGACGTCGTATCCGGAACTTATTCTTAGTTTGATAACAAGACGGGAACAAAGTTTAAGGCTGTGCTTGCTTATATAAGCTTATGCCAAGCTTCTAGAACTCGGCGCTTAGTTCTTCCATGCGTCGCTTGCTTTGAAGCTTTTTCAACTTCCTATGTCAACTTCACCTTTTATTTTCTTGTCTTTAGAGCCCAGACTCATCTGTTAGTAACCTCCCTGTCAATCGCCAAGCGTTAATACAGTGTTGCTGCCATAGAATATGTAGAGGACAACTGAGATAGGATGTCCTGGCTAGTTATGGTCCAGCCGCCAGGTCCAGATCTACAAGATGAATGGAACCCGTGGATCCGTGAATGCAAGCTAACCTTCGCCTGAACTGCCGAAAGTCAGACCCTCTACCATCATCGCCACCGCACACAGCTATACTACTAGCTATATTCTGTATCTTGTTGGACGTTTTGTTGCTCATTCACAGCGCAAAAAAATCTCGAGATAAGGAACCTAGAGCCGTAAAGAGCTTGGGCACCAACACTAACCACAGTGGACCGACCTCTGCGTCGGTGGAACCGATATCTACACTCCTTTTTCTTTTCTCTTCCCCTTTCTCACTACATACCACTTCTCAACTCCGACCGGAGTTCCATCTTTTATCTTGCTTTACCTGGGAAGGTTTGGCAGAAATTTCGCCATCTGGTGTGAAAGATTGTTTCGTCCAGTCATGTCACCAAGTAGTATATGGCAGTTTTCTTGCCCTGGATTCCTCAGACTGTTAATAATATTATGATATCAGATCCCGATACCACAGGGGCGGATCACCACCTTGGTGCTCCATCGATGTTGGCCAATGCACGTGGATAACACGCAAGCTCTGAGAGCCGGATACAAACAACGCAAGCAACCCTTGAGGCCCTGAAGGGGTATGACTCGTCCGGATTAACCGGGTCAAACCTCGTTTGACCTACATAACAGTCTTATCTAGCTGCACAGGGCCTTGGTACTCGTGGAATCCCACTTTTGGGCTTCATTTTTCCTGCGCGGCTCCACTGATACCATGTCGTTTCCCGTTTTTTGCCCTTGAGCTGCCAGCCCGTTTGTCTAGGTGATGTAGTGTTCCTGTTACGGATGTGGCGAACGGGTACATCGAACGCCATCTAGAACGATATTGGTAACTGATTGACAATAAGAAGAATATCCTGCTGATCGAGTTTTCAGTTCCCCTTTTGATCATTATTTATTTTTCCTCTCTCTCGCATTTTCCATAATATACCCTAATCAACTTGTTATCCCCCTCTTACTCTATTGTTCATTGTTTTTGCGGTTAATATTAATAGTCTTTTTTTTGGGCTCAGCTGAAATTATTATAACCCCTCGCTGTGCCACATTTTTCATAATTACTCCCGCCGACGATGGCTGACTGGCCTCGCCAGACGTCACACTTCCACAACAACTCCTTTGCCTCAAGAAATTATACCACTCCCAATTCGCAACAACAATCTCAGCAGGACCAGTCGCCGATAATCTCACCTCGTCTTGGGCCAACAATCCATGTCAGCGATATGAGTAACATTAGTGATGATAATGATACCAGAGGAGGACCTTCCAATCGTGTACAATTTACGCTTGGTCCTGAAGGGTCTGACTCGAGTGTGGAAGACATTCCCCTTCGAGATGATACAGACGATTACTTTTTCCCCGAGCCTCAGGTTCCTCCATTCGTTCATCGGCCTTCTCCCCCTACCTTTAAATCTTCCGATTTCATTCCCATATATGCCAACCAAGGCCCACTATCCGAACGGTCCTCTCCAGTAACAACACCTATCGAATCCCCTATTGGCAGCCCTGGGGATACATCAGCCACAATACCAACTCTCCGATCATCGCCCAAGGCAGCGGACGACTCATCCAAGATAAAAAATAGGGCAATTCAGACAGCATATGAGAAGGCACAAAATCTAGCTTCGCAGGTTCGAAGGACATCGTTTTTTCATCGTCGTCGGAAATCGGACGAGGAGTCATTATCAGAGGATCCAGCTCTACCCTGTCATGAAGGACGGCATGTGTCGATGTCCATCAGAAGATCGAGGTCAGGGTCCAATGCAACATATGATCATGAGAAAGACCGAACACGGCGATTCACGCTTCGTGCCGAGGAAGCCAACGATATTGTGAATAACATTCGTGCCAAAGTAGAACCTAATAGTAGGCGGCACTATTCTATCGATACACTGTCGAGTGGTGCAGAATCACCACCTCCTGTTCAGCATGGACGGAGTATCTTGACGGATATTCTTCGATTAGGCCAACTTCGGGAGTCTGGAGAAAACCGTACTCCCCAACAGCATATGCCAACACCGCAAGGCAATACCCCTCCCCTGCTGACACCCCTTAGCGGTCTGGGTTCTGGAAAAACATCGCCGGGGCGAACCACTCCACGCCCTAAATGGTATGAAAAGAATAAGAATCCTTCTGCCCTATCACTTCACACTCTTGGGTCGGAAGCTACATTGGCTGGAGGCTCGGGGCCTGGATCTGCAGGACGGCCAGAACTTAAACGATCTCGAAGCAGCGGTTTAATGTTTAATGCAGTCAAGAAAATCCGCAACAAGCCTCGTCTAGAGGATGAGATCCGCCTTACAGTACACATTGCAGAAACAATCTCTCGACAGAAATACCTGGAGAAGCTGTGTGAGGCTTTGATGGCCTATGGAGCACCGACACATCGACTGGAGGAGTCCTTGCGAATGACGTCTCGTGTGCTAGAGCTCGATGCCCAGTTCCTATATCTCCCTGGCTGCATGTTTGTGTCATTCAATGATTCATCTACACACACTACCAGCTTGAAGCTACAGCGTTGCGAGCAAGGTGTGGATCTAGGGAAGTTGCAGGACGTTCATCAGATATATAAGGATGTGGTTCATGATATGATTGGCGTTGAGGAAGCCATGCAGCTTCTGGATGAGGTCAAGGCCGAGAAGCCAAGATATAACGTGCTGATGTTGATACTCTTATTCGGGCTTGCCAGCGCTGCTGTTGGCCCTTTTGCCTTCACCGGCCGTGTGATCGATCTCCCCATATCCTTTGCCCTCGGCTGTATACTCGGCGCGCTCAAATACATTGCTGTCCCACGCTCACGGTTGTACGCCAACATCTTCGAGCTCACTGCTGCCTTACTCCTCTCATTCCTCTCTCGGGCGTTCGGCAGTATCCGTTATGGTCCAGACGACAATCGCCTATTCTGCTTTCCTGCTCTCGCTCAATCCTCCATCGCTCTCATCCTACCAGGCTTTATGGTTTTGTGCAGTAGTCTCGAGCTACAATCGCAAAACATCCTTGCAGGTTCAGTCCGTCTCGTCTATGCAATCATATACTCTCTAGTCTTGGGTTTTGGGATGATGCTCGGCACCACCTTCTACGGCAAAATAGATCACAATGCCAGTTCTGCGTACGTGTGTCCTAACAGTTCCGGCCGAAATGAATATGCACACAACTTCCCAGCCGTTATTGCATTTACCATCTGCCTCACGCTTATCAACCAGGCGAAATGGAAACAGGTGCCAATCATGGCCCTCTTCTCGTTTGTCGGGTACTTGGTGAACTTCTTCACAAGCAAAGCGTTCCCACATAACCTACAAATAGCGAACTGTATGGGCGCCTTTGCTATCGGGATCATGGGAAATCTGTACAGTCGGCTTGGCCACGGTTTGGCTGCCGCCGCCATGTTACCTGGTATATTGGTGCAGGTACCTTCTGGACTAGCAGCGAGCGGATCTCTAGTCTCCGGTCTTGCGTTTGCAAATCAGGCAAGCTCAGGCAGCAACACAGCCGTTAACGAAACGATGAGCACTGCGACCTCAACGATAGCAAGCGCCACTACGGCGGCAACGACAGCAATAGCGTCTGCGCTCGCTGGCCATCCCGGGAGCCCTGGCAACACGGGTGACGCAGCTTTCCAGGACCTGGCAGCGCGAATTGGATCGAGCAAAGTATACGGCGACGTTGTTTTCGATTTGGCGTATGCGATGATTCAAGTTAGCATTTCTACCACGGTGGGGTTGTTTCTTGCAGCGTTAATTATCTACCCTGAAGGCAAAAGGAGGAGCGAACTGTTTAGCTTTTGATCTCATATTCTCGCATTCCATTATACATAGTTAGCGTTGAGCGTGTACATAACAGTAGATAGGTTATCATTCGAATATAATACATTGAAAGCCATTCATCCTGTTGACTCCTATGACGTCAAATCTGATCGATGTACAAATTACATCACTCAGTGTCGATCTCCAGGCCGGCTTTTTTACTCTGTATGGTTTCATCTCCCTCTGCGGCCCACAGGGTATACCGAGCCAAAACGCCCTCCCTTCAGCCAGTAAGGAGTTACCAGAGCAAATTGCTTAGCCACTCTTGTCTCCACGCTAAAATATCATGCGGACTGGACTGGGGGGCCAAAGCCAATGGCGGCCAGTGACGGGAGGGGGGAACGGCGACAGATCTAAGCATACTATCTATATACGACTTGAACTTGCCCATGCAGCGCTAACTAAGTACGACACTGCAGGGAAGAAGAGAAGATCTTGAAATAACCAGAGAGACAAGCATGTGGAATTCGATCGAATCGAGGCTCTGCTGTCGGTCCCTCCGTAACGATACCACGCTAGGAAGGATGTTAATATCGTAATAGATCTCATACCCACTGTATCATTGTAAGATGCCCCTCCATTGGGTGGCCCCCGAATCATGTAAAGGGGCCAGTTAACTTATATCTGATACGTAAGAGCAGGTTGGAAAGTTCGTCTGGGTTCCATCTTGGTAGCTGTTGGGGAGTATTTATCTGGCCGTCTCCCTCCCCTAAAAGTTGTAGTTTTCTGTCTCTCTCTCTTGTAAAAGACTACAACAGTTTCAATTCTTCCACTTGGTGAGTTTGGCTCAACCATGCCCTGACCCGACTGTATATAGCCTATAATATTTAATTGGAAGAAGCTAACGGGCGACGTTGGTTCTTCCGAATATAGCACATTCAGCAACGAAAAAAGCCGTTACTCCTAAGCACAATGGATTTTGTCAACAAGCTTGCAAGCAAGGCCGGTGGCAGCAGCGGCGAGGACAAGAACAACGATAACCTCAACAAGGGTAGGCTTCTCTTCTGTTATCATCAAGATCAGGGGCAGCGTGGTGATAGATACTGAATGATATAGGTATCGACTTTGCCCAGAAGCAGTTCATCAAGGCTGGTGAGGGCAACAACGACAACATCAACAAGGGTGAGTTGTATTATATCTGTTAATTATGAAGGCCCATGGCTAATTTGGCGAACTGTATAGGCATTGACTTTGCTCAGGGGTCCTTCTTGGGCCAGAAGGCTGAACAGAAGCCAACTGAGGAGAAGAAGACTGAGGAGAAACCAACTGAGGAGCAGAAGTAGATGATGACCGCGAGGTCTCCGTGTAAGCGTTGAACTCTTAAGGGGTAAGCTGTTGCCGTATTATATGATGGATTCAGTGAACAGTCGCTAACTCTACCCAGTTCATGCCAGGCTTTCTCTTGTTTTATGTATGAACGATAGTTTGGATGACAGGTTATTTAGTGGTATTCGTTAGGGCGGCTTGACTTGCCAGTGGGTTTCAGATAGCCATGTCGATACTTGCTGTCGATATCACTCGCACCGCTTAATATAGCAATATTTTCTTTCCATTGAAACAATCTGATGAGCCTTTCTTGCGACCTTATTCCGAGATATCTCCAATACCAAGCGGTAACTAGACCTGGTGGCCGGATGACCTTTTCAAACTGGTCTAAGAAAGTAACAAGTTTGGCCATCTCAAACCAGGGGGGTACCCAGGGAAGCCTTCTCCCTCCCCTCCCCCCGGTCCTTCGTTAGGAAGTCTGATGTGGCTTGCGAGCCGTGAACCCATTCCTCGGAACGGCTGCCAATAAAGAATAGCCATACAGACATGATCAAAGGGACATGCACCTGGCCACATTATTGCATTCATTCATAGTATACCCGTATACGGCGTAAGTTATACGCCAACAACTTGAACCACTATCAAACAGCCAACATCCCATGTATATTGTAGTTACTCCATAATATATACACACACATGTGTATGTATAGAATATCCACGGCAGCTGCATGAGGGTGGAGAGTGGCACTTCAACCAGACTGGCCTCCTTTCGTTTCTTTTGCCCATGAACGGGATTTCGATTGCTTTTTTTTTTTTACTTCTTTCATCCTCTAGAGTTGGGCTTGCGGAGTAAGTTTACCCCTCCACGGCTCACAGCATGTTCGTCAAACGATGGCTTTGAGCTGGACTTCCGTGGTTCTCCGATGATGCGGTTATGTAACATATCAAGTCACTGGGAGGATAAGACGGGTGCTGGAGTTGCTTATGTCGAGTTGGGCGTGCATAAAAGAAGCGGACTAGGTTGCACCGGCAAAAGACGGCCTTGAGCCGTTTGTTTAGGAAGCTGATTTGACGCCATATCATGCCTGTTTGGAGGTGTTTGTGTCTCGTTGATATGAGGGCTGATATCTGCACATACGTAGTAGCTGGAGGCGATGGTGTGGCAGTGCGGGATCAGTCCGAAAGCATGGCAGTATGTATCGTACATAGGATAGGCCTGACGATGCAGATGATTGACACCGGGTTGATGCTGGGCTGATGCCTGATGCTGGGAAACATGACAGGCTTCCTGGTGGGGAGGGTGTGGCGGGCGCTTTAACTGGCTTCATCTAACCTTTAACTGGCCTTAACTGGCCTTAACTGGCTTTACGTGCCTTTAACTAAGCTTAGGGCGCCCAGCCCCTAACTCTCCCCCCGAGCCAGGGCCGGAAGAAGCTTCCGGGGCTCTTCTTTCTGGTCAGCCGCACGCTTTTTGTCTCTTTTTCTCGTTATCGATAAAATTAAACTAATAATAATATAACCATCAGCTTCGTATATCTCTTGCTCTCTCCTTTTTCTCGCATTTCTCTCCTTGCGATGTAACCCAGCCTTGTTTTCCCCTGCATATAATAACTCGGCTGGCGTTGGCTCTGAGAAAAAGACGGGTTGCCCCTATATATAGAAATTTCCGTTCTTCTGCCTTTGTATTTTTTATTTTTTTTTGCCCTTTGCGAGCCTTTCCCTAGCACTCCTACAGCAAACCCGCGAAACAACAACAGCAGCAACAACAAACCAACCATCCTACTCCAGTTGTTTTCCCCATTCTTTCTTCGTATGCCTGTTTCTCTCTCCCTCTCCGTCTGTCTATTCCAGCATTAATTGATACTGGAAGTCGGTTAAGTTCTTCTCCGCTCGTTTACCGCCGTCAACAACCTCCCAGGGAGCCTGACCGTAACCACGACACCTCAGAAAGCCTATAGCCCTCTTTAGCACGGAAATCATCGATGAATTGACCCGTACCGGCCTCTATGACCCTACGATCATAGTCGACAGAGGCCTCTTTTCGATCGTGTCGGTTCCCTGACCTCCGCAGACCGCTTTCAACCAAGGGAAAGCTTCCCTCTCACTGAGCCTCTCTAAACGATGGTCCGCCTACCTCTCCCACATCGACGCAGTGGGAACCGTTCCCCGAAGATTGGTTCCTCGTCTCAGGATGACCTCTCTGCCTCTCCTGGCGTCTCTGAGATGAAATACCCGTTGATCTTGAAAACTCAGGTTATTAGTGTATGTCCTCAGCCGCATCACAACGCCTATATCGTTATTCCTTTTTTTTTTTTTATTTGCATAGAGAGCTGAATGTATGGGACTTTTAACCGTCTAGGGCCGCAACCTAGCTGCAAAGGATAGGAATGGCATGAGTGACCCTGTATGTGAATCCCTGTCTAACAAAACAAGATACACACGCACACCCCGGACGAGTAACCCATCTAACCAGCTCGTCAGTATCTGGTAATCACCCTAGGCCATGCCAGAGAGTCAACGCCGACAATCAGCAAGACTTTGAACCCGGAATGGAATGTCTGCTTCGATCTACCTATAGTCGGCGTTCCGTTGCTCGAATGCGTGTGCTGGGACAAGGATAGGTTTGGGAAGGATTACATGGGTGAATTTGATATCCCTCTAGAAGATATCTTTTCAAACGGTCAGATTCAGCAGGAAGTACGCATACCAACCCTTCGTTGATTGCTATCTTACTTTTATTTTCCCGCTTCTTCCGAAGGACACAGATATAGGATATGGACTAACCATGTCAACATCAGCCCCAATGGTACGACCTTCAATCAAAATGGAAGACAAGCAGCAAGAAGAACAATGATGTCTCCGGCCAGATTCAGCTGCAATTCTCTCTCATTGACCCTGCCAACCCTTCTGCCTCCCCAGATCAGATCCTCTCTAGGTTCAAGAGCCTCATCCGTAACAGTGATGATGAGGATGAAGATGCCACACCTACCACGTCTGGGGATAATGAAGAGGTTGGTGAAAGCTCAAGGGAAGACCTGACCAGGCCGGATGATATTGTGCAGCAACGGCAAAAGTCAAAAGTTGCTCGACTAAAGCGGAGGTCTATTGCGGTGCGAGCATATGAATTCTGCGGAGCCAAGGACGGGGTAGTTGGGATTGTTTTCATTGAAATAAACAAGGTTCTCGACCTACCACCAGAAAAGAACAGTGGGTCATCCTATAAACCCGAGCTAGACATCGAATATATATAGAGTACTAACTACGGTATAGTGACTCGCACGTCCTTCGACATGGACCCGTTTGTAGTCACGTCTCTCGGCAGAAAGACCATGAGAACCCGTGTTATCCGTCACAATTTGAATCCAGTCTTTGATGAGAAGATGGTATTTCAAGTGATGAAGCATGAACAGTCCTACTCCATCAGCTTCACAGTTATTGACAGAGACAAACTGTCTGGAAATGATTTTGTTGCATCTACAAACTTTCCTCTGCAGACCCTCATTCAGGCTGGCCCTGTAGCTGACCCAGAGACCGGCCTATACCAACTGCTCGATCTTCCCCAGGACCCGGTTGAGCCCTCCACGCCTCCATCTACTTCCAAATCTAGATTCAGGCTTACCCTCTCACGCTCTACTTCGGCATCAAATCTCACTAAAATGGCAAAGCCGTCTCTAAAATCTAAATCCTCAGCTGCTTCGTTAGCTAGCCAATACCAACAGGAAATACAGCAGGCCCCAACTTCTAACCCTACGTCTCAGAATGAGCCCACATCAATGCTGAACGTCCCTGGAGCTTCCTCGCCAGTTTTTCCCGACAAGGCCAACTTCTCTTCCACTAACCCAGACACAGAAGCATTCAAACATTACGTTATACCACTGTTACTGAAGAACAAAGATAGGTGGGAGGACAAGCATAATCCCGAACTGCATATCAAAGCAAAGTATATGCCGTACCAAGCTCTAAGGCAGCAGTTCTGGCGTGTCATGCTACGACAGTATGATGCCGATGAGAGTGGGCGTATCAGTAAAATCGAATTAACTACTATGTTGGACACCCTAGGGTCGACATTGAAAGATTCGACTATTGATGGGTTTTTCCATCGGTTTGCAGCGGAAAACGAGTCAACTGGAGACACTATGGATCTCACTTTTGATCAAGCGGTGATCTGTCTTGAAGAGAAGCTGCAGGAGTTGCAAAAGAAAACAGTAGGCGCCACAATGTCTAAATTAGTGCAATTCCCATCGTCCTCTTCAGGGCCGTTAGAAAGTGAGATCCTACCCGATAATGATGATGAGGATGATGATGACCTCACCCCAGCTGGGGGCGGTATTAGCCTGACTTTGAACCCTTCACGTACTAACCTTGAGGGAGCAGTATCGACCACAGCTAGTCGCGATGAATCGGCCTCTGGTAGCGAAGAGGGCACCAGCTCACCCCAGGGTGAACTCTCTGATGAGCGTGGTGAAGAACATGTTATTGAGATTCGAGAGTGCCCTCTATGCCACCAACCTCGCCTAGGCAAACGGTCCGATGCAGACATCATCACTCACCTTGCTACTTGTGCTAGCCAGGACTGGAGGCAAGTAGACAATTTGGTCATGGGCGGCTTCGTAACGTCCAGCCAAGCACAGAGGAAATGGTATAGCAAAGTTATCACCAAGCTATCGTATGGCGGCTACAAGATTGGAGCAAATTCGGCCAATATCTTGGTCCAGGACCGTTTGACGGGACAAATCAACGAAGAGAAGATGAGCGTGTATGTTCGACTAGGCATTCGATTACTGTATAAAGGCTTGAAGAGCAGGGAAATGGAGAAGAAGAGAAGTCAGTCAACTCATTTTGCCCTCATACCCCACACCATCAACTAACCATTTGCCAGTTCGAAAAATGCTCAAATCTCTGAGTATCAAACAAGGTCGAAAATATGATGACCCTGCTTCTTCCAGTCAAATTGATGCTTTCATCGAATTCCATCAACTTGACATGAGCGAAGTTCTCCTCCCTCTAGACCAGTTCAAGTCATTTAATGAATTCTTCTACCGTGCTCTGAAACCAGGCGCACGTCCCTGCTCCGCTCCCGATAATCCCAACATCATCGTCTCACCTGCAGATTGTCGCTCTGTGGTCTTCGACCGCATCACCGAAGCCACCCAGATCTGGGTTAAGGGCCGTGAATTCTCCATCGAGCGACTCCTTGGTAAAGCTTATCCTGAAGACGTCGAGCGCTACAAGAACGGCGCGCTTGGGATCTTCCGCCTTGCGCCACAGGATTATCACCGCTTCCACATCCCCGTTGATGGCATTCTAGGCACCCCAAAAACCATCGAGGGAGAATACTATACCGTTAACCCAATGGCCATTCGCTCTGCCTTGGACGTTTATGGGGAGAATGTTCGAATTGTTGTCCCCATAGATTCTGTTGCTCATGGCCGCGTGATGGTTATTTGTGTCGGTGCGATGATGGTCGGCAGTACCGTAATCACACAGGAGGCTGGGGCAAAGGTATCCAGGACTGACGAGCTCGGATACTTCAAGTTTGGAGGAAGCACCTTATTAGTCCTGTTTGAACCAGGGCGAATGAACTTCGACAGTGACTTGGTCGATAACTCAAAAGGTGCATTGGAAACCTTGGTACGTTGACTCTTCCGTTCCCTACACATGTATGCGTATTGCCTAACATCCCTTTTTCTAGATTCGCGTGGGAATGTCCATAGGTCACAGTCCAACTGTCTCCCAATATACCCCTGACATACGTAAGCCTGGTAAATATGCAACCGCCGAGGAAATAGAAGAAGCAAATCGCAGGATTGGTGGTCCCGATCCTTCATTAATCCCAGAATCAGCCTCGGACCTTCGCCTTGACGAAATAAAATAGAGACCCCGACAGCTCAGCTCGGAAACTAAAAACACCGCATTGGATTTCTAGCGATTATTTTTTTTTCCCCATTCCC
Organism: Microsporum canis CBS 113480; assembly: GCF_000151145.1. NCBI lineage: Eukaryota > Fungi > Ascomycota > Eurotiomycetes > Onygenales > Arthrodermataceae > Microsporum > Microsporum canis. The sequence goes on along the minus strand of NW_003299164.1, from coordinate 1,297,271 downwards.
GCTATCCCTCCTTTCTTCTATATACTTTTCCCTTTTTCTCTTCTCTCCTTTCCCCCAGGGTATATGAGTGCATTTATTGCCCGTTATTCTCTCATTTTAATTTTCATTTGTTGCATTGTCTGCCCCAGCGCCAGCGGACTACTTGTAATTCATAACTACTTCAATTGCATCTTCATTAGACACAGGGATAAGCACGCATATAATCTATCGAGTTCTTATATACTATATTTCCACTCTTCACGTCATAATCCATTCATCTGTGGTAGAGCTTGTTGGCTATTTTCTATGGCCCCCTCTAAGTCACGCTTTACTCAATAGACACATATAAACAGCTCGAGTCTCTTCTATATAAGAAGAGAAGGGTAAAAAATAAAAAAGAAAATGCATCGACCGGGAATCGAACCCGGGGCCCGTCGATGGCAACGACGGATTTTACCACTAAACCATCAATGCTGACTTGTCATGTGATAACACCCTCGGCCTGGCTTTTGTGGAAGGCAGCAAGTCACGAGGAAGCTCGAATCGAGATGACAGAAAGACAGAAACAGAAGACTCGACGGTACGCGAGGCCGCGATGGGCTGCAGGGATAGCCTATACTCACTATATAACGGCTGGGATAGCATAAGTAAGTGGAATGCCAACTCGTTATGTACAGTTACTAACCATTATGCAGATGTACTATGTATGTCGGCCAAGTAATGCTGTCTACCTCCACCTGGCAAGGCTACTCTACCGTCCCCGAAAGTGGGAAGCATCGCCATCAGATATAAACATACTACGTATGTGGCCATGGATCCTTGAAGTCTAGCCTCCTGCGAGATACATTGTTCGCCTCTAGCCCCGCGCCGCACCCATAACTATCCATTATTACAACCGCCAGCACCTCCAAAGTCGACAACCGGATATATATACATACGCACACTCGACGATAGCAAGGATAGCTATGACAGTTCGCTACAGCCAGAAACCTATCAATCTGTTCCGAGGATGGCCTCATCCCTCCTTACACCCAACGACTGCCCTCTCTGACGCATCGACAGCCGTCCTCGGTTCACCTACCCTCTCCGATCCAGCTTTAGGCTATGGCCCCGACGAAGGAGATCCCTCTCTGCGCAAGGAGATTGCGAGATGGCTGACTGCCTTTTATGAGCCGCGGGAAGCTGTGGAGGCAAACCGCATAGTGATATCAGGAGGTGCGAGTCAGAATCTGGCCTGTGTGCTGCAGGTGTACTCTGACCCGGTGTATACGCGGAATATATGGTTGGTGTCACCGACGTATTATCTTGCGTGCGGGATATTCGAGGATTCTGGGTTCGGAGACAAGATGAGGGCCGTCAGAGAGGACGCAGAGGGTATCGACCTCGAGTTCCTGGAGAGGGAGATGAGGAAGAGCGAGGAACGGGCTGTGGCCGACGGAAACCTGGCACCCGTACGTCATTCATATCTTTGCTGCTTCGTGCGAGTTGATTAAGATGCTAACAGTAGGGGTAGAAGTCCAAACTTCCGAAGCCATGGCGCAAGATATACAAACACGTCATCTATGCGACGCCTACCTTCTCCAACCCATCTTCGAGGATCATGTCTCTACGCCGGCGGACACAGCTTGTCCGTCTGGCTCGACAGTATGACGCACTCGTGGTGACGGACGACGTCTACGACTTTCTACAGTGGCACAGCGACCCGTCATCCTCGCAACCACAGCGTACTACCGCCGTTGCACCGCGCCTGGTTGACATTGACCGCTTCCTGGATGGAGGGCCATCGGACGAGTTTGGACACTGCATGAGTAACGGGAGCTTTAGCAAACTTCTCGGCCCGGGTTGTCGAGTGGGCTGGGCAGAGGGGACAGAGAAGTTTGTGTACGGCGTTGGGCAGACGTGAGTCTTTCATCTTCATGGAATTACATGTATCGGCCCCAGAATAACCATGGATTAGGGGCTCGACGAGATCTGGCGGTGCTCCATCACAGCTGACATCCACCTTCATCCGCCGCCTCCTCTCCGGCGGGTTCATCCAGTCTTACATCCCAGAGGTCCTCTGCCCCGCGTACTCGAGGCGGTATCACATCCTCAGCTCGGCGATCGAAAAGTATCTCAACCCGCTTGGTGTGACTGCTATCAAACCTCTTTCCCCAGATAATGCCTCATCATCTTCTTCGTCTCCTGCGACAGAGGACATTCCCAGCGACGTCTCAGGCGGCTACTTCTTCTGGCTCCGTCTCCCTCCCGGAGTTGAGTCAGACAGAGTCGCAAAAGTCGCGGCAGAAGAGCTAAACCTGAAGATAGCGGAGGGAGAGAAGTTCAAGGTCACTGGCGCGGCCGCAAAGCCAGACTATGAGGACACCAATGAGCCCCTAGAGGGCTTTGTGCGGATCTGTCTGGCATACGTGGACGAGGATGTGTTGGAGGAAGGGATCCAGAGGCTTGCACAGGCTGTTGAAAGGGCGCAGCCTTCCAAGGCAACTGGTGGGGGACTCGCCCTTTGACAATGAGTTCATACACCGACTATTTCGGGATATATATTCGTTGCCAATTGTACGGACGGTAAGTTGGACACAAAGTTGAACATATGCTTGCGTCAGCCGAAATGAGCTTCGGGGGAAGATCCAGTCACGGGCATTATCATGAGGAACTTTCGGTACCTCTGTGAACCAGCACATGCAAGGAAAGGAAATTGACTACTCAAAGATCTTGGGTGGCTCGTATTGAAGGGGGGAAATAAAGGTCGAAGCACTTGGCCGAAGAGACGAAGCGAGCCAGCTCGGTTATGTAGGAGTAAAAAAGTGGCATTTCAGTATTCAATATTGACGGTCAAGTCAACTGTTGCCATCAATCGGGTCGTGTAAATGAATATCCACGCCTGTCCGACTCTGCAGTACCACCCACACCTTTTCTCATACTTATGCTCATGACCACGGAGGTGCATATTCTGGAGGTTTATATGTACGGAAAGTAAGATAACATGACAGCCATGTGGATAACCGGACGGAAGCGTGGCCTGCTACCTTAACCTGCCGGTTGTACATTTGACGCAGGCTTGATACCAAGTCGACGGCATCTCATTGCAGGTTTATGTAGAGAGATGGAGAGATCCGTCTATACGGCGTCCGTATCCCCATATAGAATGATATACGAAGGAAATAATATGAGAAGAACGCCCTGATGCCGAACTAGCAGCGCGCTGCAGCGATCGACAGGATATCATCTTCTTAGTCTCTTACTAGTCCGCAAAGCTAAAGACGGGTTGGCGTTGCGGGATGCAAGTGATGAACTCTTCTCTTCCGCTCTTCTGTTCGGGTCTGTGGTCATCTTAGCTGGTGATCAAGCCCTTCCCCTTCTCTTCCATCTTCGTCTTCGTCCTCACAGGGCGTCGGGGGTGTAATGTCAAGGATGCTCTGCTCAGGGACATCAGCATATCGACATGGATAAGGGCGCGTAGCCCATCTGATACTATCCTTCCCACCCCCAATCCGTTCATAATAGTAGCAACTCCATTATAAACGGTAGAGCAGTAATTAAGGATGAAGGCCCGAGATGGACTTCTGATATGTTCGAAAGCGAGAGATGACCAGGTCACGCCCCGTCCTCCCCGTCTTCTTCCTCCCGTTGCCACTGAAAGTGCTGGATGACCACGGTGCTCGTCCAGTAAAAGAGAGTAGATGGACTATTATCATCAGATCCAAGAAAGCAGACGCAAGCAGACCCCGATAACAAGACTCTCGAGCACCGTCTCAAGAGAATGTATATATTTGTCGCCCATTCCCCATCCCATCGACGGGGTCTCCATGCTGAAACAGAGAGTATACAAGGGAAAAAGAGAGCACGTCTCCTCGATATCTCTGACTTGACAACATATAACCGTGGTAGGTGATTAGGCATAGACGCCCATCTGGAGCCCATCCCTCCCCCTCGCCCCCCGGTCTGAAACGCAGGCCGTGTTTCTCTGGAGTGCAGGCCACCGTCCATGAGTGGCTGTGAGAAGAGCATCTTCCTCCCCCTGAACGGCCGAACCTGAGCTTAACTGGCGCCCTTGGACTCTAGCTGGAAAACGGTGGCTGCTGGTTGGTGAATCTCTAGGAGCCTATTCATAGTATATTCGATCCATACTATGCTAGCATAGAATCCCTGGTGAGTGTTTGCTTTTTTTTTTTCCTTTCTTTCTATATCTCTTGCTGCCCCGGTCCTTGTATCAGGTACGAGCAAATGGTCAAGGGCTAATGAAGGGTTTCTGCTTCATATATTCGTGACATTCCTCGTCTTCCTGTCCTTCTTTTCTCTCTCTGTATAATTTCACTCTCAAGTGTACGAGAGGACCTGCTGTCCTTCATTGCCATCTTCTTTTCCTGTCACTCTCTTCTTATTGTTGATGCTGTGAATGGGTCCATTGTTTTGTTAGGCGCGCGAAGATATTTATACAGACACTCCCTTGAACTCTTGCGCCCAACACAGTGACTCTGCCAGGTCAATTGAAACATATATTTATTATATTGACTGAATACCAACAGGTTTCTCTCTTTGATATCGACATTCCTTCTGTCTTCTTCTGTTGCACATAAACCAGATATAAAAAAGGTGTTGAGCTCTGTGCTGGCCACTGAAGCTGCATCTATACAACAACAACAACAACAACCACTACACCAAGAACAAGGACAAGACCAACAAGAACGGCATCTGATATCCCAGACATCAATCATGGCTCAAGGTTTGGTCTCCAGCTTGCTGCTGGGCCAGATCCTGCTCGTCCTCGTCGGCCTCTTCTCGCCTGCTGCGGCAGTCCCTACTCCCCAGTCCCAGACACCAAACCCGGCAACGCAGGCATCAAACTACTGGGTCAGCTCGATCAAGCGCCAGGGAATCGCTCCCTTTAACGGTGGCGGCGCCGATTACAAGGTCTTTCGAAATGTAAAGGACTTTGGCGCAAAGGGTGCGTTCTCTCCTATATCTCCTCCCCCTATGACTTTAACATATTTAACTGACGAGGGCAGGCGACGGCTCCTCTGATGATACGGCGGCCATCAACACGGCCATCTCCTCCGGAAGCCGCTGTGGAAAGGGATGTGACTCTTCTACGACCACTCCGGCGCTCGTCTACTTCCCTCCAGGCACCTATGTCGTGTCCAAACCGATCATCCAGTACTACTACACCCAGATCGTGGGAGATGCGCTCAACATGCCCGTCATCAAGGCTGCGCCTTCGTTCGAAGGCATTGCCGTTATCGACTCTGACCCTTATGAGAACGATGGCAGCAACTGGTACACCAACCAGAACAACTTCTTCCGCAGCATTCGCAACGTTGTCATTGACCTGACCGGTCTGGACAGGGGCAAGGGAGCTGGTATCCATTGGCAGGTAGCCCAGGCCTCCAGCTTGCAGAACATTCGCTTCGAGATGGTCAGGGGCGGTGGTGACGCCAACAAGCAGCTTGGTATCTTCATGGACAACGGCTCCGGTGGCTTCATGACCGATCTCGTCTTCAACGGTGGTAACTATGGCGCCTTCTTTGGCAACCAGCAGTTCACCACCCGCAACCTGACCTTCAACAACTGCAACACCGCCATCTTCATGAACTGGAACTGGGCATGGACCTTTAAGTCTCTCTCCGTCAACGACTGCGGCGTGGCCCTGAACATGTCCAACGGAGGCTTCAACCAGACCGTCGGCTCCGTCATGATCCTCGACAGCAAGATCAAAGTG
>NW_003299164.1:1282054-1291158 GCF_000151145.1 Microsporum canis CBS 113480 | reverse complement strand
AACCAACCAGAGTGCCCTCCAGTGAACCTAGCAACGTTCCAACCAGAGTACCAACGGGAGGAGCTCCATCCGGTACCTCTGCCTCCATCCCATCGACTCCTACTCCCTCCACTCCACCAGCCGGACCTGCCAGCTGCCCAGGCGCTGCCGTCACCAAGGCCCGCGTCCAGTCCGCCCTACCCCAGCCCAGCAAGCCAGCCATCCTGCTCGACAGTTCCGGTAAGGTCTTTGAGCGCGCAAAGCCACAGTACGAGAATGTCCCCGTCAGCCAGTTCATCAGCGTCAAGAGCGCCGGAGCCAAGGGAGACGGCAAGACGGACGACACCAAGGCCATCCAGGCTGTCCTCGACAAGGCCACCGCCGACCAGGTCGTCTACTTCGACCACGGAGCCTACCTCATCACCTCCACCATCAAAGTGCCCAAGAACATCAAGATCACTGGAGAAATCTGGCCCATGTTGATGGCCACCGGCAAAGCCTTCTCCGACATGAAGAACCCCATCCCCATGCTCCAGGTTGGCCAGCCAGGTGACAAGGGAACCGTCGAGATGTCCGACATCATCGTCACCACCAAGGGCCCTGCACCCGGCTGCATCCTCGTGGAGTGGAACGTCGCTGAACAGACCCAGGGCTCCGTCGGTATGTGGGATGTTCACTTCAGAGTCGGCGGTTTCGCCGGAACGGAGCTGCAGAGCAACACCTGCGCCAAGACGCCCAACTCCAAGACTACCCCCGATCCAAAGTGCTTTGGCGCCTTCATGCTCCTGCACATCACCAAGACGGCCTCTGCCTACCTCGAGAACACCTGGTTGTGGGTGTCGGATCACGAACTCGACCTCTCTGACCATGGCCAGATCAACATCTACAATGGACGAGGTGCCTTGATCGAGAGCTCCGGCGCCGTCTGGATGTACGGCACCGCCTCGGAGCACAACACTCTATACAACTACCAGATTCAGAACGCAAAGAACGTCTACATGGCTTTGATCCAGACTGAGACTCCGTACGTACCTTCTTTGCTTTATCTATCAATAACAAAATTTGTGCATGCATAGCTAATAAATGTTATAGATACTACCAATCTAACCCAGATGCCCTTGTCCCCTTTGCTCCGGACTCCAAATACAACGACCCAACCTTTGGCGACTGCACAACTGCCGCCTGCAAGAAAGCGTGGGGTCTCCGCATTCTAAATTCCACTGACGTCTTCCTCTTCGGAGGCGGTCTCTACAGCTTCTTCGAGAACTACGCCCAAGACTGCCTCAGGACTGAATCCTGCCAGCTCAACATGATCGAAGTGCTTTGCTCTCAAACTTATCTGTACGGTGTTAGTACCAAAGCTAGCACCAACATGATCACTTCCGGAGGCAAGGGGCTGGTTCCTCAGAAGGAGAATAGGAGTAACTTCTGCTCTACCGTGGCTCTCTTCCACCAAGGAACGCTTTAGGGTGAAACGTCTTCTTCATCTTCTAGACATGCAGAAAATATACAATAAAAACAAAAACAAATGCAAAACCAGAAATTGTTATCTGTATTTTGAAGGCTCATTTCGTCCTTCTAGATTCTTTTCTTGACTACGGTTTATATGTTTTAACATAGCTATATTCCCTATTCAGTTGCTATGTCTTGTTTCTCATTCTATGTCTGCTCCTCTCTGCCAGGTTCTTGATAGCCTACACGAGAGTTGACCTCAAATCAAATATTATATGTATATGAAATACCTTGGCGGACGACAATTGAATACTTCTAAATAGTCATTATCATTAAATCAGCCGTATCATTAACATTCGCATCATACCAATGTCATAAAGTATCCACTTAGAACAGCCCAATCTCTACCCCACGCTCTTTGGCGATCATATCTGCAGTCCTGCCCCTCGCATCCCTCCATAGATCTCTCAGAATGTCCAACGGTACCTGGATATGTGGTGTTCCCGGCCCGTCAGCACCCATGTCCGGAAACAACTCTTGCCAAAACACTTCGATACGTTGTTTATGCTGCGGCGTGAGCAGGGTAGGTTGGTTCCCCGCCACAAAGGCAGGGTAAAGTAAGAGATTAAGCACCTCGCACGCCTCCTGTGACGGTTGCTGGTGCTGCCTATCCTGGCTATAGGGCTGCTGCGGTTGCTGTGAGGAGTCTGTGGTGAGAATCGTAGTAAGGTTAGATAGTATTGCCTCAACGAGGAACGGCGTAGGCGGACAGCCATCATTTTCACTTTGTGGTGACTTATATGGGTCCGAGGCAGAAAGGTCCGTAATCTCAACGTGGTTGAGCAATTTATATTCCCTCGAGGAGATAATTCCCGCCAAACGAGTGGCGTCCCATGCCAGTCGGGTCAACAGGCTAGGTGGGTGTGCGTTTCGGCCAGAGCTCTCGTTACCGCCATCGTTCCACTGCCATGTCCACAACTGCATCTCAACCCCTGTCTGGCCAACCAGGGAGAGAAGATCTATTAAGCTGAATGGTATATTGCTGTTCGGCTCTATCCCGCTTTTACCACGACAGTAGTCTCTCCATATATTCAAGGGCTTCGTTGCTCGGCCTAGAACATGCGTGGGAAGGTCGAAGAAGCCGATGCTGTCTAGAATCTCGGAGCTGATATGGCTTGGAGCAGAGAGTGTGTTGCGATATCGAATTATCGAATAAAGGCCATTAAGATGAATGGTCCATTTCATGCAACGATTCATCTTAAGACGTTAGATATATGTTTCTTCTGAAGTAAGGGGGGGACGTACTCCAATAGAACATAGTAAGATTCCAGCGATGAGAGTGGCATCTTTCATTGCGCATTTGGTATCACATACGTCCTCACGGAAGAGCCTGAGCGACTTTGCATAGTATTCTTCGAATTTATCTTCATGCTCGGGATGCAAGGTCAGTTGAAACATGAGGCAGTTCGCTATCAACGACCTGGACTCGGAGCAGAATGCAAGAATATCTCCAAAGGGAGACTGTCCGGCCTCTGCCAGATACTGGGATCCCCATTCTTTAACTGGTTCAGCAAGTTAGTGCAGCAAGATCAGCATGTATACATAGTAGATGGACGAACATTCTTCAAATATCTCCTCGTCAAAGGGGCTGAGCGGTATAGCCGTCACCAGCGAGTTTGACGTAGCCACGGACGGAGACCTTTCAACTGGAGAAGAAGATGCAGCGGCAGCAGCAGCAGCAGCAGTAGACTTCTCTGACTTGACCTTTGGCGAAGGAGAACTCGTCCTCGTCTGCGTTGGAGGCACAGAGAAGTTCAAGACTCCCATGCACTCCGAGAGCGACCCTATATTGGCCGTTGGGCTGCCCCTGGGACTCTTCTGCTTCACTCCACCAGCGTTTCCAGTCGATATACGAGCCGGTTGAGCTGCAGAAGAGGACGCAGACTGCTCGTTCTTCCCGCCAGGCACATCCTTGGGATGCACCGGGATAGCTGAGCCCATCAGATATCCTCGTGAGGCCACCCCGTTCCCCCATTTCAGACGAGGTCCATATCCGCTGCACTGCAACGACTTACGCTCACAGGGAGTGCAGAACGGCCGTTTCTCATCGCACTTCTTGCGCCGGGCTCGACAGGTCCAGCATCCATTACGCGAACGAGTAGTGACCTTTCTTGTGCGCGGCTTGGGCTGAGGTTGCGGTTCAGACATCGTTTTGACTATTTTTCAACCGGCCATGAATATTACCATTTACATGACAGGAACCAGCTAACTATCAGACGGGAACGACCGCAATATCTAGTTATCAGAGACAGCTTGGCTGCTAGAGGATGCTGCAGGCTGATTATTTGATATTATCACAGAAAGCTCAAACGTCCCCTCGAACGGTGGATTATGCCGATTTGAATAGGCTTCAAAAAGCAATATAACGTCCAAGAGCCGGAACATTCACCAAGGTTCAGTCTGATTATATACGTGAAAAGTGAAAGGAACTCATGCAACAACATGAATAAGCTGCTCAGTCAACGGCTTCGCGATTATTATATCCATCATGAACGTTCCCCTCTCCCCTTGCTCCGTCACCAAACCTCCCCGGTCAACGGCTGTATCCCTGCAATCCCTCCGCAAAGGAGAGCCTCTAGCGTGGAGTTTTACGCTTACTGCCAAGGACAGCTTCCCCAAGCGAGAATGTCTTATTCAAACGATGGGATCAGGCCATATTTACTCCCACAAAACGATAATATAGGAAGCCCTTAACCTGAGGTGTAGAGGCCGAGACAGCACCACTTGAAGTCTGCGTCCTTGTTCGAACTTGTTTGAGCCTCAGCTGGAGTCGCAAGAGGTGGATATGAGGGCGTGGCAGATTTAGATCTTGCTCACATTCGATCGATGACACGACATTCTATCCCTGGCCATTTCCAACAATGCAATCCTTTTCGTCAGCATTATTCAGGGGCAACTTATATACTACGTACGTCAGTGATATGACTGGCTACACGAAGTAACGACAAGGCACACGTTTATCATATTACTGCAATTGACTTGTTGGTCCGACCTTGCCAACGAATTCAGATATATTAACAGTCGAAAAAAAGAATGGGCTTGCTCCCTGGATATGTTATAAAGGATCTACGCGCTCTTTATAATCGAGCCCCTTTCTTGATCCCGTCTTCGAGACTCAAATGAAGCGGGCTGGTCACTGGTTCCTTGGGCGCGTAGCCAACTGTCTTGCTGGGATCCTTTCAAAAAAGCTTGACTCAAAGCCGTGACGCAAGCAAATCCCGCTGTGGCTTCGAGAGAAGTTTTCAATTCTCTTTGATAGCGTCTAGTTACTACGATCTGGTTGGACCACAGCCTGGAGGCCACGCAAGACACCATTTGCCCAAAAGAAAAAAAAGCTTCTCAACTTGAGACAAGGATCTTGAAACATACATACTACTGTTATACACAATTTAGCCTTGACGGTGGTCGGCTCCATTCCTGTCTCTAAATTCCTGGGGGCGGCGTCCGAGTTGGAGTTAGGTTGGTTTTTTTTTTTTTTTGGATTATCCTGGAGCTGCGATGTCTTTCCATGCGCGAAAAATGCAACCACACTCCAAATAAATGAAAAATAAATAAATACCGCGGCGCCTCCCGTTCGACTCAAAGCGATGAGAGGATTTCTCACTGCATCGAGAATTTCTGTGCAACCAAGTTTGCTGTGCTTCTGCTTTGTGATACCGGGAGGGTGAAGGGCTCGTTCGCATACCTCACATGTCTGCTCGGGTTCACCAAGTTCGCTTCTGCTGCCCCCTTTAGTCCACTCCTGGATACCTTTCTTATATATATAACATTTGGCCGGGTGCTCGAACCGAGAGGGCCCTAAGCTTGCTTTTTTGTGTTTTTTGGCCATTCAGGGCGGACGAAGGGACATGCATTCGCTTAGAGGGCTGGTGGCTTCGGCCTTACTGCTCTTTGTTATCTCCTGCAACGGACAGCCCCTACACCCATCTCACGATACTGGCCATCTAAGAGACTACCAACCAGGTCGTTCTTTGGCTGATTATGAAGCTGCTTCTGTGTTGAAGAAGGTTTTAAGCCAGCCCATGCATACTGGGGATGGGATACGTAATCTAGTATCCATCGCCAGAGAAGAGTTAGCTGCCCAAGAGGCACAGAACGACGACCAAACGGTGGGTATTTTCCGCCTTATCCCTCTTCAGTCCACTTTCAAACATACACAGTATGAGAAGATAGTTCGAGAGTTGGCTGACCATGATATTTTTTAGGTCATGAGGACCGACAGTCAATTACAAAATACTGATACCGAAGCCCTCCATCAGGATGTAAAGGACGACTCGCCATCAGTATCACCTTCACAAACATCCGGTTACTCTCCCGACGCATCTGGCGTCATTGCCAACTCCCGCGACTACGATTTTCTCCCGGACGAGCTCAACGGGTACGCTGGCAGCAGCCCGGGGTGGCTTCGCTTAGTCAAAGAATCCGGTATTAGCACAGCTGGGAGTTCTGGCCGGGTTGAATTCCTAACTCCTGGGATAATAATAACAGGCGTAGTCATTCTGCTCCTTGTCACCATTGCATTCTTTGATTTTATGCAGTGGATTCACCTCAAACGATCAAGACCACGCCGAAGGCCATCGATGGCTTTCTTCATCATAGATGGAAAGGCGATTCCCGAAATCAAATACAGCGACGAGGACGACTACGGCCGAAGGGAGATGACGGTTCCATGATCCAACGGCGTCTGTCATCTCTCCGTCGACAGGAAGAATGTCACTTTGAGACCAGTTCCGAATTGGCCATCCCTTTCTTTCCCCTCCTCCCTTTTCATTTTTTTCTCGTGCATTGCGAGCCACATGTCTGTATGTTAATAACGTGTTTTCTCTACGGTTTTTCCTTTTTTTATTTTATTTTTTTTTTCTTTACTAAAGGGTGTGACTTGTTTGATTTATGGGTGGTGCAACTTCCCCAAGGACGGTTATTTGGTCGATCTATGCATTATTCAGCTCTTCGTACAACGATTGATATCTGCATCAACACGAGATTTTTTTTTGGTCATTTTTATAATAAGGATATATTAGGTCAAGGGGCTGTGACGCCACCCCCATGCAAGGCACGGTGATCAGCAGTATAACCGCCCAACCCTTGCTACTCCGTACTATGTATAGAGTATTTAGCTATGGTCTAGGTGTAACGATCTACGGCAGCGAATATACAACACCATACTCTATATCTCCGTGGAAATATCTCTGCCAGACTGTCTTTTATTCCTGCATTATCATTTTGAAAATTTTCGGGTTGACCATAAACATAGCATATATTCCACATTAGGATAAGACAATAGAAATGGACATGTATTGTATACCTGTATAGGCTCGCTTAGCTATGAGAAGACTCCTTCCTAGGGTTGGCTATGGCGAAGAGCCGTGCTGGAGATTGAAGGAAAGCAACAATTTCCTTTCCAGTGACCTTTAGCTGATAGTCTGGGTCTGCCATCTGCAGGTCAAATTTCCTCAGCACCTCAATCAAAACAACCATAGTCAACTGCAGAGCAAATCTCTTGCCGAAGCAGTATCGCTTGCCGTTTCCAAACCACTTTTTAGCACCAGGTGGTAGTTTCTCAAAGGACTCTTCTAGCATACGTTCTGGCTTGAATGTTTCTGGGTCTTCAAACACTTCAGGATCGCGGTTTACAGCGCCGAGTAGGACCAGAATTGATTGATCCTTTGGTACCCGATACTCTCCTCCTGCAAGCATAACGTCACCTGGGTGATCTGAAGGGATGGGCTCGACGAGGAAGCCTGGTGCGGAAGCAGAGAGCCGTAACGTCTCTCGTAGAACCGCATCTAGATAATGCAGCCTTGATAAGCTCTGCGCCGTGATCTGAGGATTAGAACCGAAAACAGTGTCGATCTCCTGCCGAACCTTGGCCATAACTTCAGGGTGTTTCATTAAAAAGAACAAAGAGAATGTTATGAGGCCAGCAGTAGTAGTCGACGTAACTACCATGGTGATTATTTCATCGATGACCCTCTCCTCGTCGACAGTTTCGCCTGTCTCGGGGTCTTTAGCTGACAGGAGGGCATGGAGCATGTCTTGCTTAGGAGGGTTTTCCGCCCTTTTAGCAGCAATGAAATCGGATGCCATCCCGCGAAAGTCTCTAATCTGTTTCTCGTAGACGTCCCTGTAGAGGAGCCAGGTAAGGAACTTTGGCCTGTTGGGCCGCTTAACCATTTCCCAGGAGGCATGTTCCAATAGTTCGATAATGGGTGGTCCCTCGCCGCCGAGTACATTGTGGCGTTGATTGAAGAAGATATACATTGCCGATTGGGTAGTTAACCGTTTCATATCTTCCGTTATATACACACGCTGGGGTTGATCAGAACCTGATGTCCATCGTGTAACAAGCTCTGATGCCATCTCCTGTAGTTCCTTCAACCGCACGTCGTCGCTTGACGGGGAAACAAAAGGCACCATGATCCGGTGTGCTATTCCCCAGCTGGGTTCATGGTCGTAGGCAGTAAATAGAGCATCATGGACTGCCTGGCGCATAACCTGGAACATTGGTGCTTGAATGTTCTTGCGGAACCGTTTCTCATCACATACCTCTGCGGCAAGCTCGACATTTCCAACTATGACAAGTTGCTTGCCGAGAGCCTTGATCTTGAAGATAGGACCTATCATATATTAGCAGGAACTTCAAGCGAGGAGACTTGACAAACTTCGCTGGCATACCGTATTTGTCTGCAAGCTTTTTGAACGAGCCCCAGGTGTCATTTGGGTCGAAATCGAAGACGTTCCCCAAGAAAGGGAGGCCAGGGGGATGTGGTATAGAGGCAACCATGGTGTTGTTGGATGTTATATCCTGCGCTTCCTCTGGGAGCACAACGAACAGTCTTCCTTATGTAGATTCATCATCCATACCTGCTGCCGTTGACCCCTCTAACACCCTCATCCCATGCATGAGACGGCATGGGGTGCAGGCCTCAAAAAACAGTCAACCACTAGTAGTAGATAGGCCATTTCGAGTAACAGCTCAGTCCACCAATCGCAGTGACTGACATTTACGCCTAGTCTGTGTGCCACCGAGAGATGTTTGATATCAAATGACTTGTGATCTGGACCAGATAGGTCACTTTGAGCCAACCAGCCTACTGAAAGCTGGCGTTTACCAAGCCGGATCTATACCAGCGAAGCCCCTGATCTGGCTCAGCCATCTAACGATGAAGCTCACGCTGGAAAAAGAAGCCATTCCTCTTCGAGCTTCACGTACACAATCCGTCGAGGATGTTTCTATTGCTCCATCCATCTGCGAAGACAGTGAGAGAAAAGTCTTCCAGCAGAGAGAATTCTGAATGTCCTTCAGAGAAGACTGAAAGTCAGTCAAGACTTGGTGTTAATCACGGTATATTTCACGAAGAGGTACTCCAAGGGCTCTCTCTCTTTCGAAGGCTTGGCCTATTTGCGGTGATTTGGGGATATATATATCATCGCGTTGACATCAAGAATTGATTCATCACGGAGAGACTGTGTTATCATCTCCAACCAGGTCTGACTACAGGGTCACTGGTAGAGAGTCTGCAGCAATAATCCAGTTCATTGCCTGTTAAGTGTCACCATATTGGCAATTAAATATCAAAGGCTTGACTGCTGCAAGGAAGAAATGAACAAGC
>NW_003299164.1:1249663-1281954 GCF_000151145.1 Microsporum canis CBS 113480 | reverse complement strand
TGGTACATAATAGTCGCTCTCCCGTGTTCGAAACCCGTCCAGTGCAGGCGCTTACATGGTCAGGGATGGTAGCCAGTCCTTTTACCCCCCTTGTCAGTCCATATGCACTGATCTACCCGTCGTGGCTCTTCGTTCTTCGCCGATAGGACAAACCATATAATCAGTTCGGGTGATTTACCCCGTTTCAAGTTTCTCTGTCTGTATACGAAGATCGACCTAGCGGAATATACGGAGAAATACGGCGGAGTTTCATGGAGAATTTCAGCGTTTCAATTGAGCATGAATCTAGGTACAGAGGGGGGAATCACATAGCATCAAGGGAATCACAGGAGGGAGAAACAAAACCAAGTAAGGTGGCTAATAAAACTAACAAGAGTCGTAGAGCGCAGCTCGATAGGGAAAGAAACAAAAGGAATGGTCAAGAGTGATAGATGGTGATATAGTCCTTCTCCTCATCTTCGGCGTCTCGAATCTCCACATGTCGAACGCGAGGCGCATTTTGTGTCGCATTCTCGATATTCAGGAAAACTGCCTCGGGAACGCTGTCGCTGTCACTGTCACTGTCGCTTCCGCTATCGTCTAGGACCATCTCTGGCTCTGTGCCCGCCTCAGTCTCCGTTAGAGTGGGAAGTTCCTGAATGACTTCCGCAAACGATACCTTACGCGTCCTTTTGATCTTCTTTGCATCAGCTTCTTTGGTTCCGGTGTTCTCATGGGCGGATTTGGACGTTTCATCGACACCTGCAGCTGCAGCTGCAGCATTAACAGGGTTGTTCAAGGCAGACAATATAGTGTCATATTCGACGGTCGTTGCTGGCGCTGGCTTCTGCACATGCGGAACCCGGACGACGAACTCGTGTCGGACATTGGATGTCTTTGCAGCTTTGGCGTTGACGTTTGGGGAGGTGGCCACGGGGGCAGACTTTGGCAGAGCTTTGGCTGACTTGATGGGCTTGCCGTACTGCTTTGCACAATTGAACGTTTCGTTCAGGTCAAAGCCAAGCTGGGAGCTGAGGTTTTGGATGACAGAGCTCAAGTCGGTTGGGCCATCGTGGCTTGACGGGCTGTAGCTCAGTCCGGAGGTGGTGGAAATGGAGCTGAAGCTGCCGTTGGAGGCGCTCCTGTCTCGACCGATATTGTCACGGCGAGCAAGGAATTCGCTTCGGTGGCCCCTGAAGGAGGCATCGCTGGGCTCTCTCCTCAGCGAACGGGGGCGGGTCGACACGGGCTTTTGCTTGGGGAAATAGCTGAGTTGGGCTCCCCAGGTGAGCTCTCCAGACTTGACATTGCCGTTGGAGAGGATAGAGGATTCATGGACCCAGTCAGCGTCCATCTGCTCCAGGTAGTCCCAGACTCGGGGAGAGGTGTGTTGGAAGTACATCGAGGCCATGGCGTCAATTCAATAAATATTCAACCAGGGTGGCTGTCCGCAGTAGTCAATTGTGTAGACGGTCAATTGATAGTTGGGGTATTTGTCCAAGGTAGATGGGAGGAGTATATGAGGGAGCGTGTGCTGGTATATATAATGTGATAGATATGTGTGGGCGCTGTTTCAACCTTTATAGCAACAACGCCTGTGGTTTCATGCAAAAGCATAAAATATATACGTAACCCGAGTAGGCGCTTCCAATCCCCTCCATCATCAGGGCCTACATAGTACGTACGATGCATGTACGCGCCCAGCAGCCATATCTAACCTCCTCCGTACTCGGAGGAATCCCACCCACCTGATCGACGAATGCTGCATACTATGTATGTGTAGATTGGATGGCCAGGTACATGACGGGCTGGTGGAATTGCGTACACAGGGCTCCGTCCACAACAGCGCCATCAAGCAATTCGTCACCAGAAAGAGGAAAAAGAAAAGCACGGAAGCCGAATCACGGCCAGACGCAATGCCCTGGGAATGGGAGCACAGGCGTTTGGTACCCCAGGCCAGAATGAGAAAGCAGACCCGGTTGTAAATGGGCGCTTCCTTGCATTCAGGCAACACAATTAATTGATAGTTAGTTCTCTTAAAAGCCTACGTAAAAAAAAGCACCTTGATGGCTCGGCGCCAATAATACGGGGCCAACAGCAGCAGGTCAAGCTTTTTTTCCCTTTGCATGTGAACACGCAAGTCTGTTGCTTGAGGTGGAAAAGTGGCCCATAAACATACATACTATGCGGTCTATGATGATATGTGGCAATGCGACTGATATTGCTCAACTGGGTGGGAGCCCACCCTTCTTCTCAAAACCCGGTCCTGCCACAACGCTGAGCGGACCAGGCCCAGGAGGGCGTGCATGATGACTGCATGGCCACTGCAATCTTAGTATTACATTGTTGTATATGCTGGGGAACTCTTTTTTTTTTTTTTTGACTTTTTTTTTATTAATGTTGTTTGGTTTCAAAAGCGTTTGAACCTGGCCTGAGGCAGCTCTCAACTTTCAATCATGGCGTATATTGGTCAACATTCAGATTTGCTCATTTAACACCCTCCATGTATCTCTTTTTGTATGTTCGTAAACGAGGCTATCAGATGGGACTTGTTCGCCTTAATCTCCGATATGCTTCCCGTCTGCCGAGCCAGGTCATGCAATCCCAGCATGTTCGGTGCATTGCAACGTTGACGGGGGCTTTGACAGGAGGCTCTCCTGCACGGCCAGCAGAATCCCCAACCGCCGAGCAAGTTGTGATCCTGGGCTCGGGATGGGGTGGATATACTCTATCCCGCAAATTGTCGGCCACTAAATTCTCTCGCACAGTAATATCACCTCGGTCATATTTCGTCTTTACCCCTCTGCTTACTGATGCCGCCATTGGGTCGCTTGACTTCTCTGAAATCGTGGAGCCGGTCCGAGATCGCTATAGCAAAGTCCACTTTGTTCAGGCCGCCGCTCGAGCCGTCGACCTGAACAAGAAGACAGTCACATGTGAAGCTAGTGTGGTTCGAAGCGGCGTCACGGAGACGGCAAGGGTAGAACAACACCAGCATGAAAAGCAACATGGACATGGATTACAAGGCGGGGCAGAGAGGAGATGGGAATCTGGGGAAAGATTCACGATCCCTTATGACAAACTTGTGGTCGCCGTTGGCTGTGTGAGCAGGACATTCAACACTCCTGGAGTCAGAGAGAATGCACTCTTCTTCAAGGACATTGGAGACGCACGAAAAGTGAAGAGACGGATAAGAGAATGCTTTGAGCTGGCGGTTCTGCCCAATACACACCCTGCGACGCAGAGATATCTCTTGCATTTTGCGATTGTGGGTGCTGGGCCGACAGGGATCGAGCTGGCTGCTTCACTGTGCGATTTTATCCATGAAGACTTGGTAAAGGTTTATCCACAGCTGAAGAAGATGATTCGTATAACCCTCTTTGACGTTGCACCTACGGTATTAAGTACATTTGATGAGTCCTTATCTAAATATGCCATGGATACTATGAAGCGAGAGGGGGTCGACGTGAAGACAAACCACCATATCGAAAGCCTTCGATGGGGTGAGCCTGGCGCTCCTGGTCCGCACGAGATGGATCCGAGGGGTTGTCTGACCATCAAGACCAAGGAAGATGGTGAAGAAGGCATCGCAATGTGTGTCTGGGCCACCGGTAACGAGATGAACGAGTTCGTCAATGATGCCCTGTGGAAGGTAGAAGAGTTTCCAGCTTCATCTACTTTGGAGAGGATGGACCATATCCCAGTATCATCACAGTCTGCGCAGTCTGCAGCGACATGGACGGTGAAGAAAGCCGAGAAGACAGGTGCTCTCCTGGTCGATGACCACCTTCGTGTCCAGCTCCAATCGAACGATGGCCGAACAGTAACCCTCAAGGATGTGTTTGCTATTGGTGATAACTGTATGCTTGAATCAAACTCACCACCTGCAACGGCCCAGTCTACTAACCAGGAGGCCATCTGGCTTGCTCAATGCCTGAACGCAGCCGAATCCGACACCGGCCTGTCTCGGTCTCCTGGCTTCTCCTTTAGAAATCTGGGCATGATAGCGTACCTCGGCCATTCAAGAGCGCTCATGCAGTTCCCCCAGACAGGCCAGGACAGGGGTAAGGCTTCTCTTCTGCCCAGAGGATTGACCGGATATGCTGCATGGCTAGTATGGAAAGGAGCGTATCTTTCTATGAGCATCAGTTGGCGCAACAGACTGCGTATTCTGTATTCTTGGGTCTCAAATTGGGCGTTTGGAAGAGACATTTCGAGGTATTAGTAGTTTAATCTCGGCAAAAGCTCTTATCTGTATCATAAAAAGTATTACTTGTATATGGACTTTTGATATTCTCTGGTGAATTAACAATGATTTCTTCTCCTCTTCGAGTTTTCTCCTCAGCAAAAAGTTAAGGCTGAAGTCCGAATAACCTCTTCCCCCTTTAGGAAACGAAAGCACGGTCGTACAGCTTATTTTTTTTCGTTTTCAACTTCAATTTCAACATTCTATGATTGATATCGACACGCAGTTGACCTCATCCTTGCCTTTATTACTACAAGCCTCATTGTGTAAACGTTTTGTAGGGTGAAAGAAGAGCGCATATGCTGTTTGGTACGGATTATTTTTTTGCTCAACGTTTTATGACCAGAAGTAGCTGCGTAAGAGCTGCGAGATGGAATCAACTACGCGGCTTTGGATGGACTCTTCAGTGTACCAGCCTTGCTAATCCTAAGTCTTTCAAGTCAGATAGATCGATGCCCATCAAGCCACCACGCGATTCAAAGTGGTGACAGATTAAAGGTCTAGTCAACGTTGGCCAATTCCCTGCATAGGTATCGGTGTTGTCATCATTGTGGCTGAGCGGCTGGCCAGGTCAGACCGCCACGAGAAGAAGAGGGTGTATGGAGCATTGTGTATGGAGTAATGGAACGAACGTTTTTTTGCCATACATAGTATGATGCCTGCATCAGCTTCGCCGCGTCACTCGCCGTTGTACCCAAAGTCGCTATGTTGCGTCATCTACCGCATCGCCTGAGAAGACACATGCACACCTTTTGGGACCGCACGAAATGTCAAGCATCGGAACTGTCAAACGGAGTTGTGGATCAAACAATGGTGCCATTTATTCGCCGCCAACGTTAGTTAATACTCTCTGGAGATGAAGCCTAGGATTAGCACAACAACAAGAGACCATCCAGGGTCCTAGTCCTAGCCAGACCCGTACCTAGCGAGCGTTATAAAACATGTCAGTTGGAAGCTTCATATATTTTTACCTAAGTATAGGTACAGAAGAGCCTCAAGATTTGACCTTTCCACTATGAGCAAAACATTGGGTTGATCCCCGTCCCTGAGCCCTTGGAGAGCAAGTAACCAGAACCAGCGGCATCAACGCTGCCGTTGATAGGTGTACACACATTAATAAAGCGGACTATCCTTGCGCTTATTGCTGCGAGGCCTTGTTGCACTAGGGTATTTGGCCCCCTTGACGCTGGGCTCCGTCTTCCGACTCACTTCCTCCGTCTTCATTCCTCCTCATTCACCTTCCCCTTTGGCCTTGTTCACACATGGGTGGTCGGTAGCTGGAGAAGCCGTCGAAAAAAAAAAAAAATAGTGAGAGGCTGTCGACAATGAAACGATTTATTGGGACTATTACCAGCAAGCGGAATAGTTGTATGTTCTTCCATGACACGGCGTATTTCTCTATCCGAAGATGAGTTGAACTGACAGATTCGATGGGATGGTTAGCTCTTGGAGGCCTCGGTGCTGCCCAGCCCAACGATGCCCCTGAAGTAGCAGTCCTCAAGGCTGTGGTAAGCTTGAACATCCTACCATTTGTTTATCGCGAAGGCAGGTACTGACGGGCTTAATATCTACAGATCCAGTTCTGCGAAAACTCCAACACAAACGTACGCTATCAAGAGCCTTTAAATATATTCATCCTAATACATCTCCTAGGAAAATGACTACTTATCACTACCTACGATCGTCGAGGCTGCCGAGTCAAGCCCTGCAGCAGCCAAAGTTGCTGCAAATCAGATTCAGAAATACATCTCAAAACCGGCTACCTCGCACCCCCAACGCCAATACAATGCGATCATGCTAATACGAATCCTGGCTGACAATCCGGGCCCCTCTTTCACTCGTAATCTTGATGCGCGGTTTACAGCGTGTGTCAAGGTCCTACTTCGCGATGGAAGGGACATGAATGTTGCGCAGATCTTGCGCGAGACTCTTGAAATGCTGTCGACAACGAAAGCTGACGACAGTAACCTCTCCGGACTTATCCAAATGTGGAACAGAGAGAAAGAGAAATTCGAGAAAACCTATGGTTACCCGCCATTTGGAATACCACCCGCTCAGGTATTTTTGGATAACAGCCATTCCTTTCATGTCTGAGATAGGCGCTGATTTCGCTATAGCCGCTCCAAGCCCCAGGCCCCCATGCTGGGCAAAGGCAAGATTACTTTTCCCGTCAGCATAGGCTTCGAGGTCTTCCGCCACCGGGTGAGCTTGCTGCACGGGTCAATGAAGCCAATGAATCGGCGAAACTACTCCAACAGATGCTCATGTCTACCCCCGTATCGGAATTCTACAACAACGATATGCTCATGGAATTCGCTACTCGTTGCCAGTCTGCATCTAGATCTGTGCAGGGCTACATAAACTCATCTAACCCGGCGCCGGATGAAGACACTATGCTTACCCTGATTGAAACTAATGATAAGATCTCCGTTGCCTTATCGAGATACAATCGTGCTGCCCTAGAAGCAAGGAAAGCTGGCTTTAAATCTCCATCGGAGTTGGCTGAACCAGGCCAGTATCTAATTGACCACATTCCTGACCACAACCAGAACAATAATCGGGGCCAACACCAGAACCCGGACTACAGGAGTGGACAACCATCCCTTCAGACAACTGGCCCATTACCTGTTGGGGATACTGGACCGGAGCCGGTACAGCCAAAAAAGCAACGATATATACCCCGGCTCTCCATGCCCAGAATGCCCAAGAAGCTCTCTAAAACGTCACCAAGTCAAGCTCCCGTTCAGAATGAGGAAACAAAACCAACGCTATATACACCGCCTGCCCATACCGCCAATGCCGAAAGAACACCTGCGTCGCCTCCAGTATCCCCACCGGAAACCTACGCAAATAACATGGCGTCAAAGCATAGCTGTGAAGCGCACGATTCCTATGCGAATGGAACCTCACAGTTAATTAACAGCAATAGTAGTAACCACCACGCCGATACGAGCAATATGAACCACCTTCCCCATACCACTATTGCACCACCTATATCGTGGGAATACAATCCAAACGAATTCCAGGTCGAGAATCCGTTTGCCGATAAATTCGCAACGGACGCTAATTCGGGAACTGATTCAAATAGGGTCAGCAGGATTGTTGAACATGATGGCACAGATGCTGCTACTACTGCTGATCATGATGAGCTTAATCAATCTGCGAAGAGGGGAAGGTATTACTCCCAGGACTTTAACTTATTTGATAACACCAAGCAGACACCGTCTGAAGCGCTAGCCTTAGCACCTGGATCGAATCATGAAAATAAGCCAACGAACCATCCCTCAGCTCATACATGAGAATGGCACATTCATTTGTGGAGATGAAGACAGTTCAAAGCGCATACTTTTGTTTCTTTCAACCCTTTAATTACCTCTATTTGCCTTTTATTTTCCCTGTTTCGCTCCCTATTGCCCCTTCTGTTTACCCCTATTGGAATTAATATTACGTTTATATAGCGTTGATTTTACATTAACCCGCATCCTTCCAGGGTATCACTACAATTGAGCCATACAGTTCTTGGTTATTCTAAATAAATTGGTCTTTTTTACCACATTGGACATATATCTATAGCTTTCTCGGGTAGCTATTCCTCTTAATCTTGGGCGGAGGAGTATTCCTGAAACTTGATATTTGAAGTCATTGCACATCATCTAGGGCGTTATCCAACGTATAAAAACATCTGGATCTGATAAAAGGGATATCATCATAAAAGGGCTAAATACAAGAAGCGAAAAACTTGCAAACTCCCACTAGTGAAACACCTGGGCAAAAGGACCGGAGACTTTTCATATCACCAAGTAAACGCCTCTTCGACAAAATCGATAACTTGGCCCTTGCCAATCCGCTTTCTTACACTGGAACGAACCTCGTCTGCAAAGGCCCCGGGGCCACAGACGCTTACACCAGTAGCTCCAACCGGATCGGCCAGCACCTCCTCAAGTACCACGTCGGGCCGACACCGACCAGGGAACATTTGGAGTGTGGTGCTCGGGCTCTGGATTTCACGTTGGCTTCTGGGTTTGCTGACGAATAATTTGGTTACCAAGACGTCCCGGCGGTTGGGCATATGTAGTATCGAGTCCATGAATCCACGGACCCAGGCGAGATGCTCAGTGGTACGAACGGACCAGATAAGGTATATACGACGTGTGGCTATGGTGCCTGCGTCGGCGGCAGCGAGTAGGTCGCGAACATGCATCAGATGATGGGTAATTCCTGCACCACCAGAGAAGAGGACTACGGTGCCATAGCTACCAAACGAAGAAGGGTGGGAGGAATAGGGTCCCTCGATGAAGCCAGTTGTCTCTAGTGTGAGGTTTGGCGAGGCCAGCGCGGCATTGTACAGTTTGCGGGTCATGCCTGTACGCGCGGCCATGATGAGGGAGACACATGTTGGCTGGGAGCCGTCTGTGGCGAGTTCAGCATTCCGGCCATGGCCTTTTTCGAGGTCAGCTGAGTGGGCGGTAGATGATGACATTGTGGATGGTTTCCGAGCAAGAGTGGCGGCCTTGGAGGAGTCGCTGAACTTGTCCGTCTTGGGAGACTTGGGCAGCGAGCTGGAGCCCTGTTCGGCCCATGCCACGGAGAAAGGGTGGGACATCCATAGGGAGACGCGTGGGAGATAGGCGTAGACGTGGCTGCCGGGTGAGATCTTGGTAGTCCGGGGTAGGTAGAAGGTGACTCTGCTGGCCTCCCCGGGCAGCGCCTTGACGACCACGCGGGTAAGTCCGTTGCGGCGAGAGATGTTGAGGCGGAGGATCCGACCGAATCGTGCGGCACGCTCGAACCCCCAGATACCGATAATAAATTGAATCCATGGCAGCTGTGGGAGGCTGTCAATATCCAGGTGGAAATAGATGCCCAAGACGATGACGATGGCGCCGATTTGGTGCAGATGGAGGAAAGTTTCATAGAAGGCATGTCTCACAGGGGACGGGGACTGTACGAGGATGAAGACCATGCCCGTAGTTGCAGCGAAGCCCCATGTGTAAAAGGGCTCATGCCAGATACTGTGCCACATCTTTGTATATCCATCCGCTCCCACTGCGTTGACCATCCAGGCGATAGTATGCACAACAGACTCGATTATCACGATCCGACCGAGCCATCGATGAATGAGATTGTACGTATCAAAGGAAACACGCAGCAATGGGATGAGCGGGTTGTTCCTACCGGCCAGAATAAACAGGGGGATCATGTTCAAGAGGGCCAAATTCCCCGATCGGCCTCGAAGCTCAGCGACCAGCGCGGCTTTGTTGTTGGCACGATAATCGAGGACCGAGCAGTAGGCGATTTGGCTGAGGAGGTAGCATATCAGCAGCACTGAGTGGAATCTGGATGGCAAGGTGCCGACGTTGACGGCCTCAGAGAGCTTGAACTCGCGGTTATGTCGTTTGCTTCCTAGAGGAGCATAGAGGACGTGTTTCTTGATATCTGACCATAGCGTCGACTGCTCAGCACCCCAGAAGCGTTGCTGGTTGTTGTTTCCGGTGGCGGAGGTGACCTGTCGTAGATACGCATGGGACATCTGGGTGAAGCGGACGATGAGGATGATCAAACATGCTATCCCGATAGAGCCACCGAGCAGCACGGTGACGAGATGATCAAGACTGACTCTGACACCGAGAAGGCCCCGAGTATAAGGGGATACGTAAGTCGTGTTCTGCGAATGGGGAGCAGCCAGCTCCCGGGCATAGATGTCCATCTCCATGTTTGGGCTTGTTGAGGTCAAGTCCAAGTATAAAGAGAGTCTCAGGGGTCTTTTTCTTCTTCTAAATGAGTGTGTCGGTGCCAAAGAGGAGAGGAGAAAAGAGCAGCTTCTCTTCTCTCTCCCTTTCTACCTCCTTTGGAGTCTTTGGTGCGAGAAAGATATCTCTACGAATGAAAGAATGTTCAAGTTGGCTGAAGGACTGTCTGGAGGAGCCGTCCAGAGGGTAAAGAGAGTGATTCCTATCTATGATATCAGCAACTTGCCGCAGCCTTTAGAAAGGTGAAGATGGCGATGAAGGTAAAGATAAAGGAAGTTAACCTACTGACTGCTCAGCAGTGAGTCTGTCCTGTCCTGGCCAGCAGAATGAATGAATGAACGGTCAACAATAGAAAATCTCCATTGACCAACGGCTTGACAAGCCAGGCAAAAGAAGGAATGTGGCAAGAGATATCTTGTCCAGAGACCAGCTCATATGTTAAAAAAGAAGAAGAGAGATCACTCCAGCGTGGGTTGTCGCACAGGAAGAAGAAAAAAAAAGGGGAGAAAGGCCCATCGTAATATGTAAAGCAGTTCGGTCGAAGGATATAAAACTTCATTCAACCTTGGCCGTCCAGAGCAACATCAGCGGCGAGTCAGTGCCAGAGACAAGAGAGTGTCCGGGCAGGTGGTTGGAAGACATGGCATCATCCCAAGATGCGCTGTATCCACTTGGGCGCTGAACGAAACCCACAGCGGGCGGCACTGGGCATGCTGAACATGGCGTGAAGAAACAGTTCTGGCTCTTCTGTGGTGGCCTCAAGGGCAGTGGCTGAAACGGCGGTAGGATGTAGGGGACCAGAGGCGATATCACTGGTCGAGTGATTATAGATCTCAAAGATGGAAACACTGCGAGTAGAAAAGTCTACGGTGAAGATTGTTTTGTTCAGTGGCGATGAGCTTCAGCCCCTGAGGATGGACATGGCCTGGTTGGACGAGAGAGGCCCAGGACAAGAGTCCATGAAACATCGAAGCGCTGGTCAGGGGTCGACTAGTTAACTCCATAAATCTTTATTTATATCTATAGAGCGAAGTTACCTTCGTAGAGAGCCGAAGAAAATGATCAGTCCTTATATCCAACAGCGTAGAAATCTGATACGGAGCCCATATCTCGACATATAGAGAGTAGAGAATATCATGATGGAACTCATGCCTGCTACCTGGCCATCCAACCACCGTCGACATTGACCATCTCACCCGAGACATAGGCACTGGCTTCACTCGCGAGGAACACAGCGATGCCCTTGAAATCTTCCGGTTTCCCCCACCTACCGGCCGGAATCCTAGCCGAAATCGACTCACTCCGTACTGGATCCTGGACCAGTGCAGTGTTCATGTCCGTGTCGATGTATCCTGGCGCAATGGCGTTGACCCGGACTCCCTTGGCCGCCCACTCGTTCGACAGCGCCTTGGTGAGTTGGGCGATGCCCCCCTTGGATGCTGCGTAGGCGGGGACGGTGATGCCCCCTTGGTACGAGAGCAGAGAGCCTATGTTGATGATCGATCCGGGTGCACCACGGGCGAGCAGATAGGCGCCAAACTCGCGGCACAGAGTAAACACAGCCGACAGATTTACTTGTAGGACCTTTCCCCAGTCAGAAATTCAAATAATTATATTTTTCATAATTTATATACGTGAACTTACCTCGTCCCAGTCTTGGTCGGGAAATGCCTCGCTCGGATGTCGCCGTTGGATGCCGGCACAATTCAGCAGGATATTAACCGCCGTGCCATCCCTGGTCACGCTGGAGACTATCTCCTTCACCGCAGCCCGGTCGGACAACTCAGCAGCATGGATGGTCACTTTGGATTTGCCCTCTGTCCTTTGCAGTATTTCGTCTCGTGTCTGCGTATTACTGGCGTCTCTCTACCGACCGTCAACCACCGTCACACCAACAGATTGACACTTCCATAGATGATAGGAGTGACGCACTTGAACAAGTATGATGTCTGCACCCGCTTCTGCGAGGCCAACTGCCATCGCTCGCCCGATACCCCTGGATCCCCCGGTCACCAAGGCAGTCTTGCCCTGCAGCGAGAAGAGCGAGAGTGCGTTTGCAGTCGCCATTGTCCACTGTCTAGTAGCTATTGTTTATATTATCTCCAGCTTTTGTCTGTTTGTTCGTCTGTTGTTTGCCTTTCTCATCTTCTTCTTTATATATCGGAGACTTTACCGAGTTTCCTCTTTAGGCGCGGGAACAACCTTATGTCATCCTTAGTCATCCCTGAAGATATAAAAGGATGGATCGAAGAAGACGAAGGGGTAGATGAAGAAGATCCGCAGGAGGCGATAGAAGGGCAGTTGATGGTGTTGACATGCTGTTGGTGGTGGTTGTGCCGTTGGAGTATCCCAACTATGCTATACAGAGACGATACCCCAAGACTAGCAACGTCCAGTACGTCTAACACTCATGTTGACCTTGATCCAGGAAAGGTGGATAGATGCACGGCGGGGTTCCGGATGTTGGTTTCACTGATGAGTTAACCGGTGGCACATCGCTTGGGAACCGCCTTCTAGTCATACAGCGTGAGCACAGCAGGAGGAGGTTGATAGAAGCTGAGAACACCCAACGTTGGTGAATACAGAGGCCGCCAGGGAACCTATTGGCATCGACCATAATATGCGGAACGGAAGCCTACGGCGTTGGCCTGCTACCTCGCATAACATGCCTATCCATGTATGTTGATGCCATCTCCCGTTCAAAGGAACAATGCGTATATGGAGAACCTGCAGGTAGTCGTCCAGCTCTTCTCTCCAGCTTTCTTCCCCGACTTCCCCTCTCCCCTTTCACCAGGGCGAAGCCTGCTGATCTGTCATACCAAGGCTAAGATGGCAATGGTACAAGAAAGAAACGGCAGCATTACGGGCCACGGTACGGATGTATCTGCAAGAAGAGGCCGCGGCCTTGCATGTCTCCATGCAAGCTATGAATCGAGACACAGGGTGTGGTCTGTAGATGGACGATCAGATTGCACAGCAGCAAGGTGAATGAATGTGTCAAAGAATTTAATGATAAAGAGTTGAGAATCATATTCTCATCCGGCATGCGAGGGCATGTTTTTAGCCCTGCGGCTGACCCCCCGATGATATACAACAATGCAGTGTTTGTCCTGCTGTCTTCTCTGGATAAAGAATCGAGGCCCGAGTCGCACGATCAGCCACCTGGAGTTCTTTTCTCTCCTGAAGTTCCTGTTTGGTAATATTATGGTGGTTCGTTCAGACGCTCTGCAGGCCATTCGCTGTACATAGCAGTTACAAGTTAACTTCTCGTAATGGTGACCTGGGCGTGACAGTCGCTAGACGCAGACAACCCCGGAGCCAGCGACGTCCTATCACCTTATCACAACTAGACGAGCCTTGATTCGGTGAAGCCGCTTAAGGTTGCTTGTCTAGGCCTATAATACAATATGTAGAAAGAACCCTTGTATGTACATATGTATACACGTATAGTGTATATATAGTTACCGGCTACCAGGCCACCGTTCCGCATGGAGTAAGTCGATAAAATATCGCGACCGCAGCCGTGCGTGCATGAAGAGTAAAAGTATGAAATCCATCCTCCCTTCCCAGGCGGCGGCGGCGGCACTATGTACGGGAGAGCACATAAGTTAAAACGTCTAAACCCCGTCTGGTCCGCCCAACAGACCAGGATGCATCTGGTGTATTGGGTGCTGGCAAAAGAAGATGGAAGCATTTTGGTTGAAAAAGTCGGGCGATCGCCCCGGCGCTATTGAGGCGGACTTTTTGGATTACATTCGGCAAACATGCAAGAATATGAGTCTTGGTTGTCGAGATATCATATTGTCCTATTTCGTAAACGGAGCACATAGCCGGATGAACTAGACGATGGGACACCCCTCACACGCCGATCTGCGAGGTTGTTTGCAATAAAACATGTTGGCATGTTAGAGGATTGCGGTTCAGGCTGGACTGTCAGCAGTCGATGAGTCTGTTTGCCATCGGTTAGTTCTCCATCTGTCTGGTATGTAGTTTAGATATGAATGAAATCTCGGCTTCGATTTCGACATCCGGTTGGTCTGTTGACTCCATAGTTAAGTATAACACTGAGCATGTTCCGTATACCGAGCTTACTCTGGATATCCCTCCGTATAAGAAGAAAGGAGAAGTCCCCTGGCTTGACTGACGGGTTCCTGGCTGGCGGATAACTGCATCCTCACTACCCCCCAAAAAAAGGGCCCATCATCCTCTCAAGGGCTACCCTCGTATCGGGCATCGTATCGTCCATCGTTCGATTGCCCCCGAGTAATCAAGTCCAGAGACGCAAGCGTACTCGATCAAAGACGCCCAAAAAAGCAACGAGAAAAAGGAGAGCGATCAGAAGCCTACCAAAGATTTATTGCCAAATAAACGGCAGCCAAGCGTAAAAAGCAAGCATCTTCCTTATATACTTCCCACGATATTATGGGCTGTCCGTGTTGATGTCCGAGTGTCTAGATATCCGGATGTCTCGATGTATCCGTAGAACGTAGACGTCCCCCATCCCATGGACCAGAGAGAGATATATGTATACACCAGAGGTACAGCGATATATCTGTAGATACGGCTGGTATCACCGCCAAACATGCACGGCATGCCTGGTCTCTCCCATGCGAACTGGCAAACGGCCCGTAAGATCGAAGAATAAGTTGACCTGTCGCATTCGCAGACAACCCTTCCCCCCGGCCGTCCACTTGGTCAAGCCATGCCTGAGCTAGTTACATGCGTAAGTATGTATACATCATGCATACGGGGGGGAAGGAGGAGGCAGAGATCTGTACTGTACCAATTCTCACACTCACATCCTGACATGCCGCCGGCGTGGGGAACAAGCGGGCATCAAACAAGCCCAATATTTCGGCTTATCCATGCCTGCTGCAGGCTGACCTGGTCGCCCATCCATCGCTTTCTTCTTCTTCGTCTTCCTCTCGTTCGTCTCGTTCTCCTTCTCCTTCTTCCCGTCTCTCTCCTCTCTGCCTCATCCTGTGTGCTGCCCTCGTCCTGGCCCCGTCATGTCCATTCCTGACCCTAGCCATGCCAAGTCGGATCACAGCAGCAGGTATTGCATTCTCGAGCGGCCCTAGAAGCAGAGTGATGGATGTGGCTTGTTGGTGACAAACCGCGCTTCCTGAGATTTGATACGGAGTTCTGTCCGCTGGGCCGTCCAGGGTCTGCGACGCGGAAACCAACGACATAAGAGGAGAAGAAGAGAATTATAAGAAGAGAAGAGAACGGCTGAGAAAGACAAAAGTTGAAAGAAGATAAAAAGTTGAAGAAGAAAGTCGAAGCAGCATCAGCGATGGAAGAATCAGAGTACAAAAACGGCACAAGCAGCCCAAAGCTGAAGAGAACGTCGAACGGCCAGATGAAGCGCGTATCGAGAGCCTGCTACAACTGTCGCCGTCGCAAGTCCAAATGCGATCTGTAAGTGTCTTCTTCTGCCTCTACTGCGTCCTCTACGGCTGGTGTCTAACGCCGTCTAGAGACAGCAACGGCCGTCCAGGACAGCCTCCCTGCAAGCGATGCCACAACGAGAACCTCAAATGCGAGCTGGGGACCTCCAACCGCGGCGGGAAGAGAATCAGAAATACCATCAAGGCCTCTGCCGGCGCATTGGGCTCGTCCAGCGCGGTGCCACAGCCAGCCAGGCCGCTGGAGACGTCCATCAGCCCGCAGAGTACGGAGAATTACAACCACAGCAGATACATATCCCCTTACAACGACCATGACCGCTACGGCCCGTCGGAGGAGCACCGCGGTACCTCGATAGAAGACGACGACGACGACGACTCAACCAGCGAGAGCGCAATCGGGTCTGGCGTGCCCCGGAATCCCTCTGACGCCTGGCAGCGGCTGACCAACGTGGCCAAGCGAGGCACAGATGCGCCCAAGGTCGAGGACGGAGGCGATGGCACGGCGAGCGCCAACGGACACGGTGCAAAGAAGGGGATCTTCGCCTACCGTCTGGTCGAGAACGAAGTGCTGACTCGAGGCCTGGTCATGCAGCTCCTCACCCGCTATGCGGATAACTACCACTGCTATTTCCCTCTGGTGCCGCGCAAGTACTTCGACCCAGCCTCCCTCGACGAGTTCGCCATGAAGGAGAAGCATCTCCTCACCGCAGTGCTCACCGTGGCCTCCAAGGATCTCACCAGCATGCCTCACGTCCACGAGGGATGCTCAAAGTATATGCTCGAGCTGATCTCGGGCGTGGCCGCGGGCGCAGACTGCGACGTCGAGGCGGTAGAAGCACTCCTGATACTGGCTGAATGGGAGCCCCAGGGCCTCCGTCCGTCAATCGAGCCCGTCGGCCGCGGCGAGGAGGATCGTGCTGCCTGGATGCATGTCGGTATCGCTCTGCGGTCAGGCTACTTTCTCGGCCTGGACAAGACGTCCTTCCGCAACGATACCTCGACGGGCGACACTCAGACTGACAACCGCAAACGGCTGGCCTGGGCAAGCTGCTACGTCTCAGACAGACTGATATCGGTGCGTATCGGACGCGCGTTTTGGTCTCGAGGCCCCGGGCCCATGACCGGCCTTGTCAGCCATGATTTCCCGTCACTGCAGCCCCAGAGCCCGCACGATGAGGATTACTCGAAGATCTTCCAGGCCATTCTCGACCTGACACAGCTGTATGGGAACGTTCACGATGTCCTCTATTCTGGCATGCGTACGAGCAGGAATATGATGCTCATGGGTGATTATGTCAAGTATATCGACGATTTCCGAGTCGCCATTTCGAGATGGTACCGCCTATGGGGCAAGATGCAGTGTAAGTCTTTTCCGTATTCCCCCCCTTTCTTCTTCTTCTTCCAAGATGTGCCACATGCTGATCATTTGGATGTAGGTTCTGGACATCTCAATGTGATGCTTCAGATGTCGTATGAGTATCTAAAGCTGTACACCAACGCCTTTGCCTTCCAGGCCGCAATTTCTCAGGCCCTACACAAGCCAAAGAGTGACTCTGTGAGCCAGCGAGATCATCTACGGGCTGCATTCAGCAATGTAGCTTCCATGCAAGATTCTCGGTTCATTTATGAATCAGTGGAGGCGGCCAAGTCATATCTTACCATATTAACCAATTATGTTGACCCAGAGAGACGTCTACATTTCATGCCCTTGAGATTCTATCTGTAAGTCTTCGCCCCTCGATAATCAAAGATGATATAGAAGCTAATCGCCCTCATCCATATAGATATAGCATCTATGCTGCAGTATTTTTATACAAGGTTGGATGTCTTTCTGTTGTTGTTTTCCCCCTACTTCAGACTACTAATAATACTACACACTAGGCACGTTCATTCGGTGTCATAAACCAGGCGGAAGAAATAACTATACGCAAAATGATCGATGAAACGATAGACAGGCTACGCAGAGCCAGTGCGAGCCCCGACGATGTTGGCTATCGTTACGCCCGTCTCTTAGAACTGCTCTGGAAGCCAAAGAGCTCACACTCCACCAACCCTGTTCCAATCACCACGAACGGCATCACCGGCAGCAGCAATATCACCAGCAACAATAACAACAACAGTAGCACCAATAACATCTTTGCCAACACCAACACCGCTCCCGTAAACAACAACAGCAGCATCAATGCCATGCATGGGCCTCAGCCATCCAACGGCATGCATGAACTCCCGACAACCTGTCTCCCGGAACCAACTTATGTGCAGTTCAGTCCTGCCAACGACTTTTCCTGGCTCGATCTTGAGGCTGTCGGCGACTTTGTCTCCGGCGACGCAGTTACGGCTCCTACTATACTGGGGTTAGACTCCTTTCAAGGCCTAGACACGGGGTATCAAGCTGAGAATCATGATCATGGATCGCAGGTTTGGCCACCGAGTTGGTTGAATGTGAGCGATGCGCTTCTCTTTTAGTGCCCTGTCCACTGGTCGACCACTTTTACTCATTTCCCTCGAGTGCGACCAATTGTCGAAGATCCCTCTTCCCGTACAGCCTTATCTCCCGTGAATGGTGTTTATCCAAATGTTTTACCCTATATACTCTTTGAATGTTCTTTTCTTCTGGCACGATCGGCCGTCTGTTTCACGCAAGAAAAGCCGGAGTTTTTTTATCTCCTTCCTTCTCCTCACGCGGGGACCAGTTTGGAAGAGCTGGAGTTTTAGCCGGAGTTTTAACCGATCATCCCTGTTATCCCGCACACGCCCGCATTGCATATATATCGATATCAATCAATCAAAATAGAACCCTCGTCCCTCTGTTGGTTACGCTTGCAACAAGGTGAGACGAGACGACAACGACAAGATGGCTACGTTGAACAATGTTGAAGGACGCCTTGCACTGGTCACCGGCGCCTCGAGCGGGTAAGTCGGTCTCTTTTCGCTACTATTCGCTGGATATTGATGGAGTACGATCAGTATCGGTGCAGCCTGTGCTCGCAGACTCGCCACTAGGCATGTCCACCTGGCATTAACCTACTCCAAGAATGCGGATGGGATGAAGGCTACTACCAAGGATATCAAGGAATCCCTACCGTCGACCAATCTCCACATATCGATCCACCAAGTTGAAGTCGGCCAGTCCGAGCAAATCGATAGGTTATTCGCCGAAATCCAGGCGGAGCATAACGGCCGCTTACCCGATATCTTAGTCTCCAATGCAGGATACGTTGTGAAGATACCGCAGATATGGGACATCTCGTTGGAAGAATTTGACCGTACTATCGGTGTGAACCTGCGGGCCTCTTTCATCCTTGTCAAGGGCGTGGTTGAGCATATGAAGGCGCAGCGATGGGGGAGGATCGTGTTCATGTCCTCCATTTCAGCCCATGGAGGAGGCGTCAATGGGTGTCGTACGTTAACCCTCCCGCTCCCACCCCTTCTTTTATTACAGTAAATCTCGTTTACTGACTATGCTGTGATGTGATAGATTACGCAGCTTCAAAAGGAGGCATGACCGGCATGATGAAGAACCTGGCAACTCGCCTGGCAGAGTTCAATATCAGCGTGAACGACGTCGCTCCAGCCATGATTGGGGAGACCGGAATGATCCCTGATGCTCGTGCAATCCCAGAGGTCGCTGGCACTATTCCGTTGGGCCGACTCGGTACTCCAGATGAGGTTGCCAACGTCGTAGAAATGTGTGTGACGACCGGTTACTTGACTGGACAGAGCATCCTCCTAGCCGGAGGGCTCAAGTAGCATCCCTCTGCATTCCGTCTCCCTTCTCGTGTGCTTTTCGTGTGCTTTTTCTGTTTATTTTTCTGTTCCCCCATCTTGTACCTGTGCGGTATCTATAATAGTCCTTGTTCTGTATTTCTACTGTGTGATTTAGAGCCTCCATATTATGCTAGATGTATGGGGGGTAATGCCTTGGTTGTGTACTATTATATCAAGTCAAGGGCTACTATCCCATCTTCCCACTCAAGACTACGACCTTGACTACTGTCCTACCATCATCGTCTCTATCAGAAGCAGCCAGTCTGAACGCCTTCTGTCCGTCTTCCTCTCCTAGCTCAATGGTATGCGTAGCGACCTTCTCTGCCACCTTGTCAAAAACGTGGGAAGAAGCCATCTCTATGGCAGCCGGATAGCAGCGACCATCATAGCGAAAGACGCCAACCAAATCGACTTCTCGCAGCGCCGAGGCAGACAGCGGGATGGTTGGAAGACTTGGACCGCCCATACCGATCTGTACCACCGCGCCACCAGCCGAGGAGGCATAGATGCCTGCTCGTACGCAGCCGGGGACGCCCGTACAGTCGAACACGCGGGAGAAGCCATGGCCGAAGCCGAAGGACTGCAGTATACCTGCCGCCAGATCCTTTGCAGCCTTGTCTTCTTCCTCTGCAGGCGTGGCGCAGATGTACTGCGAGGACAATCAAGAACGAATGTTCTTATGCAGGAAAAGGGGAGCGACGAGGCGATCTCCAGTCTCGCCGGATTAATATCTGCCACCACGATGGTTGTGAAATGCTGCGAGATAGCCAGGGCTGATGTGAGGAGCAGGCCAATGGCGCCAGCCCCGAAAACCAACGCCGCGGTTTCGCCGTCTGCGGCGGCGCCACCATTCGCAGCCGCGACGGACTTAGCAAGTGCTACGTCCTCTACCGTTGGTGGGTTAGAGCGATTAATCGCATGTAGACAAACGGCGAGGGGCTCTAGCAGAGCGCCCTGCACATCCGAGATGGAGGGAGGCAGCTTATGGCACATCGCGGCCGGATGGTTAGTGGCATCCATCAGCGTTCCATCGACATGAGGAAACACTGCAGCCGAGCTGCGGAATCTCAGGGAGCGGCAGATGTTGTACCGGTCTAGACGACAGTTAAGACACTTTCGACACGGCAGGCCGACTTCGAGGGCCACACGGTCTCCTATCCTGAAGCTGTGGGCTGAGGAGGGCGAAGATGGTGATGAAGCAGATGCAGATGGCGGCCCAACGGCAACCACCTCACCGATAGATTCATGTCCGAGAACTAATGGCTGGCGGAGGATGAAGTTCCCATTCCTTCCATGGTGATAGTAGTGCAGGTCTGAACCGCAAAGGCCGGTGGCTCGCACTATGACTTGGACTTCGTCTGCTGCTGGGGGAGCTATTGGTCGGGTTTCCTTTTAACCAAGGAGGCAATGTTAGAAAACGAAAAAGATGGAGGCAAGCACACTTGGCGGTCAGGGTTTTAAATGAACTGGTATTACGGACTAGCCGAAGATCCTGAGCGCCATGGAGCACGAGAGCCCTGGGCTGCGAGATGGACTCCATCACTGTCTCTGGCGGGCGGTGGTTCAGTCTTGTCTGGTCTGGTCTGGGGGCGGCGGAGGAACCGGCGGATCGTACTATGTACATAGTAAGATAAATTCTCCCACTTCTCCAGGACCAAGGATCTGGTTTGTTGGTAAAAGAAACGTCCTTGTCTGTCCTTTGTGAGAGATTATTAAGGGCAGGGATTACCCCTGGCCAGCCGTTGGATAGAATGTATATACATACTATGTATATCTAGTGGTTATATGTATGCATGCACACATAGTGTATACCGACTTTTTATATCAATCGCCGAACTCTCGCCCCCTCCTAGCAAGCGGGCAGCATAAAATAGCTCAAGCAAACTTGCTCCATCCCATCCTATCCCATGATGTCCCAGGGGGGAACCTTGCATATCGGGTCTCCTAGCCGGGTCAGGGCAAATTCACCAAGTGTCTTTAGCGAATGATGTGAGTAGTTATGGTCCGTTGCCGACAGAGTTATCGATATCCGGCAAAGTAATCCAGTGAATCTGGTCTCTGGACGGCGGTCAGTCCTCCTCGACCGGCTGATTTTCCGCATGGGGCAAAAAGTCACTCCCTCCAGGCGTGGGACGCTGTGCAACAGACGGCGTCAATATGCAACTCCCGATCAAGAGGCCAACCGAATTAAAAAAGCAAGAAGAGGCGAGATCGAGACCCGAGCCCATCCAGGTCGGTCTAGGAATATAGATTTGTCGTATACGGAGCATACGCGTTCTGGCATGGGACGCCGTCTCGTCCCTTTCGTCCATAGATGGCCACACTCACAGCATGGTAAGTGTATCCCAGGTTGCATGGTTGCATTCGTTCTATCTGCTGTAAGAGGCTGTCCGTATATATTCATCAATAGCACACGGAGTATAGCCGATGGCCTTCCATGGTCTCTTCAATATCAAACAAGGACGGCCGCCAACCCAGCTGACTGCACAGATCGAGTCCAGCGCGTCCTTCCCCCTCTTTTCCAGCTGATGGTAAGACAAGTCCGTATGCATCGAGAAGCTGGAGAGCGTTTCTTGCGTGTTCGTATATATCTTGTATAGCTATGGGTTGCAAAGGCTCCAGCCTGGCTCGCCGTGCTACACTCCCAACGGTGACCAAAAAAATAAATATAAAAACTGGAGACCCGCTCGTTTGCCCTGGTATCGTCTTCTGGCGTTATAATTGGAAGGGGAGCATTAACCGCATCATCCCGCCCGAGCTGGAGTTTCTATCCCGCGCTCTCTAGGGGTGTGTGTGTGAAGGTGGAGGAAGCATTCGGCCTTCTATCTCCTTGTCCCCCTTTTTTCTCTCCCCGCTGCGCTCCATGCGGCTCTCGGCTACCAGGGATGCTCTCGTGGGTTTAAATAGATGGCCATGGACTCTTATTCCCCTTCTTCTGGGTCGAGGGGGAAGTCGAGAGGATAGGAAGTTCTTGTGAAAAAGAAAAGGGAGTCAACCAAACCCGAGGGAGGCAAAGATATAAAAATTCCCGCTTCAAGGAAAACGCAGGAGACGGAAACGTCCGAAGGCAAAGGAGGAAGATAAAAAGGGAGGAAGAAGGCGAGTCGTTTCTCTTCTTCTTTCACTCTACTTGATACTGTCTCCTCCCTTCTGGGCCACTTTTTACATCTGCTTTGTACATCTACAGAGTCACTTCAACAGCTGCCATTCATAATCTTCTTCACTTGCTGCGGGTGATAGGTGTCTAGAGAAACATTCCCCCTTTGGCGGCCTCTGCATGTGCATATAAATCTCCGCGAATTGCGATCTAGTGCCACACTCCCTGGCTCCAAATACCCTCGTCCTTGTCGAAGACACTCTCCCCATACCTCCGGGCCTCCATAATCTCGCAGCGGGTTCAGCTTTCCTTTTCTCTCTGCTAACGTGCCCTGGCTTGCATTAGCCTTCCATATTTAGTCATTCGATCTCACTTTCAGCGCTTCCATCATCCATCATCTTGCTCCAGTTTTTCACCTTCTGAGCTCGCCTCTTTTCTGAGGCCTCTTTTTTTTTTTTAGGGGGGTTGCTATATTTCCTGTCTTCTCAGGCTAGGACCATGCAGTCAGCTTGTTCTATACTGCTTATCGGAGGTATCGCGCATTGTAGAAAGGAATGGGAGAGCTTTGCACAGTTTGCAACCCTCAAGGTCTGTTTGAAGCACCCTGAAATGGTCGATGTGGACGGCGAGAAAACTGACTCCAACTCAGGAATTTCCAACCGGAACTAGACAGGAGTTCCTGGCGAACTGTAAGAACGGCAAATACGATGATGTGGTAGCGGTCTATCGGTCTAATGTGTCGACTGCTGTGTGTATCTCCTGCATGCTCCTTTCCCTTGTTTTGGGTGGTCCCTCGCGTGTTTGCTCCATAACGAGACAAGGGGAGCCAATGCAAGATTGATCTAACATGATCACTGCTTCTCTCTCCCTCTCTCTTTAACTCGATACTAATATTGCCTTGTGCAGATTACTGGCCCCTTTGATGAAGAGCTTGTAAAGGCTCTTCCCAAGTCATTGACGTATATTTGCCATAATGGAGCCGGCTATGACAATATTGATACCACAGCCTGTACGGAGAAAGGTTAGTTGAGGCTCCTACATCTGTCTTTAACTGTCTCCATCAGTGGCTGCATGGGTTAGGCCTGTGCTTGTCGGACACTCCGGCTAACCGGTGCACAGGAATCCGCGTGTCGAGCACACCCATTGCAGTAAACAATGCAACTGCAGATATCACAATCTTCTTGATGCTTGGCGCTCTGAGACAGGCATATGTTCCGATATCCGCTATCCGAGCTGGTAAGTAATGTGGGCCACATTATCTGCACACCATGGCCAGGCGGTTTGACAATACCTTTCTAGGCCAATGGCAGGGGAAGACCAAACTAGGCCATGATCCCCAGATGAAGGTCCTTGGTATTTTAGGAATGGGCGGCATCGGCAGGGTATGTGTTCTCTTTTTTTTTCTCTCTTCAGCTCCTGGCTAGAAGTTAAACATCTCAGTTCAAGGATCAACTGACGAGGATGGTCTGTTTTGCAATACATAGGAGGTAGCACGCCGAGCAAAGGTATTTGGAATGAGAGTTATCTACCACAACCGGAACCGCCTTTCTCCAGCTTTGGAAGAAGGAGCATCCTACGTCTCATTCGACCAGCTGCTGGCCCAATCTGACGTGCTCAGCCTCAATCTCTCTCTCAATGCATCAACCCGCCACATCATCTCCCATCGGGAATTTGCAAAGATGAAGGATGGAGCGGTGATTGTGAACACCGCTCGAGGGGCACTGATTGACGAAAAAGCGCTAGTCTCTGCATTGAAATCTGGAAAGGTAAGGAAACCCCAGGTTGGAAACCCAGGGAAAAAAGAAGAAGAAGAATGGTTGCGAAGCAGCTAGTCTTAAAATCTGTGACGAACTTAAAAAACCTTGCTAACAGATAGGTTCATGAATGCAGGTGAGTTCTGCTGGTCTCGATGTATACGAGAACGAGCCGTCTATCGAACCAGAGCTGCTGGGGAACCCCAAGGTGATGCTGCTTCCACATATCGGAACGGCTACCTACGAGACCCAGAAGGAAATGGAAATGCTGGTCCTCGAAAATTTGCGATCGTGTCTCCAATCGGGGAAATTGATCACACCAATTCCGGAGCAACGAGATGCATGGAAGAGCCAGGCCAACTCGAATGCCCTCCATGGTAACGGCACCAACGGACGACAGCACGGGCGTAACGGTCACAATGGACACGTATTCCACGGACACATCTAGCCCGGGGAATGAAATAGGAACGCGGCCTTGGGTTTTCTTTTCTT
Organism: Microsporum canis CBS 113480; assembly: GCF_000151145.1. Taxonomy (NCBI): domain Eukaryota; kingdom Fungi; phylum Ascomycota; class Eurotiomycetes; order Onygenales; family Arthrodermataceae; genus Microsporum; species Microsporum canis. The sequence continues at coordinate 1,257,457 of NW_003299164.1, read as the reverse complement.
TTCCTTCCAATTCTCGTGAAAAGCAAAGGGGTTCCTTTTCTTTTGAGCTTGGCACGGTTCGGTCATGAATAATAGAACGATACAGATTGGTAGTCCAGCGACAGTGAGGGCAAGGTGGCTTCAGTGAACGTTAGCAGATGTTGTTTGTACTTAAATGCCCATCACGGATAATACTTAATGGATTTTCTACAATGATTTGTCCAATGTTGTCTTTTCTCCAGTCGTTTGATGCTTGGTTTTTCTTTTTTTGTTTTGCTGAACTTTTTATACATCCAAATTATGTAATAATATGACATAATCACATAAATTACTAAAATATGACTAAGACACATGATGACTAAGATTCAGCTGGAAAAGTGACTAGTCCTAAAGGGGAAGAATTAGGGCTTTCGATGGCAGAAGAAGTATGACTAAGCTCGCTTACCGCTTTCACCCAAGAAGTTCGAAAAGTGAAGGGAAAAAAAGAAGAATCAACGACAAACCAAACGGGACCATCAACAACCACCGTTCGCCCTCCAACCGCCCTTCGTCAAGATGGTATGTCTGCCGGATGAGCACCGTTCCCTACTGCAGAATCAATCCCGCGGGATGTGCGACGTGAGAAAAGACCGTGGGCTGATGGATTATCGATGTTGTCTTTCTATATAGGTCCGTTACGCTATCCAGCCCGCGTCCAGCGCAAAGAGCGCCAGCGCTCGCGGCTCCTATCTTCGAACCAGCTTCAAGAACACCCGTGAGACTGCTCAGGCCATCAACGGACTCAAGTTGCAGCGTGCTGTGACTTTCCTCGAGAATGTGATTGGACACAAGGAGGCTGTTCCCATGCGACGATATGCCGGCGGTACCGGACGATGTGCTCAGGGTAAGTGAAACCCTTTCGATTGTTTGGATAAGGGGGGAGGAGGGGGGGTTGGAAAGGGGATATTCTTGCTTGCGCGCCGTACCGGAGAAACCTGGAAGATATGGAATTGAAGTGAGGGGATGGAGATTTGAACAGATGCGGGAGATGGACAGTTGATAGGTGTGTAGGTGCGGTGGGCTGACGATGAATATCCTGGTAGGCAAGCAATCCGGTGTTAGCAGGGCTCGCTGGCCCGTCAAGTCCGCACAGTTCCTCCTCTCCCTGCTTAAGAACGCCGAGGCCAATGCCGACACCAAGGGACTCGACACCGGAAACCTCATCGTCAAGCACATCCAGGTTAACCAGGCACCCAAGCAGAGACGACGAACCTACCGTGCCCACGGTCGTGTACGTATTTTAGTTGCTTATAACAATGCCTGCCGGTGAAACCGCTAACATGTCATAGATCAACCCATACATGTCCTGCCCATGCCACGTTGAGATGATCCTGACTGAAGGCGAGGAAGTTGTCCAGAAGAGCACCGCTGTATCTACCTCCAGACTCTCGTCGAGACAACGTGGTATCCGAACCCGCCAAGCCATTACTGCCGCATAGACGAGAAAAGAGTCGGAAATCGGACAAAGTACCCATTTAAAAAAAAAAAAAGAAGAAAATAAAGGTGTTACGTTACGTTGGTTCATGACATTCACACCAGTCGATCCAACTGACTAGCAGCTAAATACCATCCATCGAGTAGGAGAAGAATTGGGTTATGGGCAGGAGGACAGGAGGGAAGGATTCACGCTGTCTTATGTCTTGTTTTTGTTGTTCTAAAAGCTGGCCTGGCCTCTCTGTACCCTCTTCTTCTTTTTCCTCCCTGGGCCGACGATTCTGATACTCACTCGATAAATGCAGCTTGTTATAAATTAATGAAATGTGGCGTGTCGGTTCTTCCTTATTCCCAGTTCATTATTACTCCCTCCCCTTTTTTCTCAAAACTTCGGCAGATAACGATTGAATTGTATATCTATCTCTCTTGACGAAGTAACGATTAATCAACGTCAGGGACAGGCAAGCCATCAACGATCTTCACGTTTCGACCCAACTTCTTCAGCGCATCGACGGAATTACGATCCCGCGTCTCCCTCGCCTCCTGCTCTGATGCCAGCACAAAATCATAGGTCATCAAGGCGGTGCCAACCGGGACATCATACTTCTTTGCAATTTCCTCGTTGACAGAACCATAGTCAACCATCAAGGAGCTCTTGACCCCGAATACTGAGTCAGATGTCAAATACGGGTCACCGCGGGGGTACAGCATTCTATATCACCATGTCAGATTCCGATCGGTCAAACGTTTGAAATCAAGAGTGTTGAAGTATAAACATACGTGACCAAAGTCTCATAACCCTGCTTGGCTAGAATGAAATGCATGTGTGATGGCCTCCATTGATGGCGTCCCAGTATGGCCAACAGCTTCCCTACCGGCCCGTCGTCAGGCACTGGATATGGCACCGGCTGAACGGCCTTGAACCAAAACACACCCTGGGCGTCAGTATGGAGCACTCCCCGCCCGTCTGGCCTCTGTCTGTCTTTGTACTGCACATCGTACAAGCCTGTGGAATCTGCCTCCCAGACCTCAACCTTGGTATCAGCTAGCGCTTTACCAAGAGTATCATGCACTGTACAAAGGACAAACAGCTTCTTCCCAGCCGCGTCACGCGAGAGTTCGGCCCCCTTCTCCAGCGTCTCAGCATCATGTGTGTGAAACGGCCCCAGAAGGGTTCCATGCGTAGCTCCTGGCGGCGTAGGATGGTCAATGGAGTTAACCAAGGATGAGAATCCAAGAATATCTGATAGTAGGATGAACTCCTGTCGGATATCAGAGCAGGTCTTGCCCGTCTTGGTGAGAAATTCGATGGCCAGCTTCCATTCAGCTGTACTTAGCCTTGTCTCACGGGCGAAGTCATGGATATGAGTTACGAGACGCTCGAAGAGATAGCGGGTTCGAGGGTTAGGACACTGCGAGTTGGTATGCACAACATGCTCGGTGATTTTGTCCACGGAGAGGTCTGACATTGTATCTTGCTCTTGGTCTGTTGTATGTAGTTATTTTGGTGGATGTTGGATGGTGTATAGAGTAGGTATTGACAACTCCTGTACAACTGCAGATATATATATATATATATACGCATTGTGTCTTCTACCCCGCATTGTTTACTGATCAATCGAGAGAATAGAGACAGGGATTTGGTCAGTTTCCGGCACTGTTATAGGAGTAGAAGCAGAAATGCTGTGTAGTGGGTCAATATCACAACCCGTACATAAAGAAAACAACCAGGAGGGAGGAAATTTGAGCAGAGAAGATGTATTCACAAGAAGATTGACAAGAGAAGAAAACCGAATAAGCCATACATCATAATGCTCTCGCTTTAATATAAACAATAGACAACAGTAATATGGTATAGAGGCGAAGAATTAAATGATAAAGCCGGATCAAAGTCAATATACAACATGTTCATCTTCATCGCGCCTCAACAACATGGCCATTTGTTCTCTCCCTATCCCTATCTTTCTCCTTGTTCTTCTCTCTGTCTTTCTCTTTTTCCTTTTCTCGCTGCTGTTGCTGTTGTTGCTGCTGCTGCTGGCTTCTCTCCCTCTCAGCAGTCCTTTGCCGATGATGATCAAATGTGTCCATGATTGCCTGTGCAAGAACATCAGTAGAATCATCATCTAACTTATTACTACCACTCCTATCACGTTTCTGGTTGTTTCTGGCATTGTTGGTTCCATTGGTGGTGGCCCGGCCGGGACTGTTGTTGCCCCTATCTTCCGGAACGGAGGCAGATGCATCTTCACTGGCATCTCTATCCTTCTCTCGGCCAGCAGAACCAGTCTCCTGGCTTCCGGCACGTTCCTGCTGAAGTTCTTCTGCCTTGACGTCCCGCCATGAACATTTGGCATGTTTCTTTGTGCAGCCCATGCAAGCTGTCAGGTTCTTCAGACAGTGCATATTCAGTCTCCTGCACCTGTCACAGGGAGGCAGGATGCGCTCCCCTCTGGCCAGATCCTCCATCCGAGCGACCATGGCTGGCTTGAAAGGAGCAGTGTCATCGCGATCGTGTGGAGGGGTTGGCTTTGGGTGCGGGAGTAGAGATGAAGGCGTGTTTGGAATAGGAACCGGGGGGATAGCTGAGCTGCCCTGACCGGTGTAGGAGGGTGGGTGGTGATCTGATCCAGAATCTGTCTGTTCAGAGTGCTGGGGTTTCTGGTGCTGGTGCTGGTGCATCCGTCTGTCGGAGGTAGTAAAGAATTTCTTCATGAGTTCTGCGCGAGTGCTCGGAGACGCGCCCTTGATGGAGGTGCCATTGATGATGGTGACGTTGTCTGATATAGGCTGGGAGAAGGCGAACTGTGCGGGATCATCATGGTACGACTGAGCCTGTTCCTGGCGAGAGTTGACGGCCACGAAGCCAGGCGGAGAGGCGGTGCGAGACTGTCCATGTCCGTTGGCAGTAGTGGTATCCTTCCAAGGACTGATGGCCCGGGTTTGCGACTGCGACTGCGACTGCGACTGAGCGAGACTAGCATCGTTTTCGCGTCTGGAAACGATGGCGTTGCGACGGTTTTTCAACCGGTGGTTGAGTTGCCGGGCTCGAGCCGATACTATATACCCATTAGCTATGCCTATTGTATCATGGTGCATACAACAAAAGGGACATACCCTGATCAGCCAGCTGGATGATATAGACGAGGTTCTTTTCTAGAATTTCCAGCGCACCCAGCTCCTTTTCTTCGTCTTCGCTGATAGGTTGTGGAGGAATCATCTTCTGAGGCATCCCCGAGGCAATGAGGACGTAATCCTCTTCGGAGATCTCGACTCTTGCATGCTTGATATCTAGCTGACAGACACGGGATCCGGTTCGAGACTTTTCGAGAGTGAACTTCTCTGGGTACTCCTTTGCGAACTCGACGACATCAAGCCATGAGACGGTACTCTCCTTACTATCACTGCCATTGGGGGTTGTCTTTATGACACGAGGAGGCCCATCGAAAAGACGCTCGAAGCGCTTGACGAGTATGGGGCCGAGAGGACATGCACCCAGGTTCCCAGCGATGGACTCGTGGCGGTGCAACACGCCGTCGTACTCGCCTATCCAGCGAAGTATGGCTGGTAGAGTATCGTCCGTAGAGACGAGGGGGAGGGTGTCGGAGTACTGTCTGGCGAGATAGTTGATCTGGAGATGCTGGTGCTGCTGGTGCTGGGTCTGGTGCTGGGGATGTGCCGTTTTGGGCTGCTTTGCTGGGTAGTCGAGGTTGCCGCTGCCGGGCGACCGAGGGCGTTTGGGGTCCATCATTTAACTAAACTACGTATGCTAGCTGTGTGCGTCGATGGTCATGACAGCGGAGAGATGGCGGGAAAGATGAGAGTCGAACGAAATTAACGAAAAAGGAGATGGAGTTGTTGGGAGTGGGAGGGAGGAAGAAGGTGACGACCGGCAGAACGGACGGGGTGGAAGAAGGGGAGGAGCGGCAAGGGCAGCAAGAAAAAATAAAAATAAAAATCACATACACATACTAAGAAAAGAAAAGAAAAAAAGACGAAGGAGAGTGACCACCCGCTGAATTCCTGTATCAGCCTAACGCTTCGACGAGGCCGACGCACGCAGAAAAAGCAACGAGGAGAGCAAGGCAGGTGGAGGGATGGGAGGGATGGGAGAGCCGGAGACTGCGTTGGAAATCCCGGCTGGTGCACATCGAACGGCTAAGAGGAAAAAAGCTCTTCCCGTCTTTCCCCCCTTTTTTTTTATGACCCATAAAACCGTCGGGGCTGCTTCCAAGGGGCTCCTCCTTGCCTCGCTCTCTTCTCCCACGTCTCTTTTTCGCCCTGCCAGCGGAGTCCGCCGACTTTCCGCCAGAGACGGCAGGGGCGGAGCCACGTGATAGCACGTGATATAGAGGAACCTCGGAGAAACTTGCACCCACAGCGGAAGTTGGCGGGGAGTGGAAGTACTCTCGTTGTACCTCTGGGTTTTACAGCAGCTACGGGCTAGGGAAGCTAGACCATACGCTCAAGGGAGTATCTGTTAGTCTCCTGTACGGCCAAACATACGGCCAAACATAACCTCCTCGTAGAAGTTGTAAAATAGCTAGACATGCGATAACAAGAAAAGTGCACTGTGGATGTCACGTGAACATGAAAATTGGCAACGACGGGAAGACATCAAAAAGTGTATACAATAACAAAAACCAAGCAAATATTCTACCAAGTCCATTACTTCACACCGCATTTGCGAGATAAATTGCCCCAATTTTTTTACTCACTGCTGGGCCCTTGTCTAATATATGAAGTAGAATAATATACCCACACACATACACACAATCACAGATGTCTGAACGCGGCTCCTTCAGAGGCGGCCAGTCTCGTGGCCGTGGTTCTGGCGGAGGTAGAGGAGGAGGCGACAGCGGCCGTGGAGGCCGTCACCACCAGGGCCAGGGCCAACACCAGGGCCAGCACCGCGGAGGCCACCAGGGCCAGAGCCATGGCCAGACGCAAGGCCAGCAGCAGGAAAAACCAAAGAAGGAAAACATCCTTGACCTGACAAAGTACATGGATAAAGAAGTCAATGTCAAATTTAACGGAGGCAGAGAAAGTATGTACTGGTTTATTTTATCTGTTAAATATAATACTAACTGGGGAGATAGTTACCGGTGTGCTGAAGGGATATGATCAACTTATGAACCTCGTGCTAGATGATGTTAAAGAGACTATGCGTGGTAAGTCTGCGCTTCCCTGGACTGACGTGGCTAGGCGGATGTGTTAATGCACACTAGATGATAATGACAATATAACGACTCGATCACTTGGTTTGATCGTGGCGAGGGGGACGTTGTTGGTTCTGCTTTCGCCGGCTGATGGGAGCGAAGAGATTGCCAACCCTTTCGTGCAGCAGGAAGATGAATAGGGCTGTTGTTGACTTGTTTCTTAACTGAAGTAGAGCATACGATAGATAATGAATACCTCAGGATTTCTAATTTACTTCTCAATGAGAGGAGGGAAAAACAGTCAATATGTTATAATTTGTGTATCTCATTCTTGATAATGATAGGGTTAGATTTCGTTTCCTAGACATGGCAGATGGCTTGTCTTATATATAAACAAAATAAAAACGATAAATCAACATCGTCAACCACCTACCTGTAAGTTTTACCGCCGTTTCATCAACGCCTGGAACGACATCTCGACTCCCTTCTTAAGCTCTTTATAGCTAACTACAAAACAGCTCTGTTCATCCCTGCTGATCAACGTCACCTTCTCGTCGCTTCCGGCATCAAGTTTATTCAAACAAGTCAACACGTGGCCCAGGTCTACGACAGGGGCGTTTTGCGCATCAACCTGATGGAAGACATAGTCTCTAAAGAGCTTCAGGAAATACCGCTCCCCATTCTCTGACCAGTGGCGATCATGATCGTATTCCGGTCTTTCCGTGATGAAATTGAGCTTGGTGAGGAGGCGGACAAGGCGTGCGTTTTCAAGTTCCCGGCTTAGGTCGTAGGTTAACTCGTCGTCGACGTGGAGAGAGGAGTCAAAGGTAGAGATAAGTTGAGAGGATATGCCGGTGATGAAAACATCGATGGATCGGTCTGTGGGGGGATGTTGGGGGTCCTTGGATGGTCCAGCGCCTAGAAGCCAAAAGACGGAGTTATATAGTTGTGGACTGTAGGCACGGGAGAAATGCTCTAGCGCCTTTGTGGGGTTATGAGCTAGCGAGCTAGCCCCGAGCGTGAGGATCAGCTGGCCAAAACTGACCATGTCGTTACTTTGTAGGTCGGCGATGGAGCGTTGTGCGTCATGCTGCACCACGTCCAGTATTGCGCACGCGTTTAGTCGTATGCGGTCTGCCGGTAGCAGTATCTTGCTGGGGTCGATAACCCGTGCAGCCAATCCTGC
>NW_003299164.1:1189209-1249484 GCF_000151145.1 Microsporum canis CBS 113480 | reverse complement strand
AGCGTCTTAGATAATGGGTGGTAGTCCGTGGACAAATATGAGAGAGCTGTCTTGGAAGCTACGGTTGGTAAAGGCATCATGTACGGTGACCACACTGGCAGAGCATACACGCTTCCAGCTTTGGACGCATCGGATAGCCTTTTCATTGGTTAATCGGAAGCCTATGCACGTCAGATTTAACTCCTGCTGCAAATAATCGGGGTGTATTACCTTCCAATCGTCGGAGGGCGTAGAAGTTGCCGTCCTTGCTTGACTGCGCTTTATATACCCAGCTAGGGTAACCGAAAATAGTTGCATTTTTCTGATGCGTCACATCAAGAGGGACAAGGGAATGGAAATGATCAATCTGAGTTGGGAGTTGGGAGTCTAGCAGTCGTTAGGGAAAAAGGAAAAAGTAGGCAGGACAGTAAAGGGAACATACTAGGCAGGGTTTGAAGTGTAGCGGCTGCCTTCTTCTGCAGCTCTTCTCTAAAGTCATTCGGGATGAATAGGTCATGGACATTTCGCTGGTATCCAAGAATGTTCTGGTTATGAGGTCCAATCGGGGCATAAAGATGATATTGAACCTGCTCTCGCCTTAGTACCGCGATATATAGCTAAACTGGGCTTGTCAAACGCACTGGTTGTTGAAAGGTGTTTTGGGAAGTGAAGTATGAAGTGGCACCGATGCCGGCGTGGTCGTGAGCGTAGGGATTCTGCTGAATCTGGTGGGTGACAACCGCGCCCGCACTTCCTAGTGATGTTGTCGAGGAGACAAACGGGTCAAATGCACTTGAAGCGGCCAAAACCCCGTTGTTCGTTGCCTGGATTGAGTCCTACACACTTAGTACACCGTCCATACGCTGGATAGGACCGGTACACACCACTGTCTCAAAACGCTGTGGCACAAAGTCAGGCACGTCCGTCAAGCCCCATTCCGGAGTTCCAGCTTCTTGACGTAGCTGAGATACCCCCGAGTTTGCACCTATCATAAAATCAGCAGCGCTTCTATACGTGTATATGTAATAAGGTTGAGCGTACGAGAGAGCGCGGCCTTGGGAAGAAAAGGTGCGGCACCGGCAGCCTTGGGAGACAACGTCGCCGGCTTCTTTGCGGTAACGGCCGTGGTGACGACACCGTTGCTGGGAGTGGTCGAGGGAGTGAAACTGGGCGACTCAACGTTCAACCGTTTCTGCTTGACGCCGGCGCCACTGCTACCGAGACATGAGCTATCCGAGCCTCAAGACAAATGCATAAAACGCATAGAATGCATCTCTCCAACCTTTCATGCTGCGCCGCATTCAGCTTCTGCGGATCATGATTAAACGCGCATCCTTGAGAGCGTTAGAACCCGGCCATAAAGGGGGGGGGGGGGGCATAAAGATGACCACCACACCTTTATCCTCATATCGACACCTGCCGTATATCGTCACATTGCGACAGAGCGTATCCTTTGCATTTTCTACAACTGACGGGTCAGTGTCAAAAAGATTAGATGGCGCTCTATAAACAAACGACAGCAACACGCGGGGAGTCTTCTTTTTCTGCAGCTTACCGCGCCCCTTCAGCTTTGGAGAACCATTGGTGCGTCTCCCGTCCTCGAGATTTGGTTTCCCTATAGATGCCATTTCCCTCCACAGGTCACAGCACGCGAAGTCAGCGCGAGAGAGGCCCCATCGGCTCTTTGGAGGAGCAGAAAGATCGTAGACGAGATCGATGAACGAACTCCGCGCATTCCTCTAGTTAAGCCAACCAACCCTTTTTTGTGGTGGGCGCGCGGCAAAAACGGTATTTATCTTATCTGCACCGCACAGCGCCAGCGCCCAGGTCAAGACAGCAGTCAGCCTCGAGCAGCAAAGTCCACGGTGAGAAGAGACGGGAGAAGACGAAGATGATAGAGCAGGAGGAAGAGTCGACCTTCTCGTCGACCTTTTTCTCTTTTTCTTTTCGTGGGACTTTTTGAGCTCTTTTTTTTTTTTTGATGAAATTCGCGATGTTCTCTTTTTTCTTCTTTTTGCTTATCGAAGAAAGCTATCAAGCGCCAAGACTGGAGTGAATACGGTAATATTACAGAGTTACCCATATACATACGGTCATGTGATGGTTATAATACATGATGTCTTACGTTACAGACAAACCGTGGCTTTTGACGAGGAGGAAGAAGAAGAAGAAGATATAAGAGAGGAGAAGGAAGAGAAGACGGGAAGACGGGAAGAAGACGACGAGCAGGATAGATAGTCTTGCACTGATACTGCCACGCAAGTGTGAGGAGTGGGAGGAAACCGGGTATATCTGCGAGCACACGCATGAGCTGGTCGATATAACATGGCCGGAGAGCACGGCGAGGGCGTCCAGCTCTCGACAAACCAGGAGAACACGCTGCAGACGTATCTGGCTGTGACGGGACAGGATCGGGAGGCCGCTATACCGCTGCTGAGACGCTCAGAATGGAACGTCCAGGTGAGTGACTCGCCACTACATGCAGGATACAGCTACTGATGATCTGTGTTGTATATAGATTGCCATCACCAAGTTCTTCGACGGGGAAGCTCCGGATCCTGTGGAGGAAGCTCGAGCGGCCATGGACTCCGCGGTGCCGGCTCCTATACCGCAGACTCGCCAGAACCTGGCTGCGGACATGGCCTACTCGAGCTCAGGCATTCTCTCAGCTGTACGGCAGACTGAGGCAGCTCCTAGGATTACGTCCCAGCCTTCCGATACGCCTCCGTTCCGCCCCCCCTTCATACTAGCTATCCTGTTTACTCCGTTTAATCTCATATATCGACTCCTCTCCAGCTCTCTCCGCCTGTTCGGCGCGTTATTCCCCTTTCTTCCACGCCTGTTCAGCAATATCTCAAGCTCGACCCTTTCCAACAAGTCCTCACAGGGACGAAGGTCTCTGGCTCCAAAGGATACTGCCGCACGGTTCATACGTGAGTTCGAGGAGGAGTATGGATCACATTCGTTGCCCTTCCTTGAAAACGGATATAACATGGCACTCGAGAGGTCACACAAGGACCTCAAGTTCTTGCTGGTTGTCCTGCTCTCCCCGGAGCATGACGATACCGATGTCTGGGTGCGGGACACTCTCCTCTCGCCAGAAGTGACTGCATACCTAAACGACCCTTCCAACAACGTCCTGCTATGGGGTGGGAACGTACAGGACTCCGAGTCATATCAGGTCGCAAACTCGCTCAAATGCACCAAGTTCCCCTTTGCGGTGGCTATTGCCCATACTCCCAGCGTCTCTTCCACCGCCATGTCGGTCATCGGCAGGATTCCAGGCCTTAGCTCTCCGTCGGAATTCCTTGAAAAGCTCCGAGCGGCTACCAACCAGCATAAGTCTTCCCTGGACCGTGTACGCTCCACAAGAGCCGAACAACAGGCTTCGCGAACACTCCGGCAGGAACAGGATTCCGCCTACGAGCGCTCTCTCGCCCAGGACAGGGAACGGGCGAGGCAACGTCGTGAAGCAGAAGCTGAGCGTGAGCGACAGGAAAGAGAGGCTAGGGAACAGCAAGCTGCGGCTGAGAAATATGCCAGGGACCTCCTACAGTGGAAACAATGGAGGGCCCAGTCGATACCCCCCGAGCCTCCCGCAGACAATAAAGATGCGATCCGTGTCAGTCTTCGTTTGACCTCTGGAGAAAGAGTGATACGGCGCTTCTCGGGGGACGCGGAAATAGAGGAAGTCTACGCATTTGTAGAATGCTATGACATTCTACATCCAAGCGAGGAAGAAGACAAAACTGACACATCAGACGTTACGGAGCCGGAAAATTTCGAGCACAAGTACGGATTCCGTCTCGTCTCGCCCATGCCCCGTGCTGTTTATGAATTGGAAGCTGGAGGGACGGTGAAGGAGCGGATAGGCCGAGGCGTTAACTTGCTAGTCGAAAGCATTGAGGACGACGACGACGACGACGAGTGATGGGTGGGTATAATGTTTATATGGGTTCATTCACTTCTACTATAGAGAAAATTCTTTCTTCGAGTGGTTACCCTGGAGTTATTGATATGGAGGACTAAACTTGATACTCATTGCATTAACTTTTTATCATTATATTTTTTTTTCTCTTCATCTTTTAAGATTGTTCATAACTATTATTGCTACTCGTTAAATTGTTAATAACATCGATTTAACGGCAGAAATCCTGTATCACTGCAGTTATCACACCTTCAGTTCTTCGGATGCTCTCAACATCAACCCATTCATACTCCGAATGAAGCCCAGCACCAGACTGCCCGAATACGATGGAAGGGATGCCCGCGTCATGAAGTAGAGCGGCGTCGGTCCAGGGGTCCAGTGCCTGAAACGGACAAGGCTCGCCATACACCTTGCCCGTAGCATCATACACACACCTGGAAAAGGGGTGGTCCTTTGCAATCTCAAACGGAGCCTTGTGAGCCAGTACCTGTGGAGGCCGATATTTGAATCCAGCCACCCGCTTCTTGATCTTAGCCAATATCCCACTGACATCTGCCACGATGGACTCCTTCGTCTGGACTGGGATAGTCCTGAATTCCACCGTAAGCTTGCATGAGGCGGGATAACTGTTCGGTTCGATTCCACCCCTGATCAAGCTGGCGTGGAGAGAGGCTCTGCCTAGATCACTATCCTCCGGCAGCGTAGATTCATATTCTTTCAGCGCCGTTAGGAAGTATCCGGAAAGTAAAATCGCATCAACTCCATCGTCGGGCCTTGATCCATGAGCAGCAACGCCCAATATCTCTATTTCCAGCCACGTCATTCCCTTGTGTGCATGAGCGATCGTTTCAAGGGTTGGTTCAACCACGATAGCGGCGTCAGCTCGCCAGCCGGCTTTCAGAAGTTCTTTGGTGCCAATAGATGAATATTCTTCGTCCGCAACCGCTGCTAATATGACGTCTCCGCGGGGTGGAGGGGACGAGGTTTTGGCGTGTGCCAGCGCTCTCATTGAAGCAGCAATACCAGCCTTCATATCTAGTGTGCCACGCCCTACCACTCTCTTGCGCCCATTAGAGGATACAGCCAGCTCTCCCGAAAGAGGATTGAGGCCAGACGAGTAGCTATCCAGTGTCACCGTATCGGTATGGCCGTTCATCATCAGGGATCTGCCTCCTCCAGTTCCACGCAGGATACCTATCACAGATGGCCTACCAGGGGTACCCTCCAGCCGATGAGCTTCCAGGTCTCGATGCTCTAGCCAGGAAATTATGTAGTCTGATATCTCGCCTTCACCCACGCCGCTAGGGTTCGACTCTGATGGGTTAGACGAGTTAATCTGCGTGAGAGTCTGAGTTAACTCGACACAGTCGTCTGAAGAGACGTCCTTTGGTGTGGTATACGGGCGGCTCCCCTCTGTCCCCAGGATAACGATGACAGAATCAGGGGATAAACCGATACAGGAGGGTTGCGTTTTAGCAACATGTCGTAGACCAGATAGACCTGCAGCACCGCAGGGCCCTACATTGACCCCTTTTGAACTTAGATACTGCACTCCCTGATGGGCCTCGTAGTCGGAGATGGTGACACTGGCATCGACTCCAGGCTGTAATATCGGCCATGCAATCGATGAGACAGTGCCACATTCCAGCCCGCTCATTATCGTCTTGGATACCTTCACCTGTGTCAACTGGCCTGCCTTCAAGCTCTTGTGCAGACAGGCAGCCACATCCGGCTCGACAGTGAGAACAGACACTTCCCTGCCTTTTGCTTTGTAGTGAGATACTACCGCTTGGCAGAGGGAGCCTACGCCCACAGGCGAGACTATCACCGTCGGTTTGAGCTCCATGTCCTGCAGCTGGCCATCAATCTCAGTCAACATCGTAGAGTAGCCATCGACAATCCAGGTGGGAATCTTCTCGTATCCTTCAAAGGCAGTGTCTTGAACTAAGATGAAATTTGGATGTTCGTCTGCCTTCTTCGCTGCTGCAGAGATTGCATTGTCATAGTCTCCCTTGACAACGGTGACTGTAGCCCCTTCGCTGGCTATCCGGTCTCGGATATGCTGGTCGAGATTCTTGCCAACAAAGACCTCGGAGGAGATGCCCAGTATCTTCGCCATGCGGCCAAGGGCCCGTCCATGGTTACCGTCTGTCGCGGCGAGCAGCTTGATACGTGCACTTGCGGCCGCGCGAGAGAGCTCCTCCAACGAAGGGCCCGGTAGATTAAGATGTGACGAGACGGCCAGGTAGACAGCCCATGAAGCACCGAGAATCTTGAAAGATGGAAGACCTAGACGGCTGCTCTCGTTTTTGATAAAGACCTTTGCCACTCCTAGTTCCTTTGCAAGCTTATCGAGAGAAACGAGTGGACTTGGTTCATATGAAGGAAGGGATTGATGGAACTGTTTCTCTGTGCCAGCGACCTCACGGTCGATCCTAAACTGCTTTGCATCTGGATTATGATAAATGGAACGGCGAGCCTGAGCCATTCTGAGTATCTTGATAGTTATCACCAGAGAAAGTGGATGATATTATTATGCTGAAGAAGTTGACTGCCCGAGGTCAATGTAAATACTTTGTCCAACCGACGCCCTACGCCTAAATTACAAGGCTATCTGGCAGCGACCGTCAGCTGGAGGCTTGAAGGGTCTCAATCTCGGCGCTACTTGGGCATAGATGAGGGCGTGAAGCCGAAGATAATGCAAAAGTAATTAATAATATATCGTATTTGACCAAAATATGACGTTGTTGGCGTAAAGTTGCTGTGATATAATGATAAATCTAAGAGATTTAGTTCGATGACAGCCTGTATAAGACACACTGGGCTAAAGAAGAAAGTGAATAAACAGGAGAAATAGAGAGAGAGAGAGAGAGAGAGAGACAAAAATCATCATCTAATAATATATAATATATCAAGATATCTTCAAAGTATCGTCTGGCCGTATCTGGGCACCGGCGTCGTTAGGCGGTTCTTCGTTTCCAGCCACAGTCGCTGCTCCAGGCTCTGATTGTACACCTTTGTCTCTGTCTCCTTTTAGGGGTTTGATCTGGTCGACATTTTGTATCCATCCGCCTATCTTCTCTGACTCCTTGATAAAGTCGGCACAAACCTTTAGATTGAGTCCGGCACTAAGGGCGCGCTGGACCTTTGCATTTCGAGATTCAGAGACGAGATCGCGCAGTGCTCGTGCAAAGTACTCACTCAGGACATCCACGCTCCAGTCGTGGGGGATCAAGTCGAGGACCTCGCGTACGTCGAAAAGAGGAGCGAAGCGGGCCAGCAGGTCTCCCGTTCGCTCCGTGCGATCATATGGATCAGTAATCTGTAGAAATTCTCGAAGCAATCCTGCGAAAAGTTCTTTTTGGCTTTCAGATGGTGAGAATTTTCTCAAGAACATGCTTTGGGGAGCCGTGCCTGACCCCTCGAACAGACAGTATCTAATTGCCGAGTCATAATCGCCAAGGCCGTGGGTTAGGAGATGAAGTGCATCATGGTGTCGTCCCTGGCGCCCACCTAGAATTATACATTCAGACACAAGCTCATTTTTAAAAGGCTCAATTCGTTCAAGCACAGCTGGGATAGAATAAGGTAGATCTGAGGGAGGGGATGTTGCGGATGTGAATTGGCTTCTTGCTCCGGATCCAAGAAGCTGTAATAATCGTAGACGTGATTGCCACCATGGCTCCGAAGGTGCATTATCAGAAATGAAGCTCAAGTACGAAGGTTTTGGAGGTCGGAGGGCACGATAGGTAGAGTATGATTCGATGAGAGATGACCTTGCCTCGGGTGAGCTTTCAAGTACTGAGAGGACGGTATCAAGGTAATATGATATCAAGTCGTCAGCGTATCGTGTGATCTGGTAACCCTTGTCAGTACTGATCAAGAATAACGCCAAAAAAGCGAATAACTCACATTTTTAGTAAATACAAGGTGCTCCAGGTAGACTTGTACAGCCCCAGGAGCACGATCTTTCAGTATTCGAATGACTTGAGGTGGATCAAGCTGGACTCTGCTGGTATCATCCGAAAATACCTGAATTCCAAGCTTGGGGTTCCTCGCTGCAAGCCAAAGGCCATACTCCTCAACCAGGTTTGGGTCTCTTATTTTCACAAGATACTTCCGTACTTGAAGCTCAACAGCAGGAATGGTCATTTCACCGCCGACATCCTTCTCTCCTTCTATCGTCCTGCGCCATGTTCTGAGAACATGACCGGCCATTTTACGGCTTTGGTATAGGCGACTCAATACGAAAAGCCGTTGGTAGAGCTCCAGTAGCTCGACTGCGCGGGTGAAATTCCCCTTCCAGTTGTCAACCAGTCTATTAAGCTCGGGTCGTACCGCAGAGGCCGATGCCATCCCATTAGCCTCGTTATGCTTTGCATCAAGGTGCAGCAGGAGACGAAGCAGAGCCGAATCAACACTGTCAAATACATAAGTATCATCTGTCACGCTTCCATACCCCCTCTTCAGATGCCAGGAAGTCAAGTATCTCACTAGCATCCGTAGAACTGGTTCCGTTAAGTTGAACTTCGTCGCTCCATCTTGCTCTCCGGATACTTCAAGGAAGGCATCAACGACTTTGGTAAGTCCTGCACAAACCCAAATGCCTTGAGGCCCTTGTAGAATTTCTTCTCTAAGCAATGGTGTAAAAAGGAGAATGATCCGAGGGTCTAGTTCTCCTGCAGTTAAGGCATCCTCCACTGCTTTAATCGCGCTTGGAGTCTGATGTTCCGGCTCTGTGGCGATGAGATCCCTGAAAAGAAGCAGGCTAGCCTTTTCTTTAACATAATTTAAGCCCAGGGACTCAGTAGCTGTTCTGGGTAGAATCGAATCCAGCCCACCCATCATCTCTATTATGGCAGCTTTGTTAGCAATTCGGCAACTCCTCGCACCCTCCAAATCTTGGGTGAGCAAAAGAGCATTCTCCAATTGTAGAGCTAACGGGTTACGAAGGACACGCCATATCTGACTTCCCTCCCAAAGTACGATGTTGCTTTGTACATAGCCTAGAGTTTTGGCGAAATTGGATTCTTCTTCGTTCCTTTCTGCCTCCCACCCACGTCGCGGTTTGACAGAAGAGCCATGTTTAGAGCCATCTGAATCATTTTCAAATAACTCTTTTTCCTTTTGTAACTGTTCAATGGATGCTTCCGTCCTGGGATCGCTACTTTTTGGGGGTGTCACGGATCCAGGAGTTCGTAGATCTGGCACGTTCAGTCGAACAACCTGTAGAAGTTCCCCGACATCTGCAAAATTCACATTGTTCGGGCTTACTGTTTGGCCAATGCCAACGGGTCCAGCATTGTGGTTCTCCAGCGATATAGTTATAAGGGACCGTTGTCTCTCTCCTTCCCCTGGATTAACATCCCATCTTTGCACCTCTAGGCACTTTTCCTCAGCGCATCCTTCCTCAGCGTCAGCAGCTATGTTGACCACCGCTAAGATGTACCCATCATCACTATTACCGCTCGGGTTGGAGCGTGGATCATTGCCACCATTGTCGAGTACGATTGCATCGGGGTACGTCTGAAATTCAATAGTTCCACGTTCCGCTGTTTCGCCTTCAAGGTTGACAAACATACCCACGGCAGGATTCGAGGCATCTGTCCCAGTAATCAGCAGGAATTCAGACGGTGTAGGTGACATAATGTGCGGCTTCAATGTTGCAGTATTCCGCTTTGGGGTTGGAGTGGGAGTTGGCGGGAGAGGTTTTTGGCCAAGCCCATCAGCCGGAGCGGCAGATGGAGACCTGCTTGGTATAGATAGTCTTCTATCATGAGAGCCTGTTGGTTTCGAAGATTTACTATCCGCAAGGGATTCTGGGGTCGATGTTCCTGAAATATCTGGCTGCACGCCCTGCTGATGGCGCTCCGAGCTTGCAGCTATAGCATTTAAACTTGTACTTCTTCCATGACTCTTTGCTCCTGAATTCCCATTTGAAGCTGCTAACACTTTGTCCAGCGCAGGGCTGGAGCTTCTAGATGGTATATTTTCTACCTTAAAGTCATCATACTCGTCATTTGATGAAATTGGAAAAAGAGGAATCTTCTGGCGGTGCTCTACCTCAAGTAAAGCATAGGAACGGGAATCCGCAACACACGCGATTGTACCTCTTCGATTGGCGATCAGACATCCAGGGAACTCAATATTCCTTACTCTCCGCGGCCCTTCCCCGATCCTCACAAGCATTATCTTGTCCTGCATCCCTAGCATGATGATAGGGTCCGGCGCCTCGTCTCCATCGTCCATGTTCGGTTCGTCAAGATCAAGGCCACCAATCCAGTTACAGTTGGAAACTTTTGTAGTCCCATATGCAGGGCTGAGTTCTGGCAGCGAGTAGAAGAAGACGGATCCATTGCAAAGGACACAAGCTTTGCTAGCCGTTGGAAGGACTAGAATTTGCTGGATTCCAGAGGACGAAGTGCTGCGGGCCAACGAGGTAATGGGTTGTCTTGAAGCCAGGATAAACGAAGGGCTACCATCCTCCAGCCCGGGTTCAGGCGGTAGAGAGACGAAGTGTAGTATTTCACCGGCAGAGGTGCCAACATATAGGTTCTCGTCTATCCACAAAGCCAACCGTTAGAACTAGCCAACGCAAGGAATAAGGAGAGGGAGTAGGATAGTAATGCATACTCCAGTACTCCACACAGGTTATATGCGCCTGTCCCTCGCCATCTTCAGCCTGTACCGGGACATCTTCGAGGAGAGGCCGCAGCACATATGGCCCTGTTTCCGGAGGACTGATGCGCCTCCGTTTCCGGCGCGGATCGATGTCACCATCGGATCCCATAATACTGGCTCAGCTTCACGCATCTCAAGGCATGCTCTGCCCCAGAGACTCACGCCCAAACGATGCTCCAAAGACAGCTTCTTGTCTGTTGTCGTCCTTTCGGAGCTTCAGGACTAACCCTTGACCTCCACAGGCAGCAGCTCAGGGATCAACGTTGTTCCGACTGGCCTTTCTAATGGTTTACAGGCAAGTTGAAGTTGACACCGAGGCAGGTTTATATATTATTCTTTGGCAAAGTCTCGTTTGTTAGTAGATAAAACTACTATTCGAGAGAGAGAGCGAGAGATGGATCCTCTGATTGCGTCAGAGAGCTTGACCTCTGCTGAGAATGGCCGCAACGCTGAACCTAGCAAGACACCAGCACAGATTCAAGAGGAGAATAAGTTTCAGAAAGCTATAGCAGTATGGCGAGGTGTGTTGATTCGGTGGCCAGATGCTGTGGGTGCTGAGCTAATTCTTCATTTGTATAGGAATCGACCTTGCGAACCTGATTGCTAAACATGATACCACAGCATCTGATATCGTATCACACCAGAGAGACTCCCTCGTCCAGAGGAAAGACCTGGCACAGAAGACCAAGGACTTCAGGAAGCTTGATGACGCATCGAAGCTGTCAGAGTATAAAGGGCTGTTGAAATGTGTGTACAGATAGCTACCGGGTGATAAAAAAAAAGAAGACATCTTGCTGACTGTCTCGAAGCGTACCAGGCCTTTATAGATCTTCTCACCAACCAAGGGAAGGTAGCGTCGTCCTCATTCTTACAATTCTATTCCGCGTTGTCAGAAGCCCCAGATCCCTATCCCCTCCTAGAGGCATCGATCGATTCTCTAGTCTTGTCCGAAGACACTGTTCCGAAATTGAACGCAGAAAAGGATTTCCTGCAAAATAGCGTCAACCGCTTGACATATCAGCTCGAAGAGACTGAAAAACGGCTAGCGGAAGAGCGTGCTACGCGGTTAAAGCTAGAAGAGAACCAGGATAAGAAGATTCAAGAAGTGGAAACTTCGTGGAAAGCTGCACTAGCAGAAAAGACAAGCAACTGGGAGGCAAAAGAGAAAGCGTTCGAGGAGAAGGCAGAGAACCATGACCGGCTGCTTAAAGAGCTTAAAGCGAGCTATGAGGTATCCCAGCGGCTGGACCGTAACGAGAACACCGAGGATAATACACGCAGCGCAGCAACGGCAGCGGAGCTCGAGATTGTTACATCGGATTTAGAGAGAACTAGCATTCGTCTTGCTGAGGTGGAAGCCCGCAATGAGCAGCTTAGTCTTGACCTTGCTCAGGCAGTTTCTCAGTCTCAATCTGAACATAGTTCCCACCCCATTGAAGAAGACCCTCAGTACCTGCGGCTGCAGAGTGAGAATTCCTCTCTCATGCGAAAACTAGAGGCTGCTCGCTTTGATAAAGATACAGAGAGGAATAGCTGGCAAGGGAAGCTTCGCCAATGTGAACGGGCTAACTCAAAGATCACACTGGAACGAGACGAACTCCGTGAAAAGCTTACCAAAGTTGCAGATTACGATGATATCAAGCGCGAGTTAGAGGTCATTAAGGTAGGCTCTTACCTTTTTATCTGGGTGATTGCGCCTTTACTCACTTACAGCAGTCTATTGAATTTTCTACCGGAGATGATGAACCAGATGCTTCTATTGACGATGCCAAACCCTCAAACTCCAAAGAAAATAACCTGGAGCAGTTGCTCCTTGCACGCAACAAGAAACTGTCCAACGAACTTACGATCTTACGAGTATCCCACCAAGACCTAGAAGGTCAACTGGAAAACCTCCGGGGAGAGCTCTCGCGAACCAACGCAGAACTGGAGAAGTCGAGAAAGCTGGCCACCAAGCTAGAAAACGACCTTCTCCATATCCAGCGCGAAGCAACCAACTCCTCCGCCATGTCAGTGGCTGGGACATATGTGTCCAGATACCCTCACGGCTCCCGTAGAGGGCGAGTATCACCAACCTCATCCATCATCTCGGGCTTCGATAACTCCATGTCCCCCTCCACCATGGAAGCAATTCGGGCTGGTGAGCCAGTCGGTGGTGGCTCCGGCATTCTTCCAATGGTCCAGGCACAGCGTGATCGTTTTAAACAGAAGAATGGCGAGCTAGAAGAAGAGCTGTCAAAGACTTATGGTATCGTCAAATCACTACGGGCAGAGGTAGCATCCTTGCAGAAAGATAACCTAAGCCTGTACGAGAAGACCCGGTACGTATCTACGTACAATAGGGGCCAAGCATCGACCTCCTCAACCGCAACACCGTACTCGAATAGACCCAACGCGACGGCGATTCAAGTAGATGCGGAAACCCCTTCTGGCTTATCACTAGATAGGTACCAGTCCGCGTACGAGGCTCAGATATCGCCGTTCGCCGCCTTTAGAGGCCGAGAGTCCGCTCGTGCGTATAAACGCATGAGTGTTCCCGAAAGGATCATTTTCTCTATCACTAGGATGGTTCTTGCGAACAGGACAAGTAGAAACCTATTTGCGGCATACTGTCTTGCTCTGCATATTCTCTTATTCGTAATGCTGTATTCTATGAGCACGACCGGGATCGAGAAACATGCTGGCATCATGCTCGATCATGGGGCAGGTCAAAATCTCGGGGCAGCTGACGGTAGTCCCCTTGATCATTTGGATTAACCAGCCTTTGTTTTTTCTTCTGAAACCAGATGTGTTTCAATCTGTCATTTCTGGAGCCTGCTCTTTTTTTTTCACCTCATGTTTTGATATTCTCACACGTCTAGATGGTGCTGATCTTGTGTGTTCCGCAATATTTCTACCTGTATATAGCATAACGTATTTTCATATGTTAGCCATGTATAGTCAGCAGGAAACTTAACCTGTGTTCCTCCGAGCAAATGTCCGGATAATAGCTGCGTTGTCGAAGGATTCTAAACATATCCTTCATACCTGTCCTCTAGTCTGCCGTCTTTGCATCAAATGCACTCGTCCTTTACCCCTGATGGGATATTTCCACTGCATGTGCGGAGCACGCAAATGTTTGAGATTGTGTGTACTCCGTGCTGGGAACGGAGTACGCCCAGTAACCATACGTATACGTCTACTGGCTTGCTGCTGCAAATTTCATGCATGCGCGTACACTGTGGCAAGCATGCCAGTGTCCCGCTGCATGTAGCAGTCTCATACGGAGTATTCTTCCCAACAGAGGTTGACACCGGGACTATCAGGCAGCCAAGAACACCCATGGGAATATCTCGATCCGCCTAGGACATTGCAGGGACTCGTTCAATGCAGAAAGAGACAGCAGGGGTACAACTCTGCCTGTAAAGGGAAATAACTAGCGGGAACTCAATGCGTCTTCCAGGGTATGGGAGGTATGGGATAGCTGCGTCCAGTTAGCACGTCAATATTTAACGGATGATACTGATAATACCGAGTGGCAACAAGCGATTCAGCGGGTTTGTCGCCTGTTACGGTGCATTGCAACTCTGAAGGGCTAAATTAAAACACTGATCGTAGTAGGAGTTGTAGACAAGAACCTATTTCTGAGAATCTGTGGGGTGGATTTTGGAAGAAGATAAGTCCGCGGAGTATAATATAAACAAGTTCTGCAAAGCATGGGTGTTAGCTGAAGGCTGCCCCATCCGTGAATGGATACGGCGCTTACAGACAACCACTCAGATTGGGCGTAGGCCCCTGGCTAAAGATAGGCACAGGCAACCCTGCCAGCCGCCGTGCATCGACCACTGACTGATTGGCCCTTGCTCTAGGTTATTTTTATCCGTGCAGGTTCTGGCCATTCATAGCATTCATAGCACCAATCTTGCCTGACGAGCCAGCAAACGGTTCGCCAGAGAGTTTTGCCTGCTGTTTTGGGTTGTTCTTTTTTTGGCTGCCGGTGGGCGGCTGCATGGAACTCTCTGCATGTTCTGCAGAATAACTCAATGGGGAATCATCCCAGACGATCTGTATATAAAGATGGCTGGTGCTGGCGATTTCTTGTAGCATTCTCACTCACTACATTCTTCATCCTTCAACGGTATTGCATCTGGTCTGCGGTATCCGGCTTTTTCTTTTCTTTTCATTATTTTTTCCCTTTCCCGTTCGATTTCTTATCTTCATCTATTTCTTTCCCTTACGGTTGAGCCGTCTTTAATTTCTGCTTTTTTCAATATCACGGTTTTGACGAAACGGGCCTTCAATATCAAAAAAGAATTTCAAACGATAAAAAAAAAAAATAAACCTACATCAAATCATCCAATATGCGCTTCGCTATGGTACTCTCTGCCTGTGTGGCAATTTCTGGAGTGAACGCTGCGCCAGCTGGCTGGTCCCCGGGTTCTGCCAAATGGCTCAGTGAAATTGGTGACTATATTTCCAAGCACGCGAACCAGGGTTTCCCTCGCCAGCCTACCTGTGATCTCTCCAAAGCCGTGCTCCCAAGCAACCCACAGCTTTCGGAAGTTCCCGAGAACCAGAAACTGCTCGCCGTTGCAGTCGGCCGTGGCACTCAGGTAACTTAATCCCGAACCCCATCAACAAGCCGAAAATGAACTAACAAAGTGACAGAACTATACATGTGCTTCATTATCTCCAGATGAAGCTCCAAAGGCCACCGGCGCCGTTGCTACGTTGTTCGATGCCTCGTGCATCGCATCCAACTACCCTTACCTTCTCTCGCTTCTCCCCAACGTTGCTCTCGAGCTCACCAACCCTACACCACTCGCCAACTCCCGTGGCCCAGCAGACCTAATGATGATGGGCCGCCACTACTTCAACGGTGAAGGTGTTCCAATTTTTGACTTGCCAAAACTTGGAGTCTGCGGTGTTAAGAAAGCTGACTCCAAGGATGCACCACCCGATGCTATGAAGGGTGTCAAGAATGAGCAAGAAGGTGCCGTTAGCTGGCTGATGCTTGAATCGATTCCTTCTAGCAAGGGCCAGGCAAAGAGGGTATATCGCGTGAACACTGCTGGAGGAAAGGCACCGGCAACCTGTGCTGGCCAACCAGAACAGATCCAAATCCAGTATGCCGCCGAGTACTGGTTCTATGGATGAAGTGATGAGGATCAAAATGGGATGCATTGATTTATGTTCTTTTTTCTTGTTGTATAATTTGTTTCAGTTTCCTTCACATACCCTTTCTTCTGTCTTTATTTTCGCCGTGTTGCATAGCTGGCTTAGGTTTGTTGGTTATTGTCGGGTGTTTGTGTGTTTGTGATGAGAGCAGCAGACATGTACATAGGTATAAGTATGTTGTAAAAATCCGGAGTATTGGCGTCAGGTATCATCTTGTATAGAATAGCATACTTATTGTATACCTTCAACTTTTTTTAAATTTCCTCGTTGAAGCCTAAGAAGAAACTTGACTTTCTCCCATTGTAGGATGTCACGTGAAAATTACATAAGAAAAGACTAACTTCTTTTGGTTAGAAGCTTAGCAAAAATCATCGTGCGAAAAAAAAAAACCAAGAAGCAAAAAAAAAAAAAAAGGATCAATTTTGAAAGACCTTGGAAAGATATATCCCATTCAAACACCGCCAATCGACTGTTTGAAATAGTTTTCCGGGTCGGTATAATCTCTTTTCGAGAGGCGATTTACCGGACTTCGACAGGTTTCACCCACAGTTATCGCTCAATTCCAGATAATTTGATCGATTGGATCCAGGACCAGCCACTCTACACAGCAGGCGATTGATTGAATACACGATACTTCATTCCCAAAAAGAGCATCCTTATCGCTTCGTATAATGGCTTTTGGAGCTCCCCGAGGACGCGGTGGTGACCGTGGTGGTCGTGGAGGACGTGGAGGACGAGGTGGTGGGCGCGGCGGTGGACGTGGTGTGTAATCCCTTATACTGGCTGAAGAAGCTTCCAATAGTCTTTGCAGTGGAGCTCCAGCTTCAGCTAGACATTTTTTTCGATTGCTGGTCTTTTGGTCTGCTCATATTGAAAGATAGTAGAGAATGGGATGACTGACTTGAATAGGTGGTTTTAGCGGACGCGGCGGTGGTGATAGAGGTGGCCGCGGAGGTGGACGAGGTGCCTCGAGAGGCCGTGGTGCTGGTCGCGGCGGACGCGGTGGAAAGGCAGGCGCCCGTGGTGGTGCCAAAGTCATCGTTGTAAGTGTTGCATCTCTCCGCAGTTCTGGACGAGTCTAACTAATGCGGTATTCTTTTAGGAACCCCACCGCCATGGCGGTGTATTCGTCGCCCGTGGTGGAAAAGAAGATCTCCTAGTCACCAAGAACATCACTCCTGGTGAGGCTGTATATGGTGAGAAGCGCATATCTGTTGAGGCCCCCTCCACAGATGGTGAAGGCGCCGCTACCAAAGTCGAGTACCGTGTCTGGAATCCCTTCAGAAGCAAGCTTGCTGCCGGTATTCTTGGCGGTCTTGATGATATTTACATGAAGCCTGGCTCTAAGGTCCTGTATCTTGGAGCTGCCAGCGGTACCTCTGTCAGTCACGTTGCTGACATCGTTGGACCAACCGGAACCGTTTATGCCGTCGAGTTCTCTCACCGATCTGGCCGTGACTTGATTGGTATGGCCACCCACCGAACCAATGTCATACCTATCGTTGAAGATGCCCGTCACCCACTCCGCTATAGAATGCTGGTTGGTATGGTCGATGTTATTTTTGCCGATGTTGCTCAGCCTGACCAGGCCCGTATCGTTGGCCTTAACGCACACTTGTTCTTGAAGACTGGTGGTGGTGTAATTGTCAGTGTCAAGGCCAACTGTATCGACAGTACTGCTAAGCCAGAGGTTGTATTTGCCAAGGAGGTGCAGAAGATGAGAGAGGAGAAGATAAAACCAAAGGAACAACTTACGCTTGGTACGTATCATTCGCTCGTCTTAATGTAACTCCTTTGTTGATTTGTTCTTACTGACTTATAACCGTATAGAACCTTTCGAGCGTGACCATTGTATTGTTGCTGGTATCTACCGGGCAGCTTAATTGGATAACTTTCTGGTGTTCCCTTTTTTTGTTCCATGTCTTACCATTGGCGTTTGAGAGTTTTTTTCTTGAGTGAGTCCTGCATTATGTCTTCTTTCAGGGTTCTCATTGAAATATGAATGTATCCGTTTCTTTATAGGTATAGCCATTTGCGGTGGTGTCTTTCCTCCTAAAAAATGTATAGGGCCTCATTTGTTCCGCTACTTTCCTGTTTTACCTTATCTGTCATCCATCATGCCTTTCGACTCGTGTGCAATTAGTCTGCTTATAAGTGATAGAGCATGAATTCGCCCTTTTTTTTTTTATTATTTTTTTTAAAGCTTTCTATGGTTTCTTTCCCAATTTGAAGGTTTGATATCTACTACAGTCACGTGTAATAGCTTAAATCTCAAAAAAAAAAAAAAAAAAAACTGTCAAAAGGCAACAAACTGGAGTGCGTTTTCCCTGTATCAGACCATCCTACCAGAGTCGATACCGGCCAAACCGCCACGGGACCTTGAAGACAACGTTTACTCCGTTGAGGCCCAACTTAAGAGTGCCCAGCGCTAAAGAATTAAGGTTGGCGCCCTCCGGGCACTTACATGAGATTGAAGTTTCTCCTACCTCCTTAACGGACTTCATTGTACGGAGTATATATACTGATATTCCCATTTCTATAGGTCCCGTGAAAATTATTATACGTTAAAGGGGGATGAGGGAGGTGTATAATAACCGTATAATGATAAATTTAATGATAACAGGCTGGCCTACCCAACATCTTATACACTCCAACTTCTCACCGTGGAAAGGCCGTGGATCGGCGCTACCGCCGACAGAGTACACCCTCGGAGTAACGCCGGGACACGTGACTCTAGATCTTCCGTGGAGCGTCAAAGAGGCAACTTCGCCGCTTGCGATTTGAACGGCCTAGGGAGCAAGAAACGGGAGACAGTTTAAGTGGGAGTTGGGGACAGCTACGAGATCCGGTAGTGCTTCCGTGATGCTCGGTCGAGAGACCGCTCGGCGTTGCTCCTCGTGTGACGCGCTCAAACCCCCCGCAGGATGCAGCTTCATGGCTTGCTGCAGATAAGCATGGGGAGGGATTTAAATAGCTGACCATCCCGCCCGCCTTTGCTATTACCCCGTTACGAAGGCATCTCTTTAACCTCCTGTTGCAGTATCAATCCAACCCAGGCAACACTCTCCCAACTCCACACACGCATATATACCAGTCTCTTTGCATGTATCCGTTTACCCTCGATTGAGAAACACGGCTATGGCTTCTATCCTAATAACGGGAGCAAACGGCTTCGTTGGCCAGGAATTGGCCGGGGGCCTCCTTAATGCCTGTCCAAACGTCCGCCTCACCCTCACGGACGTTACCGTGGCTCCTCCGGTTCCAGCTTCAGCTAAGCCTGAAGACGCTGGCCGCATAACCAGCCTCAAAGCAGACCTCACCTCCCAAGCCGCTGTTGATGAACTCATCAGCTCCCCTTCCCAATACGATGTTGTGTATATCCTCCATGGCATCATGTCCGGTGCCTCTGAAGCCAATTTTGACCTCGGCATGAAGATCAATTTTTTCTCGATACATTATATGTTTGAAAGATTACGGAAAGTGATACCAGGGGTAAAGGTCGTCTTTGCGTCTTCTCTGGCTGTCTATGGGCCTACGCCCCCTGGATTCATGATCAATGAACGCAATCTGCCACCACTCCCTACTTCCTCGTATGCAACGGCAAAGATTGCCACTGAGCTACTATTAAATGATTATTCACGCCGTGGATTCCTTGACGGAAGATCTGTTCGACTGCCTACCGTTACTGTTCGAGCCGGCGCCCCTACGGGGGCCGCAAGTAGCTTTGCTTCCGGTATCATACGTGAGCCATTGAAGGGTGAGAAGAGTACGATGCCCGTCAGGAGAGATACGGAGCTATGGATATGCTCTCCGTACGTGGTTGTGGAGAATATGATCTATGCAAAGGACATTCCAAAGGAGAAGTTTGGCGATTCTAGAGCAGTAAATCTGCCTGGAATCAAGGTTTCTGTGCAGGAAATGCTCCAAGTTTTGGAACAAGTTGGCGGAAAAGAAAAGAGAGCTCTGGTGGAGGAGAAGTATGACGAGACGATCGATAAGATCGTTCAAGGATGGTCGCCTAACTTCGATATCACTTGGGCCAAGGAGCTAGGATTTAAGGAAGACATGTCATTTTTGGAAAGCGTAAAGAGATATATAAGTGAGCATGTTAGTTAGAATAGAATAACATACTATCGTTGGACAGGTGCTCCGATAGATGCATAGATATTGTTATTAACCCTTTATTATGCGATACGAATCCATTATGCTCAAGTATACATGAGTGGTAAAAAACAATCTGCATATTGCTTTCCAGCCTACTTTCTGTGGGATACGGGTTAAGTATTCCTACTGTGTAGTATTGATTCTAATTCTCCTTCTCCTTCCCGAATACCCGGACCCTTGGTTCAATAGGGTCAAAAGTCTTCTCAGTCGGCGATGCAGTAGGAACACCAAACGGCATCTGTGCAACTAATATCCACTCAGGTGGGAGCGAGAACACCTCTGTAACCTTTGCATCGATAATTGGATTATAATGCTGCAAGCTCGCACCCAATCCGAGGGATTCAAGTGTGGTCCAAACTATAACTAGTGGTTAGTTCCAGTGTATCAACACAACCTCAGCATAGCCAATGATAAGTATCATTTTAACTCACGAAAGTACTGATGCATTGCATTGCTATGATGGGCCCAGATGGGGAATTGTTCCTTATACTGGGGGAATTTCTCACACATTCCCGGAATCACCGTAGGGTCCTCGTAGAAAAGAATCTACGCAGCATATATTAGCCATCTATCAGCCAGCATGCTAATCCCTAGAGAAACGAAACGTCATATTGATATCCCAACTTACAGTGCCATAGCCTGCTCTCATCTTATCCAGTTTCGGCTTTGTACCCGCCTTCCACTTGTCCTCGGGAAAAGTGCTGTTGGCCACCATTGACTCGTACACGTCTTCAACGACATCCCAGAATCGCTGGTTCTCGTCGCGGAGAAGAAGGACTAGACGGGTCGTTTGGGTGTTGAAGGAGCTGGGTACATGCAGGATTGCATCGTGGACAAGTTTCTCAAGCCGGGAATCCGGAACTGTGCTGGCGTTGGTAAGAGCATAAACAGACCTTCTAGCTTTGGCCAATTCGATGAATGCCTCTGTTGACGAATCCATCTTTGGAGAAAAGGAGGGTATTCCTGGTCTGTCGACGGTGTGAGTGTACGGGGACACTTATATATGTTCAATGGTCGAAGTCAGGGAGAAATGACAGATTCAGGGGTTTATAAGCAAGATAACAAAAACCTGTTCGGCCGACCGATGGCTCACACTGTGGATTCTACGTTTGCTCTTGTTGCAATGAGTATTTATTAGCAGCTCGCAACATGTGCGAAATGATAACGGGTCGCGCGCCCGGCAACTCGTCTGAAGAGGCAAAATAAATATGGAGCAAATATTGAATCAATGTAGGTATTTCAGCAAGAAATATAACAGACTGTGGGGCTTGATTATTTTCACCTATAACATCTTCTACATACTGACATGCTAAGAACACGACTGACATGACACATATTTTTTCTGTACGTGGGTCGTTAAAAACCGTAGTCCAAACGCTGCAATGAAACCTCTAATGCTCTGCTCCTACGCCTAGCTTCCTCACATTCCGTAGCCCGACAAGTCCAATAAATGCAACAATTAACATGGTAACGAAACAGGCCCAGAAAGCAGCTCTGTAGCCCGCCATAATGGCCTCGGGAGATTGATCTGGATAAGGGGACGCCTTTTCGACTGTGGCCGATATGACTGCAATAGCGGAGAGGCCAACAGAGCTTCCGAGTTGGGCGATGGTATTGAATACCGCGCCAGCGAGGGCTTGAGTAGAACCTGGGAAGATGTCTGTGATCATCAAATGGGCGATGGTGAATACGACTAGAATGTGGAGGAGTGTGTTAGTAGGTCCAATGTTATATATATACGGCAGGAGGGGGGAACAGAGCCATACCATCGATAGCCACAGGTCCCAACAGTACTCCCCAGAAGGCGCACACCCAATAATTCCAGCTTGGATCGATGATGGCCATCAGCAGTGGGGCAATCGATGCGATTATAGATACAGCGATGACAAGGTAGTTGACTCGGACAAGGTGGACAAACAACCCGGTGCTGAGGTTGAGGATAATGCCAATCACGACATTAGGCAGTAGACGAGCTGAAGTATCAAATGGAGACAGCAACTGGACCTTTTGGAAGCTAGGATTGGTAGGTTAGTATAGGTTATTAGTATATAGAGGGTAGGAGGAGAGTGGGCTTACAATAAACTAAGTACCAGCTCAGAGCTTAGTATGACAGCCCACGTAAAGAAAACTATCAAGCTGATGGACACAAAGACAGGATTCTTCCACATAGAGTTAGGTATCAAAGCTGGAGCGCCTCGCTTTCCTTGCCAATGCATCCAAAGTCCGAAGGCTGGAATTAGGGCCGCTGCAAACACAATCAACATAATATGAGTCGCATTCTGGACATTGGCGACGTCATCCGTGAGAATACTATGGATGATAAGCATGATTCATTATTCCGTAGATGGGACGAATGTAAACTCACGCGCATATGTAAGAGATAACTCCCATGCAGGAGCTAGCAATCAATATCCCGACCCAGTCAATTTGGCATAGTAGATCGTGCCATTTGAAGGTAAACTGCTTGTTATCGGTTGGTAGGGCGAGGTAATTTGAAACGGTAAGGACCAAGGCAATACTAGCACTACCGTAGAAGCCTAGTCTCCAGCCTCCGGGGGCCCCTGAGAAAAGCCCTTCGGCGACCATACCGACGGAAAAGCCAAGCGGTTGGGATAATCCAAGGCTAGCGAATCCGATGTTGCGTTGGGGACCGGGAGGGAATGATCTCGTAATGATGCTCACACCGGTTGGAAGGCACATTGAGACGCTGATACCCTGGATGAGACGGTAAATGATCATCTCCATTCCGGTGCGTGATAAACCAGTGCCTAGGATGGCAATGACTGAGATTGCTGTGCCCAATATATTAATTGACCGATCACCGACAAGGTCTGCTAGAGACCCGGCAAGCAGGAGAACACATCCGCTTGCTAGTCTATGCGTATACAAGAGCTATTAGGAATACCATCTGGATTACTTCCGTACCATGAAAGCAATGTCCCACTTACGAATAAACCGATGTTGGCCTAGTCGGAAAAAGTGTTAGTATCTCCGTATCCATAACATATTGTTGAGAAAGAGGGAGCCAAACCAGAATAAAAGATGGTCTGGTAGTTCTAAATCAAACGCAATTTCAGGCAGTCCAACGACAAGAAGGCCGTTTGATACGCAGCTTAGGAAGGTGACGCCAGTCAGTCCCAATATAATAATCGTTGAGCGAGCTCTGGAGAGGCGCGGGTGCGAACTTCTGCCACCATCTTCATCCTCTCTTCTCAATAACGGTGCATTCTCAGAAATCTCTCCATTAGCAAGGCGTTGGCCTTCGACTGTTGCTGCCATTCTGATATCGAGATGTCGGACGTTTGAGAAATACCCGAAGGCCCTCAGATGGCGTTGGAGGGGGGAAATCCTGCAAATAAATAAAATAAAATAAAAATAAATAAGGAGCCCCTGTCCTGTTTTCAGATAACTATCCAATGCGCACGAAACAGAAACTGTGAGGCTCGAAAGACACAACGACGGCCTATATGTTAGGCGGTTCCTTTATTTCTGAGTCCAGAGTGGAATAAATTTGAATTGAACATGGCATGGTCCGAGACAGCTTCAGCGTTTCGGGGGCGAAAGGTGCCGTCTTCTCCACTTAAATAGGCTCGAAGGGAGTGAAACAGACACTTTTGCGCAGAGAACACAAATGAATATTAGATTTTATCCATCGCCTGCTGGCTCTGACTTGAACATACTGTACATAGCAGTCAGTGTTGAACTCTTGCAGAGAGCTGCTGGCCGTGAAACTGGTCAATCTCCAGCCAGAGCCAGCTCGTGTATACATGTAACATAAACCTGTTCGACCGTTAACACACTACCTTCACATAGATCACCCATACCATGTACTCACCTGTAACATCGTTCACACCTATTCGCACGTAAGATCCCTACACTCTCATCTATATATCGACGTCTCTATAGATTCATATTATCGACTTGTCCTTGTGTGGTTGTAGTGAAAACCAACCAATGAGAAGACGCAGAAATGGGCTTCTCATCCGACGTCACGTGATGATCGGAAACAGCAAGTTTGGACTTCAGCAACTTTTGCTCTTCTTGAAAAAAGACCACAAAAAAGGCACGACGACGAACTGCCCTCGATTTACCCACGACATCTCCTTTCACATCCTCCGCCATGGCATCCCGGAGACTTGCTCTCAGCTTCCACCAGGCGGTGCGCTCTCGCAACGCGCTACGGGCCGTCCAGCGCAGCAGGCGAGGTTTTGCGTCTCCAGTTGTCACCGGCTCGACGCAGTCAACGACCTTGTCCAATGGCTTGACGGTGAGTCCGGGTCGAGTCGGCTTGTCGATAGAACCCTACTGACTGTCCCTATAGATTGCCACGGAATACTCTCCATGGGCTCAGACCTCGACTGTTGGTGTATGGATCGATGCCGGAAGCAGGGCTGAGACTGACCAGACCAATGGAACTGCCCACTTCCTCGAACATCTTGCCTTCAAGGTGTGTTGATACTCCGTCTTTTGGTAGACGTACTGTGCTTACAATGTCCGGTTTAGGGTACCAACCGACGAACTCAACATCAATTGGAGCTGGAGATTGAGAACATGGGTGGACACCTTAACGCCTACACATCGGTAATGACACGTTCAATTTTATCTCTCTATCGTCATATTAAGGCAAAACAGTCGAAAAACAGCTCTAATATCCGTTCTTATAGCGAGAAAACACTGTCTACTATGCCAAATCATTCAATGCCGACGTCCCCAAGACCGTCGATATCCTATCTGATATCCTTCAAAACTCCAAACTCGAGCCAGCTGCCATCGAACGCGAGCGTAGCGTAATCCTCAGGGAACAAGAGGAGGTCGACAAACAACTGGAGGAAGTTGTCTTTGACCATCTCCACGCCACTGCTTTCCAGGGCCAACCTCTTGGCCGAACCATCCTTGGTCCAAAGGAGAACATTGCCAGCATCCAGCGTGAACACCTGGTCGACTATATCAAGACCAACTACACTGCTGATCGCATGGTCCTCGTTGGCGCCGGCGGTGTTCCACACGAACAGCTTGTTAAGCTTGCTGAAGAACACTTTGGAAACCTTCCCAGCCAACCGCCAAGCTCTGCTGCCTCTGCCATTGCCGCCGAGCAGAAGCGTCAGCCTGACTTCATTGGCTCTGACGTGCGAATCCGTGATGATACCGTTCCCACCGCCCACATCGCTCTCGCCGTTGAGGGTGTCAGCTGGAAGGACGACGACTACTTCACTGCTCTCGTCACGCAGGCTATTGTCGGAAACTGGGACCGCACTATGGGCAACTCTCCCTACCTTGGAAGCAAACTAAGCACCTTCATCAACCACCACAACTTAGCCAACAGCTTCATGAGCTTCTCCACCAGCTACAGTGACACTGGGTGAGTGTTTTTTTTTTTTTTTTTTAATTATGTATTTCTACCTATCAGTAGACCTTGTACTAACCTTTATATTGTAGTCTCTGGGGTATCTACCTTGTATCCGAGAACCTGACCAACCTCGATGACCTCGTGCACTTCACTCTCCGTGAATGGTCCCGCCTATCGCAGGACGTCAGCCCTGCTGAAGTCGAGCGTGCCAAGGCTCAACTCCGTGCCTCCATCCTCCTCTCTCTCGATGGCACCACTGCCGTTGCCGAGGACACCGGTCGTCAGATCGTCACCACCGGCCGCCGACTCTCCCCACAAGACATCGAGCGTGTCATCGATGGCATCACCGAGAAGCACGTCATGGACTTTGCCCAACGGAAACTCTGGGACCAGGACCTTGCCGTCAGCGCCTTTGGTAGCATCGAGGGTCTGCTCGACTACCAGAGACTCCGCAACGACATGAGCCGCAACGCTTCTTAAGGGGAAACAAATCCGCCAAAAGGAAGATTAAACAAAACAAAAAGAAACCCCCGCGTCTGCGGAGGTTTACAAGTGTAATTTCCCTTTGTACCTGATTCTTCCTCTGTTTTTTCTTGGTCTTTGTCTTGTTTTGATAGATTCACAAGTGAGATCGATAACTGTGGTCCTATATATTTTTCTTCCTGTACAGTACCTGAAGACCCCCTCCCTCACGCCCTCACCCCGCCGATGCCCTTTAACTACTGCATTTTTCCTATTTTGCTTCTAACTGCCATAAACCTATCTTATCTCTTGTCTATCCCGCCTTATCCCCTCATAGCCGGGGGGAAGGGCAATCTCCTCTCCTTCCATCTTTCTGCGATCGACCGCAGGGTTGGCTGCTCCCTTGGGTATCCGTACTATGTGTGTGTATGTAGTGGATAAATGGGTAAATCCTCTTCGTCCACGTAATAACTCGACTCTTCCTATGGCTTACTGTCCAGGGGGGGAAGACTTTATATATCTACATAGAATTTACCGTCTACGACAGGGACACTAGGGGGAGATCAGTGAGCTTAACCCAAGTAAACCCTAGTCTCCGTCCAGAACGGCGGCATAAGCAACTAACTATATACTTACTATATAGCCATAGTTAGTTAACAAGGAGAGATATATAGCTACGCGAGCTTCCAAGCCGGCTGCATTCGGGGCAACCCAGCAAAGCCTCCATCATGGACCGAGACAAACAGGACTGGGGGGATCCATCTTTTTTCCCTCTCTCTCTTCGAGCTTGACGGGCATAAGCCAGAACCAGAAGCTGGCGGTGGGTGTGAAACCACGACGAGGCTTTCCTTGACTCTCTCTCTCTCTCTTTTTATCCCCCTGACTTTTCTCTTGCCAGCGAAGTGGCCTAATGAGGCAAATATAGCCCTACCGGGTTCTTCTCTCTACCACTTTATATATGCCCGGCACAGGGACTGATGACAACAACCAGAAGAAGGAGAAGAAAAGGCGGCATCAGATATCGGTGACAGAGCCTGAACCGGAAAGCTGCTGCGCGTCCTGTCGACGTTGAAATTGTGGTATCACCCGAGTTATAATATCTCAACTAAAGGGCCACTTCAACTGCAACTATCACTGCACACTGCACTGCACCCCATGAACGGAAGCAAACCCAGAGCTAATGTGCGGATATTTTATTTTATTTTCACTTAAAACCAGCTTGCATGAGGCTGGGTCTCGCCTTGCATCGCCTTTCTCGATACAATGTACATATTTGTACACGGCATCTGAAGCACTAACTATCAACAGGGCCAAACGGAGCAGCCATGGCGGCATACATACATACATACGAAGGGGGCCGCCACTCCACCAACACCCCCCGCCAGTACGGAGTTACATTTCTGTATATGTCCTTCCTTGCGCTCTGGGAAGGGCCAAGTTTGCTCCGTCGAAGAAAAGAAGAAGCTAAAATCATGTCCGTTGTCCCAGCCTACAGCCGTGCTTGCATCAGATCCGTCGGAGAAGCACTCTCTTTTCGGTATAACAGGCGGCGGGACAAACATAAAAAAAAAATTGACAGTTGACCAAGTTTGAACTAACTCCATATCTATTATTCAGCGGATTTGGGGAAGTTCGACGTATATCATAATCTCTTGTCCGGCCACTGTCTAGCCGAGGTCCTGAGGACTGGAGTGTTCATCTAACTATGGCGAAAAAGGCTTGATATCTTGATGTCATAGTAGTTTGGGGGCAAAAGAAAGGCGCTTCTCGCTCAGACATTTTAGCTAGCGGGCTTCGTGGCAAGGCCCCAGTTTCATGCAACATTTAAGCCGCCGGCGATCTCGTTTAAACTGCTAGCTTGCAATGGAGATGCTTCTTTAAGCAAGAACCGCCGCGGTTTTAACCTGGTATACTTTGAAAAATTAAAGGGGGATATTCCCATTCCAGAACAGAGGGCGTTTTCCCCATTTCCCCTTCCCACCCTCCATTCTGCTGGTAGAATGGGTCCCAAAACGGGAATTGCCTACCATTTGAGTGCATTAAACGAAACGGGAATTGCCTACCATTTGAGTGCATTAAACGGCTTAAATTCGTCCGGGCCCGATTTTTGCATCATAGTCAAGTATTATATATATCTATAGCTTTCTTCCTTCAATTGATAGTATCAAGTGAATTTGTTCTTCACCGAAAGTTGATATATATATACGGAGTAGTTCTACAGGGTTGCACGATAACAGCGTAAAATTCATTCGTCATGTCTTCTACAACCAAGTCTCTTTACTTCAAGAAGGTCCCATCGGGATACCCAGTCCCTGGAGAACATCTGGTTGTCGAAAATGTCCCCTTTGACCCAGAAGCCCCGGCGCCAGACGGTGGCCTGACGCTTGAATGCCTCTACACCAGCTTTGACCCGTACATGCGTGGCCGCATGCGACCTGCGCACGTCAAGTCCTACTCTCCCGCATACGGACTCAACGAGCCCATCCCCAGTGCCACGATCGCAAAGGTCCTCAAGTCACGGAATGACAAGTACAAAGTCGGCGATATCGTCATCGGCCTGCTGCCCATTCAGAAGAACGTCGTCCTCCCGGAGGCACAGCTCAAGTTCATCGGCCCCCTCAAAAACCCAGAGGGCCTCACAGATCTTCGTGTCTTCCTTGGTCCGCTCGGAATGCCCGGTTTGACCGCATACGCCTCTCTGTATGAAATCGGCAAACCAAAGAAGGGTGACACCATCCTCATCTCCTCCGCAGCCGGTGCAGTAGGCCAGGTAGTCGGCCAGATAGCCAAGCACGAAGGCCTGACTGTCATCGGCAGTGTTGGCAGCGACGAGAAGCTGGAATATATCCTAAAGGACCTCGGGTTTGACTCCGGATTCAACTACAAGAAGGAAAAACCAGCCGACGCCCTCAAGAGACTTGCACCCAAGGGTATCGACATCTACTTTGAGAACGTTGGCGGAGACCACTTCGAAGCCGCACTCGAGCACATGAACGATTTCGGCCGCATTGTTGCCTGTGGTATGATCTCCCAGTACAATCTGCCCATCAAGGACAGGTATCCGATCAAAAACCTATACCACTTCATTTCCAAGCGCCTGACAATGAGAGGGTTCATCGTCAACGATCCCGGTATGGGGGACAGGTGGACAAAGGAGCACCTCGAGCGTGTCTCCAAATGGATCAAGGACGGCTCTTTCAAGCCCCTGATCGCAGAAACAGAGGGAATCGACAACGCTCCCGAGGGTCTAGTGGGTATGTTCCATGGAAAGAACCTGGGCAAAGCCGTCTTGAAGCTCTAGAAACATAAAAAATATCCAAAAAAAAAA
The DNA here is from genome assembly GCF_000151145.1 of Microsporum canis CBS 113480. Lineage (NCBI taxonomy): Eukaryota > Fungi > Ascomycota > Eurotiomycetes > Onygenales > Arthrodermataceae > Microsporum > Microsporum canis. The sequence goes on along the minus strand of NW_003299164.1, from coordinate 1,220,438 downwards.
AATCACCAAAAAAAAGGATATGACTTGTTAACTGGGTTTTTGGAGTTTTTTAAACGATGGGTTTGGTCAATCGCAATTCTTCCTGGGACGGTCGTGGGATACCTTTCCAATGAAAAGACGAAAAAGTTCCTGTACACGGCATTTCATAGGTGTAGTTGGATGCTGATATTTCTCCCCCATCTACCAACTCCGGTCACTATTTCACTTCTGTCAGCCCTGAGAGCAGTATATAGTATCTGTAAATACCTTAAACACATCTAGAAGAATATAACTGATATAATACTGAATAGTCGGTATAAAACCATCTTTGCTTCTTCTTTTTCTGCTCTGAAGAAAAAGAGCTGCAGTTCTTACATAAGCAATCACGGGATATCTCGGCTTAAAGCAGAAACTGACCAATCAGACGCCGCTGATTCTGATGACTTTCCGAGGTTTCGATGTTTCGATGTTCGTTCTTCGACTAACGGAAAACAAGAGACAAGCAGAGAGCAGGAGGAAATTTGACTGAACAGCCAACGACGCGCAATCGCAGCAAGTTAGGACAAGTATGGCCACTTCTATCGTTCGCCCGTCCGTTTCCGCTCTCCGGCAGAGCTGTCGAGTGGCCGCATTCCCGCACAGGTCGCCCATCACCGCGCTGAACGCCGTCCAACTACAGAAGAAATGGTTCCATGCTTCGAGCAAGAAGGATATTCTACCACCATTGCCTCGTGAGTACTGCGGAAACCTGTGATATGTGACTGGAGAGGAGAATGGGGGGTTGTTATGCTGGGATTTCTGGGAGAAAAAGAACGTTTGCTAATGAACGATATTACTTGGTATAGAGGTTGTTCAAGGAACCAGTATGTTTTACGGCCCTCTCAATTGCATATTGGTGGATGTGGTATCTTTGAATTACAGGTCAACTAACGCTTGTCCGTAGCTAATGATGCTGCTCCGATTCCTCCTACCTCTCCCACTCACGGAAGCTACCACTGGACCTTTGAGAGGTGCGTACCGGATATATATATATATATATAATCGAAATTCTGGCATTGGATTGGAGCGGTTTCTAACGTTTATCTGTAGAGTCATTTCTGCCACCCTTATTCCCCTAACAATTGCGCCATTCGCCTCTGGGTCGGTCAGCCCTGTCCTTGACGCCGTGCTCTGTGGTACCCTCGTTATTCACTCTCACATCGGTTTCCAGTAAGTCATCTTGCTTATGCCGGCAATGAAAGCGGTATGGAGTTCTGATTATCTTCTACAGGGCCATGATTGCCGATTACTTCCGCCCATGGCGTGTCCCTAAGACTGCTGCCTTCTTGAAGTGGCTCCTTCGCGGTGCTACGCTGGCTACGGCGGTTGGCCTGTACGAGTTCGAGACCAACGATGTGGGTGTAACGGAGGCCCTTAAGAGGATCTGGAAGGCGTAAATGTATATATCCTGTATTTCTGTTTCTGTATTCTGATCCCCCTTCTATTACCCTGTTTCCTCTTGATCGACCGCACCGGTATAGCGCGAGAGTGTTCTTTCGAACTATCGTTATCTACTTGCATATAAAGCTTTCCAAATTTATCAACTTTCCTTTCTGGCCGTAAGGTACAGGCGAGGGGAAAGTAAGTACTCATCAGTACCCCATACAACGAGCCTTTTCAATCGTCATCTGCTAATGCACCGTGGTCTGCTTCTGCATCCTCCTCTGCAATGGCCATTACCTTTTCAATAAGCCGAAGTGTAGCACGCAACGGTAACCCGATAACATTATCGTAGCTCCCATTAATCTTTTCCACAAGCACCGATCCTAGCCCCTGCATCCCGTACCCTCCGGCCTTATCGGCACCTTCTCTTGTCCTCACATACGCAAGCAGCAATTCGTCAGTAATCTGAGGATCAAATCGAACGCTCGTCTCCTCCACCACCGACTCAAGTGCATATCCAGGAGCCTGCGCACTTTCCAGAGGCGCTATAGCAACAATTGCAGTGTACACTTTATGATCCCCCGCATCCCTAAGCCCCTGTAACATACTAATATGCTGTGCCTCTGAGCGTGGTTTCTCCAATATATCTCCCGTTTTAGGATTCACGACAATAGTATCAGCCGCAAGAATCAACGCTGGCTCGCCCTTTTCTTCATTATCAATCTCCTGTTTATACACCGCCAGACCCTTCTGTGTAGCTGTTTCTAACACATATTCAAATGGCGTGAGAGTCTTGGGGCAGTCTTCTGCAGTGTTAGACGGTATGATTTCGATGTTGGGCAGGCCAAGATAGGCGATAATTTGTTTGCGGCGGGGAGACGCCGAGGCCAGTATTACTCGTTTCTTCCGGAGAGTTACGAGGACAGGGAGAGAGGGTGGAAGTGGCTTGGGGAGAGGCTTGGATGCGGGGTGAGAGGCTTCATATGATGGTGGTGGGTCAGACGGTATGTCGGTCTTTTGATCAGACATGTTACTTGGTCCGGCTTCGTTTTCTTCTTCTTCGTCTTCTTGGAGGGACGGTATGATATTATAGACGTATGAAGTAGCGTTCCTAAGGATGTTCATCTTCGAGTTTGGCGGATAGAGAAACTTCAAGTATTACATACTATGTACATAGTATGTAAATATTCTCTTGTCCTATTAGCGCGTTTTGGTGTTGCCACGCTGGTGGGTCGCGCTTACTAACTTTTTTCTCTATACACACACACAACCTCGTCGCGCACCTTTCACCTTGACAACGTTCTGAAGGCGTCGATGAAGGTACTATAGTGCAGCATAGGACGTTGCAGGTCGAAGTGGTTATACAAATAGCCTTGGTCCTCATCTTTGACTCATCTTCAACTAGTTATACCCCAAGTTCATTGTCCTCGTTTCTCTATACTACAGGCTGCTCTATAGAACAGCAACATGGCATCTCATCATCACCGCCAACCATCCTATGAGGGCATCATCGATATACCTGGGCTTTCTCACGTCCCACCGCAGCCTCACCACCGCCACCAAGCATCGCTGGAAGGAATTATAAACTATTCTTCCTTGGCGCCCTTGTCTGCAGACGAACGTTCTCGTGCGCAAGGGGTGTTGGACAGGATCATCAATCGTCTAGCCAGCCACAGCCATGTCAACCATGGATACAGTTGCCATCTGCTCGTTCGTCACAGTTACGACTATTCGCTGTCCGAGTTATCCAAGGACACCTTCCTGCGAGTTTTCTTTAATTTTATGGAGCTAGAAATCAGTAGCGACGAAGACATCGATACAGATGATGACCATATACCCCCGAAATTTATTCAATTTGCGGATATGCTCATTGAAAAGTTCTTCTTCCCATGTATGTGCTATAGCTCATTTTGATTGTCTTCCAATCATTAACAATTCTATTTCAGTGAGAGCAAGTGGAATGACTACTCCACAACCTACTCCCGCACAGCTCTCAGCAACCCGAAGTGCACGATCACTACACGATATCACTGGCACCTCTGAGCGAGTTTCATACCTTCGAGCTCTTTGCCTTGTTCGGGATCATCACCGCTGTGTGATATCCCGAGTTTTTGATGCGCAGCAGGCGATAGTTCGAATGACTCAGTACGGTTTAAATGCTCAAGATGATGATGGGAATCTCATTATAGATGGAGATAGAGGTGAAGTATTAGATGTCGCGCATATTCTCCCGCACTCCCTCACAAAAGTGGACGAGAATTTGCAGCTGGTAGGTCTTCCGTCCAGGAATGGGCTTTCACATGGCTAAATGATAGATAGAGCGACTCTAGAAGGATCGCGATTGATATCCTTAACATGTTTGATTGTGATGTGGCTCAAATCATTGACGGTCCTCGCATCGACAGCCCGTGTAATGCTATTACTCTGTCTCATACTTGGCATAACCATTTTGGTAATTTTGATGTATACTTCGATGCTATCCCCGGCGAAGAACACACCTATCGCATCAACGGCTTTTTCAACCCTGCTGTGGGAGCATATTGGGGACTACCTGTTACTCGCAAACTCTTTCTGAGCGAAGAAAGAGTGGTAGATGCACCATCCCCCCGCCTGCTTGCTTTACATCGGGCTATTGCCCATATTCTTCACCTTTCAGGCGCTGGGGAATACATCAATAGAATACTCCGGGATTTTGCAGAAACCGGTGTGCAAGCGGATGGGTCGACGGACATAGGACGTATTGTCAACCTTAGGCTCAGTGGTTGGAGAGCAAGTGCTGTTAAAGTTTATTAGCGAGCTGTACGATACTCTTTGGGGAGTTTACTGTGGTGTATATGTTGTTCTGGAGGGCGTTGTTTTCGGTTTTCATACATGAGGCCGTGGGTCATAGGTTTTTCATCACTTCGTCATTCCCATTGCTTTGACAACCAGCTTATTATTTAGGGATGGGCGGGAAACAAGAGCCTAAACGTAAAGAGGAAAGGTTTTGTAAAATAGAAAACTGTGAAAGATGGGCATTTCGCTCGGCGCAGTGGGCTCTTCGAGGAAGCATTATACCCTCTCTTTCTCCAATTGGCATGCCACCGCTAGAACCATTCTTAGCCATGGCAAAGTTAAGGCTATCGGTCCACTATACTCCCCTTCTCTATATTTAATAAGCTCTATATGTTGTATTTTATTCTTAAATGGTTATAGAGCATAATATCTCATCTCTCTTCTTGGCGTACATAGAGTTGAATATACGGAGGCAAGTAGGTGAGTTGGTTCAAGAGAATAACGATTGTCGTTACATAGAGTATGTATAAGCATTCTCACTGCGTTGGGCACGAAAATCGGACTATCCTATAGTTATAGACAGTAAAGTTCCAAAATATCAAGATGTCCCCTCAGGAAACAAGCATCTACAGAACAATTAAGGCAAAAGAACCAATATAAACACCAGTTTAACACCGACTCGGTGGGTATCACAGTTCAGCCATCCAGAACCTCCATCTCTTTCCAACCATGAGACCATCAAAACGCCATTCGTACATCCATATAACACGTAGTAGAAAACTAGTGGACCGGAAATCACCGTGTGATGTGCATAACATTTCGCAGCCTGTCGTCGACCCTGCCTCCCCTCCGCTCAATCTCCTCGATAAGATCTTTTCGTTCCTGGACCTTGAGATGCATAAAGTCCACTGTCTTTCGCAGCACCATCCCTTCGCTACGGCCCTGGCCAGTCAAGCCCGGAACAAGCTCGGTTAATCTGTCGAATCCCTCTCGTATGGCCGCTCGTCGTTTCTGTTCCGAGGCAATGTGGTTGTTCTTCTTCTCTTGCTCGGACAGGCGTGGTTTTTCTCTTTCAGAGGTGGTGGGTCGGGGATCAGAGGGTGAGTTCGAAGTTCTCTTTACTGATGGTTCGCCATCTTCGCCGGGAGTTGAGCTGGGCATTCGAGCTGTTCCTGCTCCTGTTCCTGCTCCTGTTGCGGTGCGGAGAGTTGGAGAGACTGGTGAGACCGACAACGACATGATGTATAGCCGGTAGCCTGTTAATGAGTAGACGGAATAATCGAGGTCAAAGAAGGACAACAGAGTGTCTAATTATGCTCTGTATGCTTTCTCCGATGTCTTCTGCTTGATCTTGATCTTTCTCTTCTTCTTGGTCTTTTTGCTGTGAAATTCATGAAGAAAGCCCGACGAGGAAAAATTAGCACGTGAATCCATGATTAATGCTGTACATAATTAAATATTATATAATCAATGACATAATATTTGATTACTTAAGATAATAACATCATAGAAATTGCCTTGAACTTCAAGTTCGTCGAATTCATGAAGAGAGAAAAAAAAAAGCAGTGCTTTGTTCTCGCTATGCGACGGCCCTTTTTCTCTTTGTGTTAAGACACACCATACGACTACGATTCTCGCTGAATCCTACACGTTGATACCATGAGCCAGGTACTTCGAGGCGGTTGTTCGTGCGGTCGGAACGAGTGTTTCATCAACATCCCACTTGACGCCAGTGACAAGGCAGAGGTCTACTTTGATTCAAGCAGTGTGAATCGTGAGATTATAATCACAGATGGCTTAATTAAGATCTAGTTAATTAGTTCTGACTATTTGATTTTGGTTGTGGATAGGTCGGACGCAGGCCACTCCGTTGACAGCATGGCTCCGAGTACCCCTTGATTGGTATCAGTCGGCAACAGTGTCTTATTTTCCTGATGAGACGCATGCTGCTATTCGCCGGACCTTTATCCCGCCAGAGGATCCGCATTGTCGACGTGTCTTTTGTGGCTTCTGCGGCACGCCACTAACTTACTGGACCGAGAGTCCTCCAGAGGAGGCGGACTATATGTCAATTACCGTGGGGAGTCTCTTCAGCCAGGATCAAAGCGCACTAGAGGACCTGGGGTTGCTCCCAGAAGACATTGATACTGGGGCATCAGTTATTCCGGCGTCATCTAGCAGAAGTGTCACTCCCGCGGCGGCGTCTTCGTCCAGACAAGTCGCCTCCAGGGAACCACAGGTGTTTGTGAGTCGCCAGAGAGGTACGTTTGGGGGAATTCCTTGGTTTGAAGAGATGATTGAAGGAAGCCGACTGGGGAGAGTTGGTAAACGCCGCCGAGGAGTCGGAGGCAATGAATCAATGCATGTTGAGTGGGAGGTGACCGAGTGGCATGACACCGTGCCTTCCATAGATGTGGAGACACACGAAACTACCACCGTCAGTCCAAGAATATCTGCTAAGAGAAAATCTCCTCAGGTTTGTTAGTCTTGGCTGCAGTCGCCTAGCCCTATTTTAACCTTGCAGTCACCATCTAACGAGCACATTAGGAGTGAGTCCTTCCTTGGCAGACAGTCAAGGCTCCGGGGTCTCAACTAATTTTGCACTCGAATACACGGGCGTGTCTTGACTTTAGAACCTTTAATTGTTGGTACCGGGTTCGATCCCAATATATTTCAATCCATGGCCATTGGAGTTTACATTTCATTTCATTGTCCTCAGCTGTTAAGGGGTTTTGCCTTTGCTTTGACTTCGGGCACTATATACAGTCTTTGGCATCCTGTATATCATCCCACTGGTTATTCTGGTGATATTTTTGAAATCAGACTGAGAAATCATGTTCAACTTTTGAAACTAGCCTTCAGTTTGGAGCACGTTGGGCTTTATATCTCTATAATATTATATTCATGTGTCGACGCTGTTCCATATAGCTCGACCTTGGTGATAGTATAGGACCAGATACTATTAGCCATTCTTATGTTCTCTTCTACTCTTGGAGCTACGGTTCTCACTTTTATACTATGTCTTTAACCCAGGAAAGTTCCATTATTATTATTTTCACTTATCCCCCTTAGACATAATAACAATGGGGATAGAGGAAAGTCAGTGTCCTCTATCTCCTTGTGTTATTCTATGACGTCGTGCCTAGCTCAGGGCCGAGCACCCTTTCAGGCTATTCTATTCTTTCTCTATTTTCTACACACACAACTTTTTCCTCTTTTCGTATCACAACATACTACTGTGTTATAGCTCGTGTCCTCTACCTCGTTACCCGGCTGAGTGACAGGATGTATCAATCATCCTACGTCTTGTGATTAAAGTGTTTTTACACAGCAAGAGGACAGTGGGAGGATCTAAATCTTCAACCTACCATGGCAGACACGTCCAAAATGGAGAACCAGATGGACGGGATGGCTGTTTGTGAGCCTATATCTACAAATGAAAGCATGGCCTCGGTGGGTTCTACGCAGTCTACGGGCAATATCAAAACAGCCTACCCTAGATTCATGACCATGATTGACCCGGCTCTTCAGATTTTCCCTCAAAGTTCCAGTCTCATTCGCAGGCCTTCAGCCGATCGGTCTAAGCAACGCCCGGAAACGCCTACTAGGTCGCTGCCAGTTAGTTCCAGCCGACTTCGCCAAAAAACATGGGCCTCGGTCGCATCAAAGGGAGTGGATGCAATTCGTTCATCGGCAAAGTCAACCAATTATAGCAAGAGAACTCCTTATAGAAATGGCCAGTCTTCGGGAGTGGTACGTAAATGATAATGAGCGGCCTGGGGATTTGTATAAATGCTGACATATACTTGGATAGGGTTCCTATCGGTTGATTTCCGTTACCCAGACAGAGCAACAATCTACCCGTTGCCCAGATAAGACCAAGAGGGAATACAATTATGTACATATGCTCCCACAAAAGGCATTTAAGTTTATATATTTGGGTCTAACCTTGATGACTTTTAACAGAACTCCTGTGCTGAAAGTTTGGTAGATAAGGCACTTCCTTCTGAAAAGCCATTGCCATGCCCTCCTGAATCTACCCTCAATGTTGATATGACATCCGATCTAACATCGCGTACCATCATCAACACGAAAGAGAATGTATTACCCCGCTCACCTCCTGAAGCTCCTCGCGAGGGTGACGACTGGCCGGCCCTTACACCAGGGAAGGCAAAAAATGAAACGAATAATGACAACCGCCAGAACAATGAGGCCAAATTGACTCGGATTGACGAAGAAGGAACATGCGAGCCAATTCCTGACGGTGTCCAAATGTTTGCTAATGCTTTATCCAAACTTACAAAGGCCACAGAACCTTGCAAGGCAACCATCAGTGGACATATACATGCTGAGGAGGAAGGCTCTGGGCCTGAGAAAAATACAGTGGAAATCCCTGTTTCCAGTTCATCAAAATGGAATACATCTTCTCCTGACCAGTCGCCTATAAATATTCCATTTTCTGCATCCAAAAAACCACTGCCACTAAAGATCGTGACTGATTTCTCAAAGAACTCCGTATCATCTGAACGGCCTTTTGCGTTTCACGGCCTAGGAGTATCACCTAATTACCATTCTCGGGTCCCCAAGCCTAATCCTTTTAGGGACCGTCCCAGAATCGCGTCTTCCCCCTGCGGTGCAATCTCTTTGCCGATTAGGGATATTAGGGCTTCTTCCTGTTCATTTGAAAATACGCCTTCGTCTGTTAAAACCCCTAGAGCTGTGACCTCGAAGGAACAGCCAACTGGAACGCCCACCAGATCCAACCCCTTCTACACCGGATCACCTCGAACGGACAGAAGCAGTTCCAGAATTCCTCGTATGTCCCCAAGGGCATTGTTCCCCAGCTCGGAAAGTGATTCAGGTAGTGGTAATGGCTCAAAAGCATCTCTATTCTCCCCTTCTAAGCGAAGCTCGATACCATTACCAACGCGCCTACTTCAGCAAACCAAAGAGGATGATATTATTGGGAACTTGCTCAAGGGGGTCACCCCATCTGCTATCTTCGATAGGGTCGAGAACACCAGGGCCGAAATGGCTACGACAGAACTGGATTCTCCTAATAGAAGCAAAGGAGGCGCCATTTCAGCGCATCACACATCGCATACTGATCTCCAGGAAGAAACCCAGAGCCTGGAGGAGAGAGCGGACCCATTTTCTGATGAAATTACTGTGAAACAACTTTCAAAATCCGCGCCATCCCATGGCCCGCAGCTGCGTATTTCACCAGAGGCCGAACGCTTGATTATGGGCGAAGATGATATCAAGTTACTCGAGAGAAACACGAGGGAGAGCGGGGGCCCCAGTCGTCAGTCAGGAAGCAAGAGAGAATTCCGCCTTTCTACCGATAGCCTCTTTGCAACTTTTTCCTCTAAGCGCTCCAAAAATTCATCTTATAGGCTATCCTTTAGTGGCAAATCTTCAATGGGCGAAAACAGTCCTACACCCGCTGGAGGAGCAACTGGGAAGTCAATTCCAAAAGCCAAGAGTGCGGATTTTGGCCTTCATCGAGTCTCATCTGGCCATCGCCCAACAAGACGAAAGTCTTCTTCTGGAAAGGAGCTGTCTTGTCCAGCTTCTGAAAGGGTTGAGGCTGACCCCTTTTTAGACACAGAAGATAAAGTCTTAGATTTCAAGCAAGCTTCACCTGCACAGGCAGATTGTGAATCTATCATGCAGCCTGGACAGCTCAATGAAGACCCATGCGACTCTCCGGTTATTGAATCTATCAAAAAGAGTTCGATTCCCCTTGCTGTGGAGAACACCTCTCCATCCAAGACACCTGGTCCAGTAGAACGAGCTCGGAGATCCCACAATGAGGTTCTTAAGATAAATTCTCCAAAAAGCCCCCGGCATACCAGTAGAATTAGTGCTTCATATGACTCACCTCGAAGATACCCACATCGGCAATCTACCGATCGAGCCCATCATAGACCAAAGCCAAATAATGATAACCATAATGGGGTGCATCAACTCCAGTCACTGGACACTGAGAATCCAGGGCAGAAAGAGAAACGTCATAAGAAACGTCACCACCGCTCTGCTGACCCTATTTCAGTAGCTCCTGAAGCGGCTAAAGCCAAAGGATCCGCTGCAAAAGGCGTATTCTCCAACTTCCGCGGGTTATTCACAAAACACAAGCCCGATGCGCCAAAGGAAAACACTCGTCATTTGCTATCTGATGTAAAGCCAATGGCTACTAACCATGTCAAACTCTCGGTACCAGCATCTCACTCAGTTCCTCACCTTGGTACGAATGGAAACGGACATCAGAATGCGGACTTCAATTCTCGACATCTCGAGCCACCACGCTCCCCTGCATTACGGGATACGGGAAGAATCAGCTCTATCACGATGGAGATTCTTGATTCAGCACGGAATGAAGTTGATACAACACGCAAAGAGAAGCTCATTAGAGTAAGTGCCACTTCAGCTCTGTGTGTACTTAGTCATTTAACAGAATGCTAACTGTCGTAATATTTTACTACAGCTGGGCAAGATTCTTATTGAGGCGGTGAACAATTCCCATGACGCCGAGAAGGCAATGCTGACTGCCATCCAAGCGGCAAAGGAGGCGGAAGTAGCCTGTGCTATGGCGAAGGAAAATGCAATGAAAATGAGCCAGGTTGCCTGTGACTGGGCACGTCCTTTGGCACCGGCCAAGAACTCCAACGCCTAACTTTGAGATATTACTTAGACTGGGTATCCTGAGCCCTGATGAGCTGACAGCTTTAGGCCTCCGAGCTTATGATTTCGATTGCAACTTCCCTAGCTAACCGATGTTTCTCTGGTCTGTGAGGTACATACCTGATGCTGTTGTACGTGCCGGACGTCCGTTATTATGTTGGTTCCCTTGAGCCCCTTTTGACCTTTCCCCCTGCTGCGTTCGTGTTCTCCTCACTTCCCTGTAGGGCTATGGCGGTATTTTTCAGTTCTCAAGACGGCCATGATGCTCACAGCCGGCTTGAAAATCTCCAGCCTAGTTAGTCTATGGGGATGTAGTAACTGAAAGATCCATAGCATATCGAATGTAAAACTCTTCCATAAATTTTCCCCCTATAATAAGTAGTGCTAAACCAGAGAAAATGATGTTAAGGTACTTAATGATGGCTATGCCGTATGCTGCTAACACGATTTATGATCATATCGTAGATATTGATCGTATGACTTCAAATCCTCACAGCCTAGCCTTCGCATCATTCCTATAATAATAAGTTAGTAGGTGAAATTGAACTATGGAAGGTGTATGATATATGGCTTATGGGGCGCCCCGTACACATATGCAATACATTCTATCTCAACGTCAGTATCCAAAGGCAACTGCTTCACGGCAACGCAAGTTCGACACTATAGACAGTTAATAAGACAAGGAATTGAGCAGTTCTTTGAAGATCGGGAAACTTACTGGTTTCGGGTCATCTTTGAAAAATGTTTCATACACCTTGTTCATCTCTACAAAGTCATCCATGGTGGTAATAAAGGCATTGATTTTTACTACGTTCTTTAAACTGCTGCCACCAGCCTCCAGCACTGCTGCGAGGTTCTTCAGGGCTTGGTTCTACTGGCTGTTAGTTTGTTGTATAGATCCCATAGTCGAACGAATGCTTAAACTTACTGTTCTCTCTGCAACTCCCCCAGAGACGAGCTTGTTGGTAGCCGGATCCATTCCAATACTTCCGGAACAGTAGATCATGCCATTGTGAACAATGGCTTGGGAGAATACTGGAAGTGGTTTAGGAGCTTTACTGGTAAGGACAGCGGTTTTGGGGGCCATACTGAGGAACGGATGGTATATAGGAGGGACTGCCTTAATATTGTGAATGGGAGAAGTTATTATATGGGATTGCTCTTCCTCTACGAGATGTCAAAAATCCGGTTATTATATAAATTGCGGAGGCATCGGGCTTGTTATTGATCCGGCAATGTTGAGTAGACGAATACGAGCCAGGTATTTTTGTAGAAAATATTACTTTGAATACTGATTACTTTGAATACTGATTACTTTGAATACTGATTACTTTGAATACTGGGAGGGATGATAGAAGCAATAGTGTATTAAAAAACACTAGGAGAATACAGGATGCTATTATTTATATTCTTTGATATACAAAATATAAAATAGTAGGGTATCGGAAGAGCAGATAAAGTATGCAAATCAATCCTCAATGCCACTCCATGCTTCATCTTCGATATCATCAACGTTGGACTTCTGAGCATGCTTCCTGGATTGGCTTCCCTTGATAGCTCCTTTCCGGTTGTTCTCTATCCTCCGCTCAAATCCACTCTTAGTGCTGATACGGGTCGCGTGGCGGTTTTTATCATTGTTCATTGCTGCTGTTCTGCGCCGGGCCTGCACTCCATGGCGCTTTAGGTCTTTTTTGTCATTCTTCGTTAAATCTGGCAGTGCATCAAGAAGCCATTTCTGGATGCTTGGTTCGTCACTTTCGCCACTGCGCAGCTTCTCGCTGGCAGCGATCACATTGGCGATGTTCTTGACGTATGGAATATCCTCTTTAGTGTAGAATGTAACAGCGACTCCACCCTCTCGGCCAGCCCTACCAGTTCTTCCGACCCTGTGCACGTAGGCAGCAGCTGAGTTGGGGATATCATAATTAACAACACCGTTGATTCCTCTGAAGTCCACGCCTCGAGAAAGAAGGTCGGTAGTTATAATAATCCAGATTTCACCCTTCCTGAAACCGGCCATGACGTCGGACCGCTGATAGTCGGAGAGCTCTGAGTGTAAAACTGCAATTCGCGAAGAGCCGCCTGCTTCTGGTGGGATATCGTACATAAGTTCCGAGTGCAATGCTACTGCTCGTGGAATAGTTTGAGTAAATATAATAAAGGGAGGCCGAAGATGTTTGCTTGCAGACGCAGTAGCTGTCGTTGGGTGTAGAAGTTGTCTTAGCCCTAGAAGTTTTCCTTGCTCTGTTGCAGCGTACGTGAGTGTATGAGAGATATTGGGAATAGCTGAGTCCTTTAGGCCTACAACCAATCTTATTAAGAAAGATTCCTCTTTTAGGCCCAAGGACTTTTGACGCTCTCCGATGGTTGACTTGGCTAGTTCTTCGATATTGGATCCCATAGTTGCAGACCACAGGCCGACGCGTAGTCGTGGGTTGACGCATGATCGCCATATGCTCAGAGTCTGGTCTCTAAACAGAGGGTCTAGTAAGACGTCTGCTTCATCAAGGACAAGGGATCGAACCAAAGGCATCGAGGCTAGTACTTTATGGCCATTATCAGATAGTGCATTGACTAGCTGTAAGGGAGTTGTAATGAGGATATCACTTTTCGTTACAGTGGCGAGAGGCTTTGGCTGTTCTTTTGGTCGTTCTTCTTCGCTATCTGCATCGCTGTCGTCGCTGGTTCCATCTCCCTTCTTCATAGATTCCCCACCACGTTCTTCCACTACCCTCATACCTTTTCGCATAACTGTAATTTTAACCCCAGTACCAAGAGCGAGTTTTCTACCCTCGTTTGCAATCTGACTTGCAAGCTCTTTTGTTGGCGCAACAACAATGGCCCGAATCCCTTTTGACTGATCACTGGGATTCTGGTGTCGGTGTTTCATAATCTTACTGATGAGTGGGATCATGAATGCCAATGTCTTCCCGCTCCCAGTGGGTGCAACTGTAAGAAGATCAGGCTCGCTCCTCTCACCGGCTTGCCTCGAGTCACCTTTGTCTTCTTTGTCATTGTCTACAGATATAAATGGGCAGCCGAGAAGTATGGGTAGACAGCCAAGCTGTACTTCCGTAGGTACAGTATACCCTTGATTTTGTATATTCTCCAACAATCGGCTCGAAATATTATATTTCGACCTTAGCAAGTCGAACGAGACAAGTGGTTCTGGATAGATTGCCTGCAATGCTTTCCGCTGCTTTTTTGTAAGAGCAACCGTAGTCTCTTTTTCTCGTTTCCGTTTTTTGGTTGTTTTCTTCGTCGTTTCGGGTTCGTCGTTGGTGCGTAGCTTCGGTGTCCGGAGATCAGTGACTTTGATCTTGTGGGTTTTGAGAATCGCTTTTCTCTCAGATTCGGAGAGTGAAGTAGGCTGTGCGCCTAAATCAGAGCTGCTATTATCCTTGTCACTATTCTGGTCCTCGTTGGGATCTATTTCCGCAGTACTCGAGTTGACCTCCGGTGCTGATGATGACAGCCCACTGAAGAAATTCAATCCTGCGTCCTTGGTTGTAGAGTCGCCTCCACGTCCAGAACCCCGTTTTCTCTTTTTTCCTCGACTATCGCCATCATTCTGTTTCCCCTTCACACTGGATTGTTTGGCGGGAAATAATTGTGGCGTGCTAGCTTCCCCTGTCGATGGTAGGCGATTGGCAATTGATCCTTTTTCACAGATAGAAGAAGATTTGAGCTTCGTAGATCTCGTGAGGAGCTTAAAAGCATCCATCCTGGAGGAAATCAACGAGACAACCCACGTTGTCCTTTTTCTCTTGACCAACTCATGAATTCGAGTATTTTTTTTTACTTTTGCTTTTTAACAAAATGACGAAAGATTTTTATATCACGTGACATAGATAGGGTTTGAAGTTTAATGCTTAAATCTTGATATTCAACTGCAACATTTTCAACTTCCAACTTCAATTTTGACGGTCAACATTTGTTGATATTGATAGTATTCTCTGATATACTACACGTTCATGGCAGTTTTTTTATGAATTTCTATTGGGACAACGTGTTTATTTTGGGTTGTGCTTTTTACACGTATCTAGTCACACTAGCTATCACAGCTGGGATTCAACATGACACAAGGATGAAAGATTTCTGAAGCGAATGATGAGCTTTGGAATATAATATTATATTATATCAACTTGATTC
Source organism: Microsporum canis CBS 113480 (assembly GCF_000151145.1). Taxonomy (NCBI): domain Eukaryota; kingdom Fungi; phylum Ascomycota; class Eurotiomycetes; order Onygenales; family Arthrodermataceae; genus Microsporum; species Microsporum canis. The sequence continues at coordinate 1,205,426 of NW_003299164.1, read as the reverse complement.
CGCGTTAGTGTCTCTAACTATATGACTCAGTTTTGCACACTACTCTAAGAGCAGACTCATACAATTCCTTTTCGCAAGGATGGGCCAAATACTGTCGACTTTCAGTAGGTTGAGGAACAAAAAATGGGATGTACTTGACGGTTGGTCCCTATTTCATTTTTCGGCCATCTCTTCTCTATACTTCAGGGCATGGGAATGTTCATTTTAGCTGGTGACATTGAGTTAACATGGCAAAAGAATCCCAAGCTGCCAAAGAGAATGAGCTTATGTTCCAAGGATTTGAATGGCATGTTCCTGCAGACCAACAGCACTGGAACAGACTTCATGAACGTCTCCCACGTCTAAAGTCAATTGGTGTGAGCAGCATCTGGATTCCACCTGGCTGTAAAGCTGCGACAGGCGGCAACGGTTATGATATCTACGATCTGTATGACGTGGGTGAATTTGATCAAAAGGGCCAAATCGCAACAAAATGGGGATCGAGAGCAGATCTTGAAACATTTATCGCTCGAGCAAATGAGCTCGGTATCGGGATATACTGGGATGCGGTTCTTAACCACAAGGCAGGGGCGGATAATAAGGAGCGATGCATGGCTGTTCAAGTTGACCCGAAAGGTAAATAATGTATATGCACAACGTTTTTATTTATGATGCATGTAAATCTAATCATCCTATAGACCGGACTGTGAACATTTCTGAACCTAGGGAGATAGAAGCTTGGTTAGGTCACGATTTTCCTGGCCGGGGAACCAAGTGTAGCGACCTTAAGTATCATTGGTACCATTTCAGTGGAATAGATTATGATATCCTCCAGAAGCAATCTGGCATCTACAAACTGATAGGGTCAGGAAATAAGGATTGGGCCAAAGACGTCAGCACTGAGAATGGAAATTATGACTACCTCATGTTTGCAGATGTGGATTATTCGAATACTGAAGTCAAAGAGGATGTTAAACGTTGGGCTGAATGGCTCGGGGCTCAATTCCAATTGAAAGGCATGAGGCTCGATGCTGTCAAGCATTACTCGAGGGCGTTCTTGAAAGAGTTTATCCAGCATATTCGAACGACCGTCGGACGAGAATGGTTTCTGGTCGCAGAGTACTGGAGTGGAGATGTTAGCCTCCTGCTAAATTATTTGGATCAGATGGAAGGGCTGGTATCTCTATTTGATGCCCCTTTGACAGAGAGGTTCTCCCTTTTTGCGAAGGGGGGCCAAGACATGCGAAGGATATTTGATAGGACCCTTGTCCAACTTCGACCTCAGAGTGCAGTGGTATGTCCCTAGAGATCAATGGTACCCTACTCAACATACAACTAACCATGGACAGACATTTGTTTCCAATCACGATACCGTAAGTTATAATAGCACCGCACATGAATGCTATAACTAACAACGTGACTTAGCAACCAGGGCAATCCCTCGAAGTAAAGGGCCTATCCCTTTGATTCCTGCCATTTACTTATTTTGGCTAACACATATATAGATATTAATAGCTGGTTGGTTCAAGCCACTTGCATACGCCCTCATTCTCCTCCGCCAGGATGGCTACCCTTGCCTTTTCTATGGTGACCTTTACGGCATAAAAAACACTGAACCGAAATATCGGCTTCCACCTGTTGACAAACTAGCGGCATTGGCAACAGTCCGAAAGCTGTACGCGTACGGGAAACAGAGAGACTATTTTGATAATAAGAAATGTATTGGTGAGTTTGTAACCCCCACTTAATCTGACCCTAATCTACGCTAGTAAAAGCTTCAGGTACTCATACAGGGACAGGTTTTATCCGTTATGGCAACACAGCACACTCATATGGCCTTGCTTGTGTACTTAATACCAGCACTAGTGCCGCACCCATGTCAAAGACAATGTATGTCGGCGTACGCCACGCAGGTGAGAGATGGACGGAAGTATTCACATCTGGTGCGGTTACTACCTCCCCAGTCGAGGTTGATCATCGAGGATACGCCGAATTCAAGATTGGGCCACAAAGTGTCAGTGTTTGGGTTGACGAGAGGGCAGAAGGTAGAGAAGGGATTGATGTCCATGAGGCGCATGCTTGAATCTGATTATAAGCTTGGGAAATTTGAAGAGAAACGGGTTCCCTGGGAAGGCAAATTGATATATGATTGATGATATGAATGGATGCTCATCTTCAGTTTGCAAAGTTGCAGCCAATACAGACACAACAATGCCATATAACTTTCCACATCAATCATCTTTCTATCCATCAAATGCATCCCCCCCGATGAGGGATGTTCCAACCTAAAATATCATCTTTACCGCCAGCTGTAAGTATTGGTTCCATCCGTTAATCTCCAGTGAATAATGGGGCAACATAAAGAAAAGAGAAAGAGAGAAGGGAGCGTCAATATACTAGGAGTTCAAACGAAAGTAAAGCGTCCTAGAGTTGATTGCTTGTTGTATCGGAAATTCGTGAGGCTTTTTGTTCTTATTTTTGTTTTCTTCTCCATCGACATGATGAGTAATCAAAATATTTGTATTGTTTGCACAGCTTGTTTTACACGTGACTTGGATTTTTCCATTTATTGTGAAAAGAAAAATGCGTAAAACGAGGATGGGAGATGCTGAGATGGGAGATGCTGCGCAGGCTGCCAGAAGATCCGACCGACTGGTATTTAGATGAACTAAATGATCTTGGAAGGGTTCGAGGTTGGGGCTGGTACCCTACCTTGATAGCTTGTAACTAGTGGGAGCAATCGGATGTAGGGGCGTCGCCCACAGTGGTATGATGATATTCCACGCAAGCCCATATCAAATAACGCTACCAGGCCCTGGCAAAAATCTTCTGCTTCCATACGGAGTACTCCGTACGGAACTGGAGCCCTTGAGAGTTAGGCTGCAGGTTGGATACCTGCCTGGACCCGAGTGGTTCAACACTGTGGCGTTGGAAAGCCGTGCTCTGTTCACGCTTATCTCGTGGATGCTGCATTTGCTGTTCCGACGAGCAGCGATCAGCAGCGGAACCCTTAACTATGTAAGTAGTACAGCATTAAGTGGCGTTTGCGTGGTGTTCTTGGGTGTTTGAACTACCACATGGCCTGCCGTAGGCATGTCCGCAGCTAAATAGAAGCTGACATTAGACATGTTTCTACGACTTCTTAATTGTAGACACCATAACAGCTTTTCAAAGCAACAGAAATCATCGTGTAGCCTTACCGACAATCCCTATATTTATTTGTTCCATGCCTGTTATCGTCAAAGCGTCTGCAGGCATTGGCGCTAATAACCCCCGGTCCGATGTTTCCACGAGCCGACCAACTCCACCGAGTCAAAAAGGAGTTGAAGGATGCACACCCGGGGCGCATTGATATATATGTATTTATATATATGTATGTATGGTGGGGGAAAGAACTTCGTATATCCCAAGATATTGCAGGAAGGCGGTTTTCGTAAACATGTTCCATCGTGTATGTAGGAGCCATCGGCAGTCCCATCGGCAAACGTTCCGGGGACCCCTGGGTTAAACAAGGCCAGCAATTCCACACTCACACCTTTAAGGCGGTCGGTTTGCAAACTGGTGATTGGTTAGTTAAATATCAGCATATTCGTCCTTATATGTAGCCCAAGAAATCCGTATAGAAAAGAAATAAGGAGAAGCCGTGCTAACCGGTCCGTCCCCACGGTTATATCCACTCACGTCTTCCTCTACCATCGTATAAGTACTCCGTATGAATGTTATATTTATATCGGGTTGGTAGGAATCTGAGGGAGCGTAAAGAGGAATACAATGCCCTTGTGCCTTTCAAAGTACAAAGGTTGAAACACTGATTCGGATAATTCGCTCGGCCTAAGCTCGGCATTTCCCCCCCCTCCTGACATATCATCCTGAGACCACAGAAAGGATGGGGAAAGCTGAAGAGCCCTCTGCGCCGGTTAATGCCCAACTGAAAGAAATTGCTGTGGTGGCAAGTAAGTGACCCGGAATACCAAGGAGCCATGCTATGGTACTGATGTCTGCTTAGGTCCTGTAGCTGTCCCAAATATACTTTCTGAGTCTGATATAACCGCAAATGGCGACGATACTGGCAGAAGGCTGCCTATAGGTGGCGCCTATATGTCTTCTTATAGGTGCCGCCGAATAGCTTCCAAGACGGTTCTGTCTTTTCAGTCAAAAGACCCAGAGAACCCCGTCAACTGGTCAACGGTATCTTGCCCTCTGGCTCTTCCCAATTGGCCACCATGCTAACTCAGTAGAACAAAAAACTTCTCATTCTGTTTTCCGGGGTCATGAACGTGCTGAATAGTACCCTAGGCTCCTCTTTACCCAGCGGCGCAATCCCTTTTATAGCACGAGAGTTCAACGTTCAATCTACTGAGCAGTTGACTCTTCCCATCTCTCTGTTCTTGCTTGGCTATGTTTTCGGTCCAATCGTGTGCGGGCCCCTATCGGAGTCCTATGGGCGTAAGCCAGTGATCGTAGTTGGTTTCGTGGCCTTTATGTTGTTCACGCTTACATGTGCTGTAATGCAAAGCTGGGCAGCGTTGCTAGTTATGCGTTTCTTTGTGGGAGTGGCTGCAGCAGCACCCATCTCTGTTGTGGGTGGAATGCTTGCGGATGTCTATGACGAGCCAAGGACGAGAGGGAGGTATATGGCTCTTTTCATGGCAGTAAGGATGAACTTCAACTCCTACCACTATCCCAAAAAAATAAAAAAGAGGCTAACTTTTGCAGTCAACTTGTGCAGGCCCTATTGTTGGGCCCCCCGTCACTGGTTTTATATCAGTGGTGAATTGGCGATGGAGTTTCTGGGTAGGTTTAATATTTGCAGGTTTAACGGCTCCTGTTGTATTTCTAACGCCTGAAACGTATGCGCCAATTCTCCTACAGCGCAGAGCCCGAAAACTACGCAAGGAGACAGGAAACGATAAGATTGTCGCGGCGCTCGACCTTGAGAAAAAGGGAATCAAAGAGACCATGACTGTGACACTGACGAGGCCCATTAGAATGATCATACATGAATCAATTGTGCTCTTCACGTGTCTGTACCTAGCATTGGTATATGCCATTTTCTTCATGTATTTTCAGACATACCCGTTGATTTTTCAAAGTGAGTATTTCCGCACCCTTTGGTCAAGAAAAAGTAATCGCTAACGAATTATCCTAAAAAGACACATATCACATGAGCCCTGGAGTTGCAGGACTGATGTACTTACCAAGTAAGCTTCCCGATACACTCCATTCCATTTGGACTTGGACAGCTCTAACGAAGTGGATTAGTTGGTGTTGGGGTTGCTGCAGCCCTCGGCCTCTTTTATTGCTGGGACGGCTTCCTCCACCGTGCAAAACTTCGGCAGGCTTCTTGGGCAGCCGTTGAAGAATACCGGAGACTTCCTCTAGCTGTCATTGGGGGCCCACTCTTCGTCATAGCACTCCTTTGGCTGGGATGGACCGCCTCGCCTAAAATCCACTGGTCTATCCCGATGCTCTCCGGCATCCCATTTGGCGCAGGTTTCCTCCTCATTTTTATTGCAATGGTCAACTACCTTTCTGATGCGTACGAGACCTTCTCAGCCAGTGCACAATCAGCTTCAAGCTTTTCCCGAAGCATCCTCGGGACGGCACTCCCAGTTGCTGCAGGGCGTATGTATGCCGTCCTGGGTATAAGCTGGGGATGTAGTTTGCTTGCCTTCGTGAGCCTGGCGATGACAGTAATTCCGTTTGCTTTTATTCGGTATGGGGACAGGATAAGGGCTGGAAGCAGGTTTTGCCAGCACCTCAAAGAGTTGAAGGAGCAACAAATGAGAGAAGATCAAGAAGAAGAGGCTAAGGATAGGTTTGCTATACAGCAGGAAAAACTAGATGTACCGGAGCAGGTTTGAAGGGAGATCTCATTGGTCATATTACGGCTTGATTCCATGAAAGATATATGAACTACTAAAATATTCGACGTACTTTTTTAACCAACGTGTTCGTAATGATGGCTGATGGAGAAGCAATAGAGTATTCAAAGGTGTGGTTGTTAGTGTTCAAGTGAGTGCCCGGTAGAAGGCATTTGAGTCCAATGCTAGCGAATATCTGGCCATAGTGATAGAGCTGTCAAGTAGCCAGTAATGTAGGTAGACGAAATACAATCTCTATACAATATAGATATTGTCGTTACGATGTAGGATGAAGTTTTGTTGAAGTTGTTGGACAGAGTCAAGCTGTGCACGTGACCGAAGCTGACCGCGGTTCGAAAAAACATAGAACATCCAACTTGAAAACATCCAACGCCTTCTTCACTCTAAGGTCGGTTGACGGTGTTCCCTGTTCAACTCTGGACTTGAAAAATGAAAGATCCAAGCATTTAGAATTTGAATATAGATATATTATTTGGCAAGCTAATTATATACGTCATGATCCATCTGACTCAACCACAGACAACATACTAAATGGAGTTATTAAGAGGAATAGAAAAAGAAGCCGAAGATATGAAAATATCAGGTGAAGGGATCATTCTTCGTTATACCAATTCACAGAACCTCGATGCGAGGCCCAGTTGAACCAGCACGCCAGTCGACAATATCATAATCATAAACCCCGACAAATTCATATCCAATGAGCTGGTTGACAGGACAGTCAAATTCCGGATACCCGTTATAGCCCTGAACCCACTGTGCGCTTCCAGGAACAGTAACATAGATACGGCCACGGTGCTGGTCTCTGCTGAATGGGCGTTGGATCGGCCAGGTAGGTGGGTTGATCACGCTGAATACGTCAAGTTGCTGCGAGCCCTTGGAGACATCACCTGGAGAGGTGTCGAAGCGGAGTCTGCATCGGCGATGGTTGTAGCTGCTGCCAAACTGGAAAGTGACGACTGCGCTGGTTTCTTCGGCGGCCTTGCCGTTCTTGACCACAAGGGGTTTCCCATAAACATCCTGGTTGGTAACGCCAGTATTGATGTAGTGAAGGAATGTATCCTTAGGGGAGATGAATTGATTGTTACGAGCCTCAATCTCGGGATTGCTGGATTTGGCTGCTGGAGCAGCAAGGACGACGGCTGCTGCGGATACAATAAGAGCAGTGATCTTCATTTTGGCTGGTTGAAGAGGTGATATAACCACTATGGATTGGTTTAAAAGGCCGTCTATTGTTTCTTAGAAAGGTAGGAAGATTGGATTGTTGTTGATGTTGATGACAAGAAGAATGCTATTTCACCGGGGGTGACTGTCCAATTTATATCTCGAGAGCCAGCGCATTATCCACCATGGATACCCGGGAATGATACACCGCCATGCTCTCAGCCTGGTTAAATGAAAAGCTACATGTACTATATACCACTACTTTGTCTTTGGGCTACTTTGGGTGCAGAATTTGAGTTCTATTCTTAGAGCAGTATCCAAGCCGGAATAAACGTGCGGGAAGGTGGCTTGGAGCAAGCTCTTGGATTTGACAGATGCTACGGCAAGCTCGGGGCTTCAAATGAATACTGATACCGTGATTCCTAGGTCGTATTTCGCATCGAGTATGGCCGGATATCTATATAAAGAAAATTCTCTGATATCTGGTTCGTCCTTGAAGGTAAGACATACCCTAGCCCATTTCTATTCATTTATATTGACGACATAAAGATTCCTGCCGCACAGCCTTACAATCTGCCTCTTCTCATTCTCAATATATCCCTTTCCCAATTCATCTGGTTGACACTCTAAGTGTTTGTGTTAAGGAATACGTTGCCTGCCATTTATCATCCAAAGTCACTCTAGCTTTTCCTTCAAGCAAGGGGAACAGAGTATATCGGCACTGGAGTGCACAGGCTCCGTCATTATTTCCAAGGTGGAACTCTAAGAAGAATACTAAGTGTATGGAGTATGGCTTCAAGTCTTGGACAAAGAAGGCTGTGTCTTCGTTGTACGGCGCTATATTAGCGAACATCAAGACTATAGCCTTATTCCACGCCATAACTACATGTTTACTGGAGGCTAAGTTAAACTTCCATGCGGGAGTTCGGCTGCAAGGAGCAGCTGGTAGGCTTCTACAATCATAGTATAAGAACCCATATACTACCATCATCTGTGTAATCGCACCAATATTGCGACGGCCGATCCTTACTCTACCAGTACGATGTTTACAATCTGGATTCTAAAAGCCCGGTCGACGGCTTTCCATTACACTACATTGCCATGTGCGAACCATGGCTAAGGCTCGTCTTTGCTTTTTCTTGTGCCCCGGACGCCACAAAAGTGCATGTCTTAGATCATGGTATGGGGCTCTTCGGGGAATAATGAGCTAATTGGGCTGGGGGCGGAGTCGCATTTACCTGTTGAAGCTATCTATCAGCCTCCCCGTATTCTAAGCGATGCAGTATCAAATAACCCATAAGAATAGCGCCAACTTTTAACCCCAAGGACACTTATTTTGAGCACGTCACATTCATTAATCAGTGCCAAGATGGTAAAATAGACGATGGAATTGTTGTAACATATTTCAGCTTTCTCGTCGTATAGATAGACAATGAGTGCTGAACGGACAAATTCGATCTTTTCATCTGGATGGACTGCCCCGATATTTCCCTTTCCTTTTTTCACAAGCAGCAAGCCGGTCAACTTGGATTCTCCTGGCTTAGAATGCTAGCATTCCGCAAAAGACGGTTCGAAAGCACCATATCCCCCCTATCTTCATTATTGGCAAGTCATATTCTAAGACATAGCCTACGCTTTAGGTACACAATTCCATAACTATAAAGAAATATCAGGCAAAGACGGGGGTGATAATAAGTGACTGAAGGTAGGAATGGGATCGCTTGCTAGAGGAAGATAAAAATAAAATGAAAATGTAGACAAGAAAAATATGTAATGAGACGCTGCCAATAATGATTCAAACATGAGCAAAATTGCATAACATCTTGTCGTTGATATAATATGGCAAAACGGGGTATATTTGGAGGTCCAGTATGGAACGAAGGACAGCAAGCGTCGGGCAGCATTGAGGTCGTTATGGGAATCATAAACATAGAGAAAAAAAAAAAAATTCGTCCTATGCGCTAAACGAAAAGACCGGGTTAAAAATAGAAACGTGTGATGAGAAAAAAATGCCCTAGAGTTGGTCCTCCTATTCTGTAGAAGGCTTAGAACCCGCATCAAGGGCCTGAACATTCTCCTCTTCAGAGACCAATCCGAGTAACAACTCGGTTTCCTCTCCCATTGCGGCGGAAGTTGGGGTTGGGCAAGGAGAACGGGAAATAGATGGTGGTGTCGATGCGGATTCATGTAATTCCTCGCTTGCAACTCCGATACCTGGCGCTGCTGCACTTGAGGAAGCAGGTGTATGGACCTGAGACATTGGGGAGGGTATATACTCTGGGTCTTCTGCAGGACGTTCTCCGCACTCGATAGGCGGTAAGGCGGACGAGGCAGACAAAGCTGCATAAGAGGAACGACTTGGGGATGGTAGAGGAGATGATTGAACTATGGGTGCCGGGGCATCTGACAGAGCTGGAGGAGCCAGGAAAGTTGGTGACTCTGACTGTGCAGATATCGTCAGATCCTCTTGTTGTTCATAACACGAAGCCGGGAGAGTTGACTGGGTCTGTGATAGCGGCTCGTCATGAAGCGAGGATTCCAACTGGGTTGACACTTTTTCGTCTTCCTGGGATCCGGGGTATAAAGGTTGAGGGCCCAATAGGCTTGGTGCAGTTTCTACCGAGCTTGACAGAGCGTATGATACCGTTGAGACGTGCTGGATTTCCGGTGAGGAGCTCTGCACAACATCGATTGAGTTAATAGGCGGCTGAGACACAATCGTCATATGACTACTGGGTACTGGTATAATTGAGGGCTGAGCAGACAAGAAGGGGTCTGGCCGTGAGGAGTTTATATCCGAGGATAAACGTCCGAAAAAGCTGTATGGTGACGGTGTGAGAAGGGCAAGCAAGACGAGAAGGATGGTCACTATCAGGAGTTGATTCCCTTGACACACTATTCGTATATAATTATAAAGTGCTTTCAAAAGGTTGATATCATCCCTAGAGTATTGCGTTGGGGTGGTAGTAAGAGCTGGACGCTCTCCCTTGCGAATTGGCACTTTGACAGCTGCCTTCTCCCGAGGAGGCTCATCTAGTCCATCAATTTGCGATTGAGGGCGACCAGGAGGATTCACAGGTGCTTTAGTTGTTGGATGGGAATTTTCCACTGACATAGCGTCTTCCGTCATGCGTTCCCTTCTCAATGCTTGCTCCTGAACCAGCCTTTGCTCCAACTCATTCTTCAACTTGGCTGGCAAACATAGTCCAACTTCCACATCGACCTTTTCCATTTCCTTCCAAGCAGCTGCCCAGGCACCTTGTCCCATGAGTCCGTTTGCTGCATAGACTCGGACCTCCCACTTCTTCTCAAGGCCATCCCGATTATTGACAACCCTCTGGCCGCAATCCTGACACTTCTTTTTCACGCAGCCGCCTTTTTCATCATTATTTTCATCATCGTCGTCAGTAGTTTGTTCATCTTCATCTTCATCAGTATCATCTCCTCCAATGAAATGGCCATATGCAAGCCTGGGTCGAGTCAGGCTCAAAGTCTCTAACAATCGCTCCTCCAGCAAATCATAAGCTTCCTGAGGGTGGGATATGAGAATGCCTCTGTCACGTAGAATTCCTGTAGTACCGATCTTCTCCTCCAGCAATTTCCATCTCGTCCAGTAGGCATCAGGTAAAATCTCTCGAAGTAACTCCTTACTTGGCAGAGGTGATCCTGGAGGAAGCGAGAGAGGAAAAGAGGGTGGGAGCAGGGTGCAATGGAGTAATACGAGCGCATACTCCTTGCTTGGCTGAATTGCCTGGGGTGGACTGGTATGGTATGATCGTTGATCTGGAGACATGGGGCTTGACCGGAACGAGATATCTGACATTCTTGAAGATCTATGCGAGTGACCACCCATATGACCATTCCTTGGAACAGGTGATGAAAAGAAATTCCCATCATCTATGCCTCCGTTATCATAGTAGTCTTCGTCACCCATCTGTAAGGCCCGTACAGAGCTCGGATGGCGAAATGGCGAGTCCATGTCTCTTACTTGCGGTACGCAGCTATACCGTCCATTTTTGGCTACCTTCTTGGAACGCACCCTGTTACCACAAAATGGGCTATCCGTGGGGTTTCTATCGAGAGTATCAATGCTTTGTCGAAAGTCTCCTCGTTGGAATTGCGCGTTTCCTTTTGGTTTGCCGTTGGGATATACGACAACAGACCCAGGCAGAGAAGAGATTGAAGTGCGAGCTGATCGGATACCCTTTCCACCGCCTCTTAGATCGCTGACGAACGATTTGTCCTCGTCTTCGAATTCGTCATCGTAAGGGAAATCTTCTATTTCTCCCTCACCGTACTCCGTATCCCCAGAACTTCCTCTTGATCTAGGTTGTGATGTAGATGAAGGACTGTATCTATACTCCGCATTGCCTTCCGCATGCCCGTTGGCGCCCTGCCCATGCGGCTCTGGTCCTGCATCCGCATCGTCCATTGAATTACTGCCCTCGTCCCAGGATTTGTGCTTTTCCTTGAGCTCCACTGGAGGCTGTAGAGCATCGGTCGTAGGGCTGCTATCCGTTCCTGCGCCTATCCCCGTCTTGTCCCCAGGTGTCTGTGGGATGCTCATGGCCAACTGGGAGCTGTGCAAGTATCTCTCGACCGCAAATTCGTGCGACGTGAAGGTCTACAAAAGGTGATATAAGCCGTGGTTGGTCTCGCTGTAAACAAAAGTCAATACTCGGCGGAGAAAGGGGGATGAGATATCTTATCTGCATACGTCAAAACATTTACAAGACAGTCCCTAATAAATAAGCAATATCTAACGGAGAAAAGAAAAATATCCCACCGTACAATCCAATGGCTGGGATTGCATACCAAAATTTCGGTGAGCTTTTTTTTCCCCTTTCATGATGATGTGGCTGGGATGTCTGCTCGTTGCCAGGGACAACCAAGTGTTTACTTGAAACTCATCAACAATTACGATGTGTTCTGCTTATAATTACATGGTATTAAAAGAAAAAAGACAAAATGAAAAGCAAGCTGCCAAAACCCGCTATTAACGATCTGATCATACCTAGCAATAGAAAACGCTCATGATATCATCGCTCATAAACTAGAATTGGAACATACAAATAGAAGTATAAGTATTCAAACGAAAATGCGAGTCCTCAGCGTTGGAGATCGCCAAAGAAATGCAAGACATCTTCAGGTAGATATTCTAGCCAAGGCATGAATCCACCTTCAAATGCAAATGGGAAATTCGACTGATCCTGAAGGGTATTCACATCAATATCCTGACTTTCGATGGTGAGGTTCTGAGCATTCAGGGGCACGTTGTCGTACCCGGGAATATGTGTATTGTCCAACACGGCCATGGCTTGGTTACCAGATGGAGATGGACCGTGGAAGTTATACTGCGCGTTGTTGCCTCGCGGCAATGGCGCGCTGGGTGATACGGAGTGCTGAGAGCGAGCCAGGGATGCGGATGGACCAGTCAACCCCGGACTGTGCGTTAGACTGATGCTTGTGTTTGAGGGAGACGGACGGTCAGTTTGAAGATGTGAATAAGGGGGTGAGAGGGTGTTTCGTTGGGCCGGGGGAGATAGTTGGGCGGTTCTTCTTGGTTGGCTCGGAGTCTCACGGCTCTGGAAGGGATGCATCGGCTGTAGGTTAGATGTGGGGGAGTGTTCAAAGGAGGGTTGGAACTGGACAGTTTGTGTAGGCGTGTCGGCTGAAGTAGTTTGGAGTTGATATAAAAAACTAAGGTTCGGTTGAGATGAGTTGGTAGCGCCGGTTAACGACCAACCAATAGCTATGAGGGGTTAATATAAACTAGTACATCATGAATATATGGTCTGAACTATGTATACTTGCCTTGGCTGGGATCAATATTCGCCGACTCCATGACGTTAGGAGCGGGAACATTGGAAGGGCTAGGTCGAGGGGCGTCGCTGGTGGGTTGGGCACTTTCATTACGAGCCTGCTGAGCGACTGACTTTTTCCATGCCAAAGCCAGAGATGTATCAACGTCAGCAGCGCTCTCCATTTCCTCTTCCGTATAGAGTAGCGGGTCCCATATTCCTTTAGATTTTTGATCTAGGGCCGTGAGTATATATTTTATACCCGCCCAGGACTTTTCTAAAGACTGGAGGGCCTTGTAACACCGCTGGTAGTTCTCCTTTGCAGCGGCTGCTAGAAGAGAGTGTTTAGGATTTGAATCACGTTCGGAACCTGTAGGGCGCTCAGCTTGAGAAACAGGAGGTTTGGATAGTTGGTTTGGAGGTCCAGCCTTTGATGGCGGACTTTCAGCCCTAGACGAAGGAAGAGAATAGAAAGCGCTCTCCATCAGAAATGCACAGGCTGCAATGTAAATGGGCTGGCTGGTGAACGGGTTTCCGGTAAAGCTTTTAACATCAATCAGTTCTGCAAAGGCAAGGATATCGGCAATTGTTTTTGCAGAGGATATAGACAGTTCTCGGCTGTTTGAAAACAACTGTTGTATCTTGCCGCTAAATGAATGCAATAGTGTTGGCTGATGGAGGAGCACGATGAGGGTGTGAAACCACTACTAAATATCAGTATTGCTCTGCTATGCAGTGCCTAAAGATACTTACGAAATGTAGCAGGATGAAATTAGTCCCCTGACCGGCCTTCACATATGTCTGGAAATTGACAACATTGAAGTGTAGTTTGGGAGACAACTTTTGATATATGCCTAATAAATCAGTCAGTATCAATATATTTTCCGACGACTTATAGAAGTTTTAATAGAGAGTACCTGTTAGATCACTTTCCATTCCTGCTAAACGGCGAAGGACGTCTGGAGTGACATGATTGACTTCTTTGATCGAGTTCAACAAATCTGTCATCCGTCCGTAAAGATGTATGATTCTCATCAAGGGAGGATACGGCGACGGCCAGCCGTTATGGAGAATCGATTCAGAGTCCAGCGGGAAATGTATTTCGATATCATCGTCGCGGAGAGTCACTGGTCTCCCAGTACCAGAAGATATCACCCTGTCGAGAAAGAAGATGCTCCAGAACAAGTCGACCTTTTCTCTCTCCTTTGCTCGTTCTATCTCGACAGACTCTTTGTCAGAACCGCTCTCGGTGCCAGGCTCATCTTTTCTATCGGCGGAAGAAGCAGAGGCTTCAGGATCAACCATCTGCCCGGCTATGACGGCCTTGGGAGTTAGGCCAACACAGCCATATCTGAACTTCATGCCATCAAGCTTCTGGATCCCAAGGTCCTGTGCCATCCTGATCGATATCCCGAGATACATCCAGAGGCCGCTGTCATGGTTCGACCCGAATTCTTCATAGGCAAGGAGCAGGCAGGCCTGGACTACGGCCAAGGTTGGACAAGCAAGTGCATCGACAACGGCGCACATTGCACGGTGAGCAAAAGCTTGTCCATGGTGAGGATATGTGGCCTCGTCTGACGGTCCAGCGGATAGTAAAGGATGAAGAGAGAATCTTGCTGCCAGGGCGCACACTGCATCTACTAGTATGGCTGCAAGCTGCTTTTCTTTCAGGCTACGAAGGAATCTATCTCGCTGCAGGAAGGGAAAGCTGCAGCCTAGATGCGTAAAGAAGACTTCACATAGATGGGTCACTATTTCGCTGTTGGGAAGCGTATCTTCAGGGTCATAGAAGTGTATACTGTTCGAGCTGCCAGAAGTACTCAACTGTGAGGCCCCAGCCGGGTGAGTAGCGGTTGGATCTAGGATAGAAGATGCGGAGTCTGACGCGTTCGGCATTAGAGACATTCGAGGTTAGACAAGACATTGGCTGCTCACCGTTTGAGAGAGAAGGATTGCTCTTGCGTGTTTCTCGAACCCGAACAACCTGAAGTATGCCGCTCGTTAATAAACTAGATCTCCATTCCCTCGGGGGTAGCGACCATACCATCTGCTTATATCCGGGGACGATGGCTGTCGGCCCAAAATACCTAAAGTAAGGGACATGAGTCCGGTGGCTCGAAATGAGGGCAGATCGAGCTATAGAAAACGGATCAGCATTCCACCCTGTTGACCACGAATCAGGCGTCCGTAAACCCACTGCTCTCTGGACTATTGATCACAGGCGCAACGTCCTCCACATGTATCTCCCGGCGAGCTTCTTGCGCTCGCTCGGCTGCATCAGCTACCAGCTTCTGCTCGCGAGTCTCTGTGCCGGGACCTGAAACGCTGCGCCCAAGCACTTCCGGCTCACTCCTCTGCTTCTGGCCGGCCGACGTCTCGGTATTTCCCTTTTCCTTTACGTCTGGCTGTGGTGCTGGCCGGGCGGTGTTGGAGGAGGATGCGGCCGACTGGGCATTCGTAGGCTCGCTGTATCCCAGACAGGTGTGTCCATAATCCGTACACGTCTTGCAAACTGTTGGTATAACACGAAACTGCTCAGCAAAATGCTCTCTAACACCATATTATCATCCGTAATGTTGTTGTCAAGGTTGAGATACCTGGTTTCTCACCAGAGCACCGGCTCTTCCGCTTTCGACATGTTCGGCAGCTATAATAATTTGTGACCACCGTCAGCGACAAAATCTACAAGCAAGATAAATATATATACAAAAAAACAAAAGAAAACAACAAAGCACTAACGCTGCGATCACCCTGCGCCGCTTCGTCTGCGGCTGGCCATCTGACGACACGAATCTGATCGGTCTTGGTTGCGAACCGCCTGTCCGTTGAGAGGGCGGCTGGCTCATTCTCTCAGGTCATGGGCTATATATTTGTTCTCCTGCGCGCCTACAGGACAGGAACCGACTGCGCGAGACCCCCAGAGGTGAAGATGTGACGATAGAAAGATGAAGTGAGCATGGTCGGGGAGGTTGATGTCGTTTAATAGTCGACTTTTGGCCGGGTCAAGGGTTTTTTTCCCTTCTTTTTTGCTTCTTTGAAAGCCAAGTCTGCGCCATAATTTACTACGATCCAACTAACTACATAAAATACTTAGCTGTGCCGGCAGTTCTAGGCCGAAGAGCTCGCTAAGTTATTCAGACTTTCTATACGAGTGTGGATAGCCTGTCAATTTATGTGTTATTTGCTAAGGTGGTGCACAGGTCGGGCTGGCGAGCCATTCCTTAAACCCTGAACTCCCAGAGACACGACGAACTCGGGCTGTAGGAAATTGGTGTATGAAAGAAAATACGGTGACGAGTAGGGTGACGGTGTAGGATCAGAGGACCAGGGGATCTGACTGGATATCTGCGTATCTAGGCAGGGTTTCATCAAAGACAGCTCGAGCATC
>NW_003299164.1:1171675-1188910 GCF_000151145.1 Microsporum canis CBS 113480 | reverse complement strand
ATAATACGCATCGTCTCAACATCTGCGTATAGAGCTACGGCCTGGAGCAAGTCTGGAGCCTTTAAGCGTGGGCAATCGGAATATTCATGCCACTTGTCGAGGATCAAGCGGAGGACGTTGTGGCTGTTGTAGGTGATGGCAGTAGTTAGAGGAGTAGCCCCTGTTGCCGACATGTAGTTGATATCTGCCCCGTACTCCAGGAACAACATCGCAAAGCTAGCATTATCGGTTCGGGCAGCGTGTATTAGGGGGGTATCTCCATCCGTCCCGCTTGAATCGGGATCCGCTCCAAAGTCTAGAAGGTTCTTGAGCAGGAGGATGTCGGTTGCATTGCGAGCCGCTACATTTAGGGGGGAGCCCTTTTTCACCTTTGGAGGCATCGGAGGGTCCGGATGGCCGCCTGCCTCCAACAATAATCGAACACAGGCAGTGTAGCCCCTTGCTGCTGCATTCGATACAGGCCCAGATATCTGTACGTCTATGATGTTTGGATCGGCTCCGTGGCTCAGCAAGATCACTACCGAGTGGCTGTCTCCCCGTGCTGCCGCCCAAGCCAGCGGCGTCCGACCCATAGCGTCTTGAGTGTTAATATCTTCTGGATGCAGCTTGAGCTCTTCTTCTAAACTCCGAAGCGATAGCCCAATAACGATACGATGGATCTGAGTGAAATTTGACTCTTCGATGAAATCGTCATAATAGCCACCTCTTGATATCAAATGCAGTGCATCGGTGCCTTCTTCCGGTAGGCCGCCTTCCAGCAGGAAATGACACGCCTTGATTCGCGGGCTATTATCTGACATAGCTATAGGCCTATAATCCGGGTCGGCGCCTGCGTGGATGAGAAACTCACAGGTGGTATATTTCTTCCCGTAGAGTGCCCATCGTAGAAGGGTGTATCCCCTCGTCGGACTCACATCTCTAGGAGATGCTAACCCATTGGCAAAGAGGTATTTCAAGCCTTCAATGTTCCCGTCTAAAGCAAACTTTACACATTGCGCGTCGTCTGGAACACTTCGCAGGGTCTGAAGCTGGAAAAGGAGACCAGTGTTTGCTTGATACCCGGTCTGCATTCGAAGAATTATTGAATTAAACCCCATAGGGAACCAGTATTCCATACACATCTTACTCGCACGGGATTTCGTGCAGGTATCAACATCACAACTTGGTGAAAGATAGGGGATCCCCGAGTACCTAACGAATAGTTGGCCGAAAAGCCGGTTGAAAAGGCCTGGAGATGCCCTCTTTAGCTGGGTATGACAGACACATACACATCCTGGAGTGCATCGAAGCCTATACGGTGTAGCTGGGCCACTATATCCTTCTAGCTGCCTGTCTCTGGGCATAACGGCATTCCTAGAAAGAGAGGTACCCCGGTTGGTAGCAACATTATACAGCGGTCCAACTTGTGTGAATTGTTCTTCCTTGACTTTCTGCGCCTGGGAACGCAAGAGTTCCTCGACTCGAGCTACTCGCTCATCAACATGGGTAAGACTGCTGATGATCTGGCCTTGTAAAGCAAGATTTTCCTGAGAAGATTCCCTGGTGAGAACAGATATGGCCTCCAGCTGAAGACGCATATCAATCATATCTTGCCTATAGCCATATTAGACAGAGAATAGTCTCAAGCCAAACCGGTCAAAAACATACGAGTTCGAGGTTCCTAGCATGATGTTCAAATCACACTTGACAGACCTGATTTCTTCTTGGAGCGCGTGGACCCTGGCCTTTTCCTTGCTGAAGCCTCCAAGGACAAACGGAATGGCCGCATCTCGATATGTTCTCCGTAGCCGGTTGATGATGCCTTGCAGTTCCTGCAGTTTGACTCTCGCCTGTTTGACTAGATGCTGGAGAGACAGCAGATCGCTTTCTAGCACCGCTTTTCGTCTTTCAGTAAGAGACGCGAGCTCGAAGAGAACAACCTCCAAGTCAGCGACTTCGTTGTTCAGCGCATGTAGACGGCCTGGGAGGCTGTGGCAGAGCGACCTCAGTTCGGTGAAAGCAGAGCATATCTGGCCTGCGATGGTGCCCACAGCGATGATGCTGGCTGTTATTGATAGCGGATCCATGGCTGAATATAACTAGCAGACGGCCTAGAAACTAGTCATTCACTCGCAAGGTACGGAACATCTCCGACCTTATTGACACACTTGGTTATGTTGCATGGCGAGTTGTTGGTCAACTAACTAGTTAGTTAACTCGTTAACTTGCTAGTTAAGCGCCGGGCTCCAATTTGACGCCTGGTCAAAGACTTGCATGTCAACATAGTCAACTCGTTCGCTTACGATTTGGCCTAAGACATCTCAGTCCATATTCTATCTGAGAATACATGTCAATACAAGGCCGCCATGAAGTTCGAAGAAAATTTCTTGTTGTTCCAGGTACCTGAGTGGGGATCCTACTACCTCCCTTACAGGAAGCTGAAGGGGTTGCTGAAGCTGGCGACGGACAAGTCGCATGTATCGCAGTATGGAATCGACCTAAGTGGTATGTCCTGCTTTATCGTGTTAGGTGTATAGTTACTGTCTGACTCCATACTAGAATTTTCCTCGTCATTCAGCAATTCGCTTGCAGGCCTGGGTATGTTCTCTGAAGGCCAGTTTACAGCACTACGAGGCAAGGAGGAAGCAATTTTCGAGCCTTATAGGCGAGTCTGCCATGGGCCAGGATCACAGATACCTAACAGCCGGTTGTTATATGCGGAACTACTCGAGCAGTATACCAGGCTACAGTTGTTCAATAGGTTGAACTATGAAGCGTCTCAAAGGATATATGCGAAGGCTGAGAAAGTTAACAAATCATTTCCATTCAAATGCCTTGATGAGATATCCAGACTCATTGAAGAGCAGCCTTCTCGTGAAAAGAAGTGTTTGGAAGAGATGGAGAGGTTAAAAGTTCTAATTGATGATATATCTTTAACTAATGAAGAGTCTCGCTCTTCTGTTCAGATTACCCGCTGTTTGATACATTTCTCAGACGAACATCCCGAAGCCCTGCCATATCTCACTGCTATTAACAATAGCATTGCTGCTGACCAAGCTTCCGATCTGGGCGGTATGTTTGGGAAACTAAAGTTCATCTTTGGCACATCCTCTAAACCTCTGATCGAGGAACTGTTCTATGAATCTTTAGCAATGTCATTCATATTCAGTGCCTGGTCGTGCACAAAAACATTGATAGAGAGCAGCCCTGCAGAGTTAGGGTCCTGGGTTGATCATACCTGGCTAAACGGCCTCCTTAGGGCAATTCATCGGCCTCATCTACAGAGCCTAATTCGCAAGGGAAATGCGTCAATGAGTGAAAATCATATCTCCCATAAGCTGGGCACAGAACTTTTTAGACTCATGCTTGACCTTGCTGGGATCCAGGCCAAAGATATCCTACTTACCCCAGACGCTGCTGGGATGTCTACCCTCCATTATAGCGCACAGTATGGACTCCCAACGATTTGCGAATCTATTATCAAAGCTTTACATTGTCAGGACATCCCCCTTAAGCCAGCCATTCTAGCCGCAGACGCTATGGGTATAACTCCGCTCCACTGGTCTGTTATACAAGGGCACGTTCACATTACACGGTTGTTTTTGGCTACGTTGGACGGAGACGGAGATGATAGTTTGAATAAAACCCTCAGCCATCTCCTACTTATAGCTATCAAATACCAATATGACGAAATTGTTCGCCTCCTAGCTTCTAGATGCATTAACATGGACCAAATCTCTAACAATGGAGAAACTTGCTTACATGTTGCCTGCCAAACCGGGCGTGAAGACTACATTGACATACTTTTGGAGGCAGCCTCCCGCTTAAATGGGGACGTTGACGTCCAGGAAATAGCATACGGATGGACACCGTTAATCACGGCAAGTGTGAAGGGTTATATCCCAATAGTTGAAGCTCTCCTGCGCGTTGGTGCGAATGAACGGCTACTTGACTACCGAGGCTGGACGGCAAAGGAGCATGCCGCATTTAGGGGCCATTTTGCAGTTGCTAATAGGCTTGAGGTGGATAAGCCGTTGATATCAGCCATTGGACGACCTTATACGGCAGCATCGAACCATAAATTACAGGATGGCACCACATACCTCGTCGTCAACCTAGGGGTTGTTCAGAAACGGAGACAAGTCAAGCCACTCGATTTAAAGCATCTATTACAAGATCTGAGTCAAGAGCTATTGAATACGACACTCTCTTTGGAGATCTCAACTTCTCCTAAGGGTGTAACTCAGATACTAAGAGTGCCGCTATTAGGCGATTTAATTGACGATACGTTGTTATTCCCTATTGATAACCTTTCAGAAGCCTATATTATGTTCAAGTTGTTCAGAAATACTTCGTTTTGCACGGGCGATACACTTATTGGCAGCGGCATTGCTCTTCTCCGGAGCAGGGATGAAGCGAATTGCTCTCACCATGAGAGCCTAGTCAGGGAGAGTACTGTACCAATTTTGGCGAAGGAAACGATGAAGCTACTGGGGACTATTACATTCACATCCTTTATTGCCACTCCATTTTCGAGATTAAATACTCCTACTTCGAGTTTTGAATATTTGAAGCAACTACAGTCTACACAGCTAATTGGACATAGAGGTATGCATGCAATCTTCCCCCATACATTCTCTTTTGACATCCACTGCAGGCTCCGGACAGAATACTGGTGACCGTGACTACCTCCAGCTAGGAGAGAATACCATCCAGGTAATATATGGTTTCTATATTGGTTGGAAGACACATGAGCTAATTGACCTAGTCATTCATATCTGCTGCTAACCTGGGAGCATCTCATGTCGAGGTAAATATATTAAACTAATCGCGAGGCTATTCTGAGATTATATGCTGATTATTCCACAGTTCGGTAAAATATCATTGTCTATCCTGTGGCATTACTAATTTTCTTTACTCATATTCTGAAAACAGATGTGCAATTAACGAGGGATCTTGTGCCAGTGCTTTATCATGACTTATCTTTGAGCGAGTCGGGCACTGATATTGCAATTCACGATCTAACTTTGAAACAAGTAAGTGTTGCCGCTGGATTCATGGCACAGTATCTGATGTATCTAGTTTATACATACTAGCACTATGCAACTGTCACCAGGAGATAGCTCCAATGACTCTAGGTCTCGCTCGCGATCATTATCCCGAAACCAAAGAGAACCAGTTAATGAAGCTAGAGAAAGAATGAAACACACAATTTACTTTTCGAGCAAAGGGTTTAAACCTAATACCCGCGGAGACTTTATTCAAACGCCTCTTGCAACTTTGGAAGAAGCTCTGCGTGAAGTTCCCGAAGGTGTAGGGTTTGATATAGAGCTTAGTATGTTCCACCCAATACCCTGCTTTAAGGTTGAAGCCCCTTACCTTACTATTTTAGAATATCCCCGTATCCATGAAGCTTCCGCGATTGAAATTTCCCCCATAGCCATCGATCTTAATACATTTGTCGACACAATACTCAACTTGATATCTTCTTTTGCCGGCTCTCGCAATATAATACTCTCATCCTTCACCCCTGAAATTTGCATTTTGCTTGCAATGAAGCAAAAGGCATACCCTATTTTCTTCATCACCAATGCGGGAAAGCTGCCGGTAGCAGATCTAGAAGAGCGAGCTGGAAGTCTACAAGTTGCTGTCCGCTTTGCAACTCAATGGGGTTTGGCTGGACTTGTTCTTGCTTCTGATGTCCTTGTAATGTGCCCGCAGCTAGTCGGCTATGTAAAGGGGAAAGGTTTGGTGTGCGCTACCTACGGACCATTAAACAATGTTCCGGAGAGTGTGAAGGTGAGTTTACTTACCCGACCTTATATATCTTGTGCATGGGAGGTTCTAATTCTTAGTAACTGCAAAATAGGTACAAGCCAAAGCTGGAGTCGATCTAATTGTTGCTGATAGGGTTGGATTAATATCGAAGGCCCTGAAATCTTTAGGTTAACATCTTGTTGTACATCAGCTTATAAGGGCGCAATAGAAGGCTATATAGTGATAAGATAAACTAATATCTAGATTTCGTAGAGCATGACAACTAACGGTCTACAGCGTAGACAATTATAATGTTGAATGATGATACGTATATAATCCCAACCACCCAATTCACCTTCCATTCTTGGTTGACAAGAGCCCGCCCTCTATTCTATATTATACTAGTATCGTGAAAAAGTGCTACCCCAGTTTCAAACAAACGAGTAACGGACCTCTTGTCTGATTTGCCTTGCCAAATTGAGCGCCTCCTCCCTTCCCGCCCTTGAAAAAACGTTGAAATATGCCATAAAAGTATTCTGACCAGAATTAGGATGTGGGACCTTCTGGCCTCGCTTGATAAAGCATGCACATCGACTAATATTTTTGGCGAGGTCTGGTCTCCGAGACATTAAATCGGCACAAATATCGTCTGAGTCGAAGATACCCTCACAAGTAGATGGAAAATCGGCCGGGATAAAGGCCATAACGCAGGTATACTGGGCCCCATATTTGAATGGCTGAGATAGAGCACGAACACGAGCCTTGTCACGCACAGCGCTTAGAACGGCGAGACCCCAGTATTCAATCCCGTAAGTAGATTCGGTAATCTGGGAGGCAGTCATACCAGGAGGACGTGGATTGATCTCTATAAGCCATGGTTTAGGCGGTTGAGTGATAGATTTATTAGCCACAGGGGTTAGTTTGAGAACTCCATCCTGTGACGTATACTCAACCGATGAGTGCTCGATGCGACCCTCTAGGTGCATAATGCCATTATTGAGACCTAGCTTGCGTAGCGTATTGAGGAAACTGCTACGGATCTCATCTATCTCCTGAGACGGTAACGCCGATGGATATACACTGTTTAACTCGTGGAAGTTGGTGATTAAGCGTTCGCCAGAGCCATTGATATCGGCTGACTTTGGCAGGTCGTCACAGATTTCAGAGAAAAGAACCTCTCCGTCTAGCAAGACAAAATTAGCGTCAAATTCTGGGCCATCGCAGTATTGTTCCATGACAAATTCGGTTCCGTGGCGGGATGTATCAATAGATCTGATAGCCTGGGTGAGAGCTTCTGGGGAATCAACACGAGACACTCCCTCTGAGCTCCATCCATCACAAGGCTTCACGATCAGCGGGTATGGAAGTTCATTTTCTCTATCAATAGTAAGAGCTTCATCCATGCTACATGCATGATGAGCATTGTGGCCGACGAATTTACTCGTCAGATACTTGTTTGTGGCTGTCCTGAGCCCCTCTGGTGGACAAGTTGGTAAACCAAACTGCTGGGCGACCTTCGCAATGTAGGGCCAGTACGTGTCAGCGAATGTAACAATACCATCCACCGGCTTGCCATATGCCTTCAACGATTTGGTAATGTGGTCAGCCAACTGCTCCTCCACCGGATTAGTTAATCGGGTTGGGATAAAGGCCTCGCGCCAGTGTGCATAATCGGATCCTTCGAGCCAGTGTCCTGGGTTATCCATCACGACTATGTTGACACCGGTCTCTATGGCTGCAAGGTAAAAGCCTGATCCAGTACCACCTCGGTCAGGATGGTCAGTATTTGCATCAACAAGCACAAGGGTTTTGTGCCGTTCTGTTCCAGGGAGTATCCATGGAAATGACAGCCGGTTCTCTAGCTCCGACTCAACTATCAGAGAGAGTGCCTTAGTACCGACGTCTGAATTATGCTCAGGACTGGGATAGAGTATGAGGCCAGCCGCCGAGGTGGCGAAGAGCTCTAGAAGGCTGTTTGCCTTTTTGTCACCTAGAATGGTGCTTTCGTATATCTGAAGTGGTTCTGCAAAGGACACTGCAGCCTCAACATATTGACAATCGCGAAGGCGCAGAGGAATAATGTCTGAGCGCACAATATATCCCTTCTGTAGAGGGACAATAAGTTTCACTAAACGCCCGTAACTAGACGTATTTGTGGAGTGAAGGCATTGCAAGATGAATTGCAATGTTTTTGTTGAACCAAGAGATTTTGATAAAATTTCTTGGGGGGAATTTTCATTATCAAGATATAGCAGATAGATGTCCTCAGTGCTGCTTAAAGGTATATTGACATTGGATGAAAACAAGCGTTGGAAGACAATATCCATGGATTGCCAGGAATTTCCAGTGGGTGGCCTTTTAAGAATAGACCATGAGCAATCCAGCAGAAGAGCTGATAATATATTAGCGCTATATCAAAATCAATGAGATTTTGCATATCTTACATTCATCTTTCTTTGATCGGACTTGGATCTTCTGGCAAGTCGCCATAGGGTCAGATGCTCTGCTGTATCGTATATAGGGGAAGAAAAAGAAGTGAGAAAAGTATTTTTATGAAAAGCCCGTTATGCAATTATCACAATACCGGGTAAAGTTAATAGTTTTCATTCAATCTCATGACGAGACAGCCCAATTTATAGCCAAAACCACCAAGAACACGAGCGCCCTCGTACGACTCCGGCAATTCAAAGGTTTCTTCTCCGCAAGTTATTTCCCTCGAAGGACACGAGTAGAATACTGCAGCTGAAGGGCCAAGGCGCATACCATTGCATTAGATGTCAAGTCCGCTGGTATGCATATACTGACGTGCTACATGGTAGCGTCGTATTCCCGCTCAGTAAAGGCAGTAATCAATAAACCCTAGCCTCTCAATAGTGCGATTTCTGAACAACTCCCATCTAGGCTTCTCCACTGTAGGATTCTCGTCCCCTGTCCCCTTATTCGGGGAAGTACCCTAGACCGCATACATAGCTTAAATGGTCATTTATTGGCGGCCGTTTGATAGGAGAACTGCGGAAAGATGACTCACTTAACTAATCCCACACACTCTTGGCTCATAATGTCCTCACCTTGAATCTGGCAGATCAGGTTACAATAAATACTCGGATCGATATCTTGACGTTGTTCTATTATTACTTTAACTTTTAACTTCCGGGCCAAAAAGCCGAAGAACCGAAATGCCGATTAACTAATCAGGTGACTTAGTGGTAAAAGGAGAACTCAACATAAAAGCTGAACGACTTTTCAACCTTCAGAACAGAACAACATCTTGGGCATCTTGAGCCATCAGCAAAATAAATCACCTTGCAGGCATTTGAACAGACTCCATTATGCGGGGGTTGGAGCTGGGCTGGGGTTTGCATGCATTGTTCCTTGAATGTGGGGTTCTGAGCCGTCTGCCCATGAAGGATTAGTTAAGGCTCTAGGAGCCTATCAAATCGCGCGATATGCCTCAGAAGACGTTGGTTGCTAACATGCAGTGAAGATAGCCTGGCTGGTTTCGTATCCGGAGCATTGATCTATAGCTATCACTGCAGACAATGCACTCTTTATTTGTCATGGAGGTACATGCCCAATACCTAAGAGGTTAGCGCCGCGAGGGATATACCAGGGCCATAATCCAAATTTACTATACCACGATCTATCTGGTCTACATTGAGGCTCTGTTGAGTGTGTGTCCAGCACGCCATCCCCAGACCTGTTGGCGTAATGCCAATGCCATGAAGGGATCAATGGGTGGTGAAAAATGACCTCATGGAATCGTCCTGTTGCTTGAGTTTGGAAAACACCCCGTTGCATAACAGATGAGAAAAATCAAACAATAGACAACAATGCTCAAGCCAAGGGCTCCTATATGAGAAAGAGAATTTGGAGGAATATCCTGGTACTTGAGCGGAGTAAGTTAAGCTCATACTAGGTAATAAAATCCCTTCTTAACATACTAACGCTACTGGCTGCTGGGCACTGGGCTTGATGATGCCGCTCCTGAGTCCTTGTTTGAATCAACGTGCTCACCCTCTTCGTGTATGAAGCGCTGCTCTGTCCTGTGCTCCTGGTTTAAACTATACTCCACAACGAACAAACTTAGCAAAAGATTTGCCGCAGAAAAAATACACATAACAACCCAAATGGTCCGGAATGACTTTGACATCGCACCCTTCAGGGCAATGGCTAAAGTAGTGTCAGGCTGAAGTTCTTTGAGTATCCTTATCAGCTTTAGAAGCGACGCTGGCTGCTCGGGTAAGCCTGCCTTTACCAAATTTCTCCGTAATTGGTTGTCGACAATTGCTCCTCCCATTGCAACACCAAGGGTTTGTCCTAAAAACCGGAAAAACTGTACAAGCGTAGCGGCCATGGCAACATCCTCCTGAGGTACTGATGCCTGAATCGCTAGAGGGACGGATGGGAATAGCAAACCGATTCCAAAGCCAGATACTGCTGCAAGGAATACCCATTGTATAACGGCTGTTTGTATACCCAGGAGAATAAGAATCCCGAGCCCCAAACATGTCAGCGTCCAGCCGGCCCATATCGCCCAGCGGTATTTACCAGTTTTTCCTACCGCGACTCCCACGATAACAGAGCATGGGACAATAGTTGCTGTTTGTGGTAGGCCTAACACCCCGGAGATTAGAGGTGTATAGCTTTTTACTGACTGAAAATACTCTGGCAAGTAGTATACCAGGCTGTAGAGAACGAGGCCATGGAAAACGCTACCAGCATATAGAATGCCGACAGATCGGTTTCTGAAGACAGTTGGGGGTATAAACACCACTCTCTTCCCAGTCCATGACCTGGCAAGGAACTCGTATGTACCGAACACACCGAGGCCTACCGCTCCGAGTGTCAATGGTACCAGAGTATGCCAACTATCCCAGGGGTATTGCACACCACCCCAAGTTACCGGAATGAGGAAAGATGTGAGGGATGCAATCATTAATGCTGATCCTGGAAAGTCGAATAACGCAAGTCTTTCAGACAAAGTCCGTGAGCGGCTAGATAGTCTCAGAAATGGGACGATTCCCGCCATCGAAATTGCGACTATAGGGAGGTTCAGCCAAAATATCCACTGCCAGGCTCCTCTCTGCGCCAGAATTCCGCCAATTATTGGGCCTGTGGTGCTCCCCACTGCCCACACAGCGCTGATGCATGCAAATAATTTCGGCCTTTCACGTAAAGGCACCATATCCGTGATTATAACAGTTGTCATGGCGATAATTCCGCCTCCTCCGATCCCCTGAACCGTTCGTCCGGTGAGCATTTGGGTCCAGTTATGCGCAATGGCGCAGACAACAGCGCCCACAGCAAATATCAGCAATGCTATGGTAATAATTAAGCGGCGGCCGAATGCATCGCTTAGTGTGACCCATATCAACATCAAAATGGTTGTTGCAAGTAGGTATGAAGTGCCGGTCCAAAATGCCTCTATGGACGAGCCTCCAAGGTCCATAGATATCGCCTGTCAGGTATGTATCAGCTATACAAGTCTCAAATACTTTTGACAGTGGGGATCATTACCGGCAAGGCCACTGCTAAAGTGGTAGAATCATATGCAGCCGCTAAGTTTGTGAAGGCGATGGCCCAAAATGCTATCCAGAACCGATAGCTGAGAGACTTTTTAGGGTTCGCATCGCCAGCGCCCTCGGCGACGGCGACAGTGACTCCTGACTGTCCAGCGGTTTCTTCGTCAATATTAGTGTTTCCCATTGCCAATTCTATGGTCGCATCTCCTTCGGGTAGGGCTGGATAATTGCTGTCTAGGTATCATTATGGCCATATATCAAGCTCAAATAAATACAACAGACAGAGCGGAAGGAAGGAAGGTGAAAGAGGCTGGCTGTTAGCAGGCATTATTGGCGAAGCGATATTGTGCATATAACGATGTTTTGTAACGGTTGTTCGCCCATGTAAGCTCCCTGGAGAGACGAGGATCAGGGGGTAAGATAACCTGGGGCCCATGCTGGTCATCATCCTTGTTCCATCCACTACCAACAAACCACCCGCACGAACGCAGTTGTTCTCAAAACCCTTCGCTTAGAATAATATTACATGGGTTGATAACACCAACATACTATGTATATCTACCTTCAAGCAACTCGGCACTATTCAAGAAATATTTCATATCTGATATGTGAGCAGACATCGGATTCAACACATCCTCAGCTTCCGGTCAATCAAGGATAGACCGCCACTGCTTTATATAAATACCGGGCGCTCATTAATGATTGAACGCTGGAATACGAACCGCGACCCATCGCAACGGATGCAGCCCAAGTGAGTCAGTGATCCATACTATGTACATGGTCAACCGATAGGTGAATCCAGGGGTTCGACGCTGCACGTAAGCGAGTTCTCTTGGCTGTTTCTCAAATCGAATGATAGTTATCATGATAAGAGCTGTTGTTCAGAATAACTGATAACTATGTAACTTTCCCCCCCTTAGTTATATTTAGTTGTAGTAGAATAGTCTCCTTAGTTAATGGCCATATCTGGGGGCAGAGGCTAGTGTGTATTATTCAATATATCATTTGAGATACATAGTATATCCCAAAAATTATATCCTTGCATACAGCTTAGTTATTTGTTATCACACTGTCATCGTGTAATTATCGAAGCATGTAGCTGTAGCGTCCGAATCGGTCGCTGTCACGTCAAGGGGTCGGCCTTGAAAGCTGGGCTAGTCCTTGTCGACGGCTTCCCGCAGGCTTCCAGACATCACACCATTACTGCTCTTCGCTCTACTCTGGGGATAAAGTTGTAGAATAATGAAACAGCGCCTGATAGCAAGGGCGAACGGGTTGTCAGGAATCAGTTGGTACTAATTTCGACTAGTAAGTATAAGATAATATCTCTTAAACAAGCTGGCATGATGCTGTACTGACTTTGGGGGTACAAGTGCTGTCTGTCTAATAAAGAATAGCCTCTTGGGTGTCGACTGATGGGATACTCGGATCGAGAAGCATCTTTGGCCTTTGTTACTGCATTTTCACTCGCACCAAGCCAGCTGTTTGTAGTTGGATACTTCAACGCAAGACCAAAGACGATCGACTAGTACCAGAGAGGAAAAAAATGGTCGTTCTCAGTGCCAGGTTCTCCTCCTGGTCAATCCGACAGTGATTTTGTCAGTCGTTTATATTTGTGGTGTTTGTTCAACTGAAGGCTAAAAAGTGGTCGAGTTGGCGGTTTTTCGTCTGTTGTGAATATTTAGCTAGACACAAGTAATGGCGGACGATAGCGACGAGCAGCTCAAACATTCTTCAATCTCAAAGTTGACATTCTTCAACGTCACTCATTATCATCATCCCAATTTCATCAATATGCACTCCATAGTCAGCTAAAGAAAAAAGAAAGAAAAAGAAGTTCCATTCTGATGGCCGTATGGGACGAGTGGGATAAAAGCTCCCTCTTCCATAGCTGTCAGCCTCCTAGATTGTCAATATACCCTCGATGCCCAAATGATGGAGTGCTCACCATGGGAGGAATCGCGAATATTGTCGCAGTAATTGTTGATCTGGGTGTCAAAGTCCACGTCTCTCTGTTTCAAATACTATCACTCAGTCAAGAACTCTGGCCTGAGATCAAAAGCTTGCTGGGGCGCGCTAAACGGCTAAAGACGACTCTCTAGTCCGTACGGGAGCTTCTAGATGGGCCGCTTAGAAGCCGGCTCAAGTCATTATAGAAGCTGGAAAGGCCCTAGCTCTACCCAGGAGCGTCGCTGTGACTCTGCTACGAAACTCGAAAGCAAAGTGAGTGGCTGAGTAGCAGTAGCAAGACTTAATTGATAGGCCACCTGCAGACTCCCAACAGCAAGTCAATCACAAGGACGTTCGGGTACCTCTAGCTAGACCTGGCGTACCTTGATTCTGCCCTCTAGGTAGATCAGATGTGAGTGAGGAATGCGAATACTGAGAATGCCCATAATACACATCTCTGACCCATACTGGATTCCAGTGCCGAGGCCCTAGATATAAATATCAAACCCGTCATGTCTGCACCACCTGTGGCTGATGTGGCCTTTGATTTTCAAGCCAACGGCCATGACCCTAGGTATCATCCTAACATCCAAGTTGGTCTCCTTGCTGATATATACAGACAACTAGAGAGCTCAGGCGGAAAAAGCATCTTTGGCTGTAGGGCCTGGCTGGAACTGGCAAGCCTACAATAGCTCACAGCATAGCAATTCATGTTTCCAAGATGAGCAACGTGGCTGCTATTTCTTTTTTCTTCAAGGAGAGCGAAAGCGATCGCAACGAAGTAGCCCTACTGCTCAGTGCCATTCCTCTCAGCTTGTCCAAAGGTTGCCTTTTCCAGACTTTAGCAATACCAATAGCTCATCACAGCCGCACACCACCTATCTTCCCATCTCAATCTTATATCAGCTCCTCTTGCAGCGTGATGGGTCAGGGTTGAAACAACGCAGCGATGGTTAGAAGACAGAGGTCCTAGAGTGGTTCCACGACCTCGTTGGACTTGTTGGCCCTCTCTCCATTGCGTCACTGCCTGACTACCCAGGAAGCATTAGTAAAGTATAGAATCGAAGCTGAGTAGACTTATCTACCTTACGATCCCAATATGCCGGCTAAGCTCCTTCATCTGTCATTTCATGATTTAATCACCATAAGCACCACGAAAAGAACCCATTCCGGATTGATGAGCAAGAAACGAATGACTTGCAAACCAATGTTTACAGCTGCTCTCAACAGGGGGGTTACTGAGGGTGGATTTCCCCGGCCTCATTGAGTAACATCAAGTTGTGGGACGCTGCTACCGGAGACTATACCATGTCTCCCGGCGTCCGTGACAATGCGACGATTCCAGATGACACCGATGACGGTTGTATTAACTCCATTGCAATTTCATTAGATAACGATCCGCTTGCAGTAGATGTTGGTAAATATGGAAACGGTCCCCCTACTCTCAACCCTGGGGCGTGAAGACCAGCGCATGTATCTCAAAGTTTAATGGCTATGGTAGCCATTTAAAGCAGTTATATTTTCCCAAGATGGAAAGTTTCTCGCATCTGCGTCTGGTCACTTTTCGTTGCCGGATTTTAAGCCAGGTGGATGGTGTTACTAGATTGTGGGATATAGTAACAGAGAGTTGTATCCAAATACCAGCAGGTCATGGCTAACCTGTCGAGTCAATTGCATTTACACCAAATAGCAAACGGCTCGCCTCGGTCTGCTATGATATGGGATATAGAAGCAGGTCTTTCCAGGTCACTCCTAACAGAATTCAGGTCCGTCACATATTCCACAGACAGCCATCCGATTGCATTGCCACAAGATGAAGGGTTGATAAAAATCCAAGATCTGGACACCGGCAACTGCGTTATAACTCATGACAAGCACCATGAAGGCAGTATAACCTCAATTGCATTTTCACCGGATGGAATTCGCCTTGAACCTTCTAAGGACTGCACAATTAAGCTCTGGGATGTTGCGGCATGATCGTGCGTCAAAACAATCGAGAGCATCTATATCCGGTTAATTCTGTTGCATTTTTGCCAGATGGTATCTCGCTTGCATCAGCTTCGGGCAATTCAACTGTCAAGATCGAATTTAAGGACCACGGCACGCCTCCGAATTTTGTTACATTCTCGCCCGACGGAAACCAACTATTATAAGTAGTGACTAGCAAGCTTTCCAGGGGCCCAACACCACGCTAGAATCTAATTCTGCATATTCGCGCCACCCCTTTGTCAAGCAAATTTCCTCTTCTCTAGATTGCAGCAACCTTGTATCGACACCCCCATCTTCTCCAGGATCTTACAACCATATTAAGACTAGGAACGTCAACTCGGGTGCCTATATCAGGATTTTGAAAATCAATCCCCTGTAGCACCACCCACAAGCGCATCAGCATGTTACCACCTGGGATACAGGACTCGGTGACTGTCTCTGGGGATTTATACCTCATTACTCCGTCAACACAGTTTCATTCTCACTGTGATTGGCGCAGCATCAGGTATATGTGTAGTAGAGCTTGAATTTTTGGGTCAGAGGACCACATGAATCGCCTTCTCGAGTGATAATATTTACCTTGCATTAGCGGTACAAGGAAGATATCTCAACATCTGGGCCATAGCAACTTGCAAGTGCCTTAAAGCGCTTTATACCGGTTCTCCAGAGGTCATGTCCGTTAAATTTTCACGGGATAGCAGGTTGCTTGCGACAGGGCTCTTCTCATCTTTTGAATGTCAGGTCCAGCCAGGATTCTCAAAACTGGTTCTAAACAGTTTGATTTACAGCATAACCTTCGACGCAGTCGAGCCGTATCCAAAGCTTAACACTAAGATTGGTGCTTCTAGGTTCAGTATTTGCCAGAGCTCAAAGCGTAGCACGAGAAAAAAAATTCTGTTCTCAGCCTCTCACCCTCAAGCGCCAGCATCAGAATGACCAAGTGTGGGACATGGATTACTTGGAATTCAGACAAGATCCTGTGGTAGCTGCCAGTATTTCATCGTTCGGGGCGAATGTCTCCTGCTTTGACGGAATCAACAGTGACACTCTCAAACCGCTCTGGTCGATTAACCATTATAACAATATCATCTCCAGACTCTACACACTCTAACCTATAGCAGTCCTAAGGCCTTGTATAAATTCCGGATGGCAAAAGTTTTCCGCGAGAAGGCTCCATACCGAGGCCATCAACGATATATGCTGTCAAAATAACGAAACTAGCAGACGAGTAGCTATATCTCGAGTGTTTTATATCCGCGTTTCAACTCCAGGGGAAATTCTCAGCAGAGTGAGCTACTCTCTGAACAAGACCTTCTCGCCTTAACTATACCAGGCCTTATATTATTCGTAATGAGAGACCAACGCCTGCCAGACATGTCATCTGCAAGTAACGGCACTGTGGGCTTTGGGTGGTACCTGAATGGGGATGGCTAGGGTCTTTGTATCCAGCCAGGGATCCAATGTAACCGGAGCTTAGCCCTTGTTCAGCGGCTTTTTGTTCCCCTCCCCCTGTCAGATTCCCTTGCCTGCTCATTTTTTTTCGCCCATCGTCACTGGGATTATTTCTGATTGACGGTGATTGTCCCTGCAAACAGCTAGACTGCTGTAAGAATCTCGGATGTGGCGTAAACTAGGGCAACAACGGCATCAACGTGAGGTTTGAGGTATTCAGATACAAGATGTTGGCGTCCTGCATCTGGGCTCCGTACTCTGGGTCTCCTTGCAGAGATATATATGTACTCCGGGCAAAGCCATAGCACAAGAGTACTCCTGTACGGACGAGCGTTCTCCAGACACCAGCCAAAAGAGAGAGACCAGGACGAGGCGGATCTGGACAAGGTATGTAGCCATCCAACCGCAGATCCAGATTAAGTACACCAACTATCGCCGTTGTCTCTCTCTTTGTTCAAGCTGCTGTGACTTGTATACCAGCGACGGGCAACAATAAACAGGGACGAAACGGCGCTCTTCCTTTGTCAACCTCCAACGCCCGTTTGACGAGCTGTGATGTGATTGATGCCTTGATTCAATGCTCGCC
>NW_003299164.1:1034494-1171379 GCF_000151145.1 Microsporum canis CBS 113480 | reverse complement strand
TAAACTTGAAAAGACGAAGACAGCACGCAGAAAAAGCGAGCCCTGGACCTGATTAGTTCCTTTTTTCAACTATTGTTATCCGATCCCTACCGCAGGCCTTGTTCTCTCTCTTTTTTTTCCGTCTTCTTATCCTCTCTCATTCTGGCTTCTCATCCCTTGCGCTTCTCTGTTTCCCATCTTCCACAGCAGGTCTGCCTGCAGTCCAGCCGGTCTCGTTCACTCGTTTGACCCTCATGTTACTCGCTGCTCACTCCAGTCCTTCGTTCAAATGCGCCCTCCTCATCCCCACCACCCTGCAGACTGCTAAACCCTGGCCCTGATAAGAAACTAGCCTGTGAATACGACCGGATACGCACTGCTTTCAGACACTTGGACTTGCTCTTCCGCATTACGTAGTAGCTATCTTCGTGTCCTGGCAGCTTGACCAAGTCTTGTGCGCTTCATCTTCTTCTCGTCGCTCCTCTCGATGTGATGACGTCCAGTCAAGATGGCTCCCCGTAACTACTCAGAGCTGGGTAGGTCTCTCGGCCTGTTGGGAGATCAATTGCCATGGTACTGGAAAGCCGTCTCCATCGGCTCTGCGTGGTCTCTGTTCACCGGGTATGTTTTTCGATGTTTCTATTTATGATATCCAATGATCATATTGCCCGTTGATACTTGTTAAAGTTGGGTCACTTCTTTGGTGTGCTAACCAAAGATCGGTTGCTTCTGCTTAGCTTCATCCTCTTTCCCTTCGCCATGGAGCCAGACGGCGCGAAGCTGGAAGCAAATAAGAATGCGCTTCTTGGAGCTGGTGTCATCCTTCTTACGCTTGCATACCTCCTCAGCGCTTTATATTATGTGCGGTGGCGCAGGAGTATCTACCTATTTAACTCTCTCTTCTTGTATGACGATCTTATATTTCCGATGCATTTTTCTACACTGGATAACCACTAACATGGATCTATTACAGCGCCTGTTTCACCTCGTCCATCCTTGGACTCTTTAATATTGTCATAAACATCCTGATTCGCAGCCTGCTGCCGATGAACATGCTATCAACCATCATCGTGGTCATCTCGTGCGTTTCTACAACCGCCTATGGCTTTCTGGCCTTTTACTTCTCTGACTACTGGCTGTCCGCGACCTGCTCGCGACGGCGGAGGCGGAAACGCTCGCGGGCTGCCACCGAAGCTGCCCTGGACGACACTGAGCTGCAGAGACGCCAGCTCCTACGCCTCTATCTACGGCCAGATAGGGCGCCCAGTGTCGAACTTTCGCAAAGTACATTTCGAATAGACCTGCCAGACCACCAATCCACTGCCGACATGGAAGAGGAAATGCTCGTCACTGCTCCACAAAATGCATATGAGCGTTCACTACACTCTGTCTCGGCACCGAGCAATTATCCTTCTGAAATGCATCCAAGCCCGACTTCTGCGTACAAGCTGAACCCTCTTCGTTACTGGCAGCCTCAGCGCGGCCACCGAGACCAAATGCGTCCTCTGGCAGAGTTGATCAGCTAGAAGAATCAACCACGTTCGCTTTATCGTTAATATTGCATGAGCAAAATACTATTACTATCAAGGGACTGTACTTTGGCCGGTGTCACCTCAGGATTCTGTTCGGAAACATGTACTATCAAATATCAACCTTCTTCTTTTCTTCTCTGCATCGGATGGCTCCCTACCAATACACCACATAAACGGCATTTATACTATTAGAAGCCATTAAAGCATCGTCAACGGGCGGATCTCACAGTTACTCTATTGATTAATCCAGCGTCAACCGATCTAGTCCGAATGGACAGAGTCTTCCACTTACTCTGCATTAAATATATCATACTCTTTACCTGCCAGGTATGGCTAATGGCTACCTATTTTGTTATTTTGTTTTTTTTTTTTTTTTTTTTTTTTTACTTTTGGATTTCATTTGTTGGCAAGCTAGGGAGAGGCCAGTGGTAGCATTCTTGAATTGTGTGGAATTATGGGACATTAGGATTGTACGGATTTTTCTCAAGTGTGAAGATCATTGAATGAATGTGTATGATCGTTTTGAATATATTTATATTATTACCCTTTGTCCCACCCTGACGGTGGCCATAATTAGAGGGTAAACTATGCATACTCTTCCATACCGAATGTCTTACTATTTAATATTTTCAACATGGAAATCTAGAAGGAAGCCATAAGTATCCGTTTGTCTTATACGGGTACTAGCATTTACGGTACCATGGCCCTTGAATAAGTCGCTATTTACACTTCCAGTAACTCCATATATACCGACTGTGGCTATCTTTTATTCATTCCTTTTAATGTTCAGAAACATCGGCATCTGGGCTGGGAAAGATTTCAACTGGTCAGCCTGGCAATTATTTTACCGAAATTCCGAAGCCATATCTAGAATATCAAGATGATACGATTAAAAGAATACCACTTTTATTTTTTATCTGGATTCTTGGGCATATGGTATCATACCAAGACATGTATGTGCTCATCATGCTTTCCCAGCGTCTTCCTTGAGTGTCACAATTCTATTAAGTACAATTTTCTCAGGTGTGCTTGTGCTGTCCTCGCAGAAATATGCAACACGCATGCCCTGGAAACGGACTGAGGCAGGAGACGGTTTATCGGCAGTCGCTTCTCCCTTATTAGCAGGCCATGGGGCCCTCTCTTTAATTTCATGGAACCCAGCCTCAATAATTGCGTTGGGAAAGATCTCCTCAGAGTCGGGGTTTATGTCTGCCAGGAACCCATCTGGGTGTCCAGCAGGATTAGCCGATTTAAAGAGAGGGTTAAAGTTATGTACTTCGACGCTGACAGGGCTGTTATGGGCAGGAGATCTAGCAACCCATTGGATATATCTAGATGGCAGGGGTCAATTTCAAGGCAGACTGTAGGGATTTTTGATAAGAGCCGAACTTACGCTTTAGGCTTTTTGAACTTTTCATCTCCCTCAGGTTTATCGTACTTCGCATGAATCGAAGTAACTAGACCAGTAGAGGGATCCTTTTCGAAAGATGTGGCGGTTATCGGGAATGGAACCTTTAGCAGACCAACCGAGCCACCGGGCGCAAGCCGGAAAAAGTTGTCCGAAGCTTCCTCCCTAAAGTCGCTGCGGTCAATGTAGACGGTATTGGTGAATGGAACAGTGTGGGACTAGATTGGCATATTAATAAACGGCGACGAAGCAGACAAGCGAATTTCTTAACGCCATGAGGAGTGCTTACACCATGGTTAGGGTCCTTTGAGAAGGGCAACTCAATCATCTCGACGTAGTCTTCTGGAAGATTATCAATGGTTACAGGGATAGGGTCCATAACAAGCATAAGTCTGGGCACTGTCGACTCTAGATAGGATCTCACAGACTGTTCCAAACGTTTAACGTCAATTGTGGTCTTTGCCTTTGTAACTCCGAGCTCTTTCACAAAGGATAAGATTGCTTGTGGAGGAATTCCACGTCGACGAAGGCCAACGAGAGTAAAAAGACGAGGGTCATCCCATCCCTTGACATACTTCCCACGGTTGCATCCCTTTGGCTCGTTACCTTCAATGAGCTCAACAAGCTTCCGCTTTGACATGATGGTACCGTTAATATTTAGTCGGCCATATCTGTAATTGATTTAGTAAAGCTAATTCCAAGAAGTTTGTGGCTCTGAGGAAAGATACGTACTCTCTTTGCATTGGCTTGTAGATGTCAAGCTCATTAACCACCCAGTCATAGGACTCACGCGATAACTCGAACTCCGTAGTACAAAGTGAGTGAGTGATATTCTCAAAGCTATCACATACGCAGTGACAGTATTCATACGTTGGATATATTTTCCACTTGTCTCCTGTCTGCAGATGTTTTGCAAACTGGCCATCATCTGTTTCAACAACTCGGTATGCAAAAAGATCCCACATCTGAGGATTTGGGTTTTTTAAGTCTTGCTTTAAGCGGAGTGCCGCCTCTCGTGCGCGGTATTTGCCCTCACGCATTGCACGGAATTCGGCGAGTGACTCAGAGGTGGGACGGTCACGGTGGGCGCAAGCAAATCTTTCATTGCCCTTTTTGTCCGAAGTATCATCTGCACCACGCTGGGCTTTGACCTCGCTATCTAAGAAAGGTCAGTTGAAATACTAACAAGAGTGTGCCAAATTCACCTCACCTGTGCAATGACAGACGTATGCTTTGTCCTTCAGGATCAATTTTTCCGCGAGTTCATACAGCTGGTCGAAATAATCGCTGGTATGGGTGATCTTTACCGGCGTAAAACCCAGCCAGCTGACTATATCTTTGATGCTCTCGACATATCGCTCTTCCTCACCTTTGGGGTTGGAATCATCGAAACGCAAGTAGCATATCCCACCGTAATATCTTGCGAACTCAAAGTTGACAGTCATAGCTTTACTGTGGCCGATATGAAGATAGCCATTTGGCTCGGGAGGGAATCGCGTTACCACCTGTTTGTTGGCGGTGGCTTCAAGCGGCCTTTCTTTATACACATCAGCAAGAAAGCCGACTTTGAACATCGCATCGGGGTCATTGGGAGCTGGAGCAGCGCGTTTCGACTCGGAGGGAGCCTTTTCAGGCTTTGGTTTCTTCTCTTTCGGCCTCTTCTCCTTTTGCTTCTTTTCTTTTGGTGACTTCTGTTCTGCAGCAGATTTCTGTTCTTCACCTGGCTTGTTCACTTCCTCCACTGGTTTTGGGCGAACCGGTAATTCAGTTGGTGTATCCATATTTGCCCTAGTTATCCCAGTATTTTCCAGGATTGAAGAAAAGAAAATACCAGAGGTAGCAGCAAATGGAGTTGTTGCTAGAGAGCAGAAATAAATAATGACTCCCACCACAAAAAACCCCGCCAGATTTGGCCGATGTAGTTAGTTACCTGCTTGACGTTGTCCGGTCACGTGGTGTTATCGCCCGCGCTTTATCTTGGCAAGTTTGAGCCGCAGATATTTTTGAAGACGAACAAGAAACAGACACGAGATGTTTTCCTCAATATCTGCTCTATGAATATAATATTATACGATAGTTGGTGAGTTGGACGATAGGAAGGTCGATAAAGCAGTTCATTTTGACACAAAACACAGCTCAGATCAGAGAATAAAATATCCGTCATATCCCTACAAAATGGATGAGATAGATTTACTTGACATAACCCCAATGGACATATTGAACCGCAAGGATATATATCTGTGGCTCTACCTAGGTTGCGTATCAGATACAACTCATGCCAATTTTGTCTGAGCAGGCAGCAGCACAAACATATGAAGTGTTTCCAATCATTCTCTTCTCTATGGCTGGTCTGTGGAGAATGCCGCCATCCGATTATTCTATCCTATCAGACTTAAACCTTTTATACGCCTTATTATCTTTTGGTTTGGATATATACGGAGTGCAGGATGCACTCTTTGACAATCTTTATCGAGAGTGGCATTTCAAGGCTTGCATCCCCACAGCAGGGTAATAATGCAGTTTAAGCAAACCACCATGATTCTATCTCCATGCCTGAAACCACTGCTTAAAGGTTAAATGTGCACACAGTGACCGACTTTTGACCGCTCTGCGATTCATCATGGATCCTGTCATCGCATCCTGAAATGTGAACGTAATGACAGCGTGTCCTTAGAGATAGACAGTCACCACCCATTCATCTAATTATACAAGCCAGTCTATCAACGTACAAAACGTAGCTCTAATAGTAATCCCCTCCATGTGACCATTTCATACCGGTATCCCATCTCGCCCCAAGCCGAAAATAGATCAACTGCTGCACAACATGATTTATGCCAAGATATGCAAGTAGTCACGTGATATGCGGGCCGACCCGGTCAGCGGCTAAAATTATCCAATAAGCTTCTCGTGACATCTCATTATAAATATCACGTGTAAACCTACATGCACAAAACCTATACATAGTACAGAGAACATCAGCCTCGCCATGTTGAAATCCCTACAGAACTAATTATCTCCCTGGACGTGATCGAAGTAAAAAGATGAGTGCCTTGTATACCAAGCAACTGTTTAGCCCCCACTGCAGCTTTTTATACTCTGTTACCCTGCACGAGTTAATGATATAAATCAGAGAAGATGTCCTCTATTTCCCATAAAACGACCCGAAGCAACTGTCCAGCATCAGTTAAGGCGGTTAAATAATATTACCATTATTATCCTACAATTTTTAAGTTCTTAACATAGCAGCATTGCCAATGGTTCCAACAAGGGCAAGCTCAGTGAAGGCTGTTTCAAGCAAGCCCACTCCAAGAACTAAGCCTTCAGGTGAAAACACATCAAGGGTCACCAAGCGGAGTGCAAAAGCCTCATACCAAAGCAATTCTGCTTTTACCGGAGGGAAAAAATCATCTACTAGCTCCTCAAGCTCCAAGACCACAAAAATAAAATCAATCACAGCCTATAGCCCGAAATTCACACAGCATCTATCTTCCCACGGAATATATCTCGATGGATACGACCGTCCGTGCGGCAAACCAATGCCAAAACCGAAAAATTTTGATAACCTCCATGATATACTGTCCCGATCGCGAAGAGCTGTTTCGCCTACAGACCTCTCCGCTGATGACTTCCAGAAATTTAAGTTTCGGGATACGATCGCTGTTAATGAGTCGGGGGTCATTGGTTTACTGATACCGACTATGGACGGAAGTAATAAGAATCGAGGGAGTACTGCAATGGATCACCTCTGCAGCAATCTTGCTTCAATGACTGATGACACGCTCGTCATCGCAAAACCTGACCTCCTCTATGGTGCTCGCCCAGAACAACTCAACCGTTTAATCCGAGATGACTTGGATGACATGATTGTACCGTCAACATATAAACATTTTCCAATGCTACCAAACTTCTTTCTGGAAGTCAAAGGCCCTGATGGAAGTCCTGCCGTTGCAGCCCGGCAGGCTTGCCATGATGGTGCAATTGGAGCTCGAGGAATCCATGCCTTGCAGTCCTACAAGAATGACAGCCCTGTCTACGATAAAAATGCATACACTATTACGGCAACCTACCAATGCGGCCACCTCAGATTATACACTACCCACATTGAACCACCGGTAGATACTAATGGCCGCCCTGAATATGTCATGACTTCCTTGTGCTCATACTCCATGGTAAATAGTCTGGAGACCTTCAGGCAAGCCGTAACTACTTATCGAAATCTTCGAGACTGGGCAAAAGAACAAAGGGATGCAAGTATTACAGCTGCAAATGCACGATTTAAGGACGCCCAGAATCAGCTTGCCCTCGAAGAGCCTCAAGGATCATGAGTTACGCGGCGTAGCTCATATATAATGATCTTATTTGGTGATTCCGACACTGGCAAACTTTGAACATCTAGTCCCAAGCATTGGGAATAAAATGTTCTGGTACATACACGAAGGCTCTAAGATAAATACGAACGGTGTATATACAACAAGTAATGCAGCAAGAACTGACTATGTATACCTAACTAAGCATAGGTACCTTATTGTCAAAATCTAATTACGATGATGTCAATGATAATATAAAGTGAAGGGGATTTATTTAGAAGAGAATTACCGATGTGACCATGTATATTTATGATCGTGGTTATTTTTATGCTGCTTGGCTTGTTGTTTTATTCTACCATTATTTATTCTCAGTTATGAATTTGTTTCTGTATTATCCCTATTGTATCACCATGCCTTATCCTACCGCCTCCATTTTCATAAACAGCTTCTCCCTCTTGAGGAAGAATGATGTCACCAACACCAGCCCGCCGGCAGCAATAAGCGAAACGTAAACGTTCCTCATTGCAGCAACGATTGCGTTAATCGCAGCGGTCTTAACTTCGGGTGACCCATGAATGAGAATATCACTTTTAGCACCAGCGATTGCAGAGATCAGCTGCGACCTCGAGTAATCGCCATATCCAGCAAGGGCTGTTTCGAGATTCCGAAGTGCTTGGTTCTGGAATATGGTTCCCGAGATAGCGAGACATAGAACCGTTGCTCCAAGTTGAGCGAGATTGATAAAGGTAACTGACTGATTCACTTCGGTTTCCTTTACCTTTGCTGCTGCAACACTGTAAGCTGCCTGTGCTATGGCTCCGGCTCCAATAGCAAGAAGAACAGAGTATCCATATATATTGGCAGTAGGCGTGTGGGCATCGACGGTATACATGAGGGAGGATCCAGCAACCAAAAACACCCCGCTGACAGAGTACCAAGGCATATAGTAGCCGAAAACTGGCATCAATGCTCCACTCGACATGATCACTGTTATTGTTACCATCACATATGGAAGGAGCCGTACAGCGGCTGCAATGGCGCTATCACCGCGAGTAAACTGAAAGAATAGCGGTATATAATAAGCTCCGACGAAGAATGCTGAGTTAGCGCAGCAGGTACTTATATAAAGGATTACCAAGGATCGTCTCTTGAGAAACGTTCCTGGAAATGCGCGGCGAGCCGGGGTGGTGAACACGGAGAAATACTGTTGGAGAATGAAGGCAATCAATGTGACTCCGAATAGAACGAATAAAGCGATTATGCGCCCATCATCCCATCTCCAGGTGATCCCGGCAAAGGTAAGAGCGAGGACCCATAGGAAGTAAATTCCACCGTTAAGGACCATTCCTATGATATCGAACTCCATGAGTTTAGAAACCACGGAACCAGCCGACGCAGAATTGTACCTTGGAAGGAGCGTGAAAAGGGCGGGTAATGTCACGGCAGCAAGAACTAGATTGATATAAAATGCCTAAAATTGTTAGAGAGTTACAAAGTCAGAGAAGGAAGGCCAAACTTACCCATCTCCAAGTCGCTGGGCTATCTGCAAATGAGCCTCCTATCACTGGGCCAAGGATAGCTCCTGCTCCCCACACTATGCCAGTCAAACCCATATATACTGGTCGTCTTCGAAGGGTTGTAAAAATAGCAATATAATTGAGGACTCTATGTAGTATATTAGTAAAAAGGCTCCTACTTTATGATGTGCCAATACATACCCAAGATACATTCCACACCCCCCAATTCCGGCCATCACCCGGCCCACGATCAATGAATTCATAGTAGGGGCACCTCCACATAGCGCACTTCCGCCCTCGAACAAAGCGAGTGATATGATGTATACATATTTGATATCAAATATGTTATAAAAAGCGCCACTTTTAAACATTAGCTTGTATCTGAAGATGAACTATAAGAAGGTGCCTTACATTGGAAGAATAGTTGCAACCGACCCCAAAGGGAAGCCTGTTCCAAGCCAACTCAATTTATCCACAGACCCAAATCTTTCCACAATAGGAACCTGGACGTCTGCAACAATGGTTGTATCGAGCCCGTACAGGAAGATAGTGGAATATAGAACGCAGCATACAAGAAACCACTATATAGGCATAAGGATGGTGTAAATGAAGCTGTTTGATATTCACTCACCTTCCATCCATGGACTCGTGGTGGAATTGAAGTATCGCTATTGTCAACAGTGGCTTTTTCAGAGTTATCAATGGTATTAGTTAGAGGGCGGTCAATTGAATAGAGTGAAGCCTGCCCACTGGCTGGGACAGAGGATTGAGCAGAAGCATCCATTTCAGAAATAAAATAAAGGCGAAGGTCCCAACTGCTGAGAGGCAAGAAATGTGAATAAACACCACCATCTCAAGAGATTTCGGCGCAATTTATAGGCAATGGCATTCTTTGAAAATGAGTCAAAGGTATCCATCCGGATATAATATAACTCTCCGATGACGGTACGATCCGGAACCTATATGTAGGTAAATCAATTTATATAAGTGCTTAACCGAGAACATGATTGGTGCAGCTAAATTGCTCTATCATGCTGTCACCAAGAACTTATGGAAATACGATAGTTTTGTCAGCATCAGCTTAGGCTTTTGTGGGTATTATAAATCAACAGCCTGGGAGCCTAAAAAGCTTCGGAAAACCAATACTTTTGGACGAACCAGGAGATTTTGACAGGAATGAGGCCATTCTTTTTAATATTGTACCATATCTCTTCTATAGGGTATGACAACTGTTTCTGAAGAAATCCGTCAATACATGAACATTGAGGAAATGGATGGTCGTTGCCTGTTGCCCCATATCAACAGTTTCCAATCCACTTTGCTGGTGTAGCTGGTTTCTTGCGATCCTCGCAACATGCAACTCCTTTCTGGACCCCGGACATAGCTATCTAAAATCCGTGATACTTCCGTTAATCTCCACAGGGCGCCCGCTGAATTCTATCGGGTTCTGTGAGAGAACCCCTGTCTATCCTTTTTTTTTTGTCCTGTATGTGTGTATGGACGCAAACCAGGGTAACTTCGGATAATTCGACCAGTTGTATTCGCCCGGGTTTAGGATTCTCCAGCAAGAACTTCACATTAGAAGGCGGATGTCCAGGGCAGAGCGGTCCAACAGTCGGTCCAAAAACGTATTAATAATATCAGGGATCAAAAAAAATAGCACACCAAATTAAGCTTAACTAACGAAGCTCAAAGTCCTCTTCCACGTGGAAACCAGCTTAGTCATTCATGTTGCTAGTGGTAGTATTGAAAAATTTGTCAAGGTGAATGTTCGTAATCTCTATCAACTCATATATCATTGTTAGCATAAAAGATCTAAGGTAGGAATAATCACAAATCGGCTAATTTTAACAAGGTATGAGGGAAGACAGAACGGGGGTGTCCAGATCTATCAACCATTACAATTCATCCTTGGAGCTGGTTGTTTCGCTCTTTGGAGTCTCCCTTATCTTCTGTGAAACCAAAGTTCCAGTGGTCTTAGGCTTCCCCTTCGACTTGGACTTCGATTTTTGGGTCTTTGCTTTATCTTTTCCACTGCTCTTCTTTTTGCCGCTTGACTTGGGTTTCCCGCTATGTGGCCGCCTCTGTTTCATTAGAATCGACGATAAAACCTTTTCAATTTCCTTAAGCTTAACATTGATATCTGCGACCGTGAGAGCGGGGGTTTCAGACTCGCTGAGTTTTTTCTGCTCTTCAATCTTGGCATCAAGCCAACTCGTAGTTGATTCAAGTAGCTTTGAAGCACTAGAAAGATCTTCGGGAGTGTAAAGCGAGTAGGAAAGAGTAGGTTTCACTGTGGGCGCAGATGCGGTGGAAGAAGATGGTTCGGACGAGAAATTATCATCGTCCAGGCTATCAGGGTCTTCAGATGGTGAAGTTGTAGGAGATGAGGTTGTAAAAGTGGTAGACGAGTCAGTATTCGCCGACCCAGGTGAGGGTGACTCGGTGGCAGCAGCTTCGAAAGCTGATAGAGAAGAGGAGAAAATTTCTTCTTCGGCTTTGATTTGAGACTCCATGATCTCTACTAGCATCTTCGCGCTATCAAGGCTACCTCTCAAAGCATCGATCTTCCGAGGCCGAATTGAACCCTCATTTCGTCGATCAAGTACTGGTTGAACAAAATCCTTCAAATCACGCAGCTTATCTTTTAGTTCTTTTATTCCCGCGCTGGAA
The DNA here is from genome assembly GCF_000151145.1 of Microsporum canis CBS 113480. NCBI lineage: Eukaryota > Fungi > Ascomycota > Eurotiomycetes > Onygenales > Arthrodermataceae > Microsporum > Microsporum canis. The sequence goes on along the minus strand of NW_003299164.1, from coordinate 1,159,963 downwards.
CCATCTTCATGAAGCCAGTCACCCGAAACAGCGATCTTATTTTCCAATTGCTTGAGGAAGTCTTTGGTGGTGGCCTTGGTGAATGTTTCGTCCTCGAGCCAGTCGCGAGCCTTGTAAATAAAACCTTCAAGCTCGTTAAAGGATTCCTCGCGGTGGATGCGAGAAAGGTCGGCAGCATCAAATGCAGCGAGGCGCTCTTGAATCCGCTTCATCTCTTCAGAAGTTATTGGTGGGATCCCTAAAACTGTGGAAGTGAAGCCAACTGAAATATATTCTACTCGAGTTTTGGTTTCTTTAGCAGCCTTATCAGTCTCCTTGGAGGAACTAGGCGAGGATGTTCCTATTGGAGGGGTGCTGTCACTAGACGTAGTGGATGCTGAGGAGGCATCCAGATCAATTGCTTCACCAGCCTCCTCTAAAGGCTCTTGGTCAGATTTCTTCGACCCAAGGCCAAAGAATTCCTTAACATCCTCAACGACTCCCTTCTTCTCGTTTTGTACTTCGCAGCTGACACTTCCACCTACAACTTCTGGGAGTCCATTGGCAGGATTCAGCCTGACAGAAATTTTGGTAGTGATGTTAACAGGAGCACAGCCAAATTCGTCTTTGAGCTTTGTGGAAGAAACAGTCAAGTTTGCGGTTTGAGCCTCAAGAATGGGAGCTTCGACTAGTTTACCGTTGCGAGTATATTGTTGAGAGAAATTAACGGTGAAATCCTCCAAGTTCTTCACTGTCAAATGCTTGAAAGCACCCATCTCAGAGCGAGGAGTGAAGAGATTCTGCTGCCGATCTTTTCCTCCAGACCTCCATCTCATATTGATAGAGTAGCCCGAGGTATCGTGTGTTCGAATCTCCTTGACTCGGAAGGATGGGTTGAGGGAGGCGGCCTTGAAAGCGGCGCCAAATACTGCAGCTTCATCGGCATTGACATTTGTTCTAATTTTACCATTGGTATAGACTTCGAGGGATTTCTTGACAAAAGGGGTTCGAGTAGCACCACCGTGCAGAATTACAGATTCAATGTCATCAATCGTAAGTTCTGCCACAGAAATCGCTTCAGCCAATGGAACAGTGACCTGTTGCATGTATTTTTGAGCGAGCTTTTCAAATTCGGGTCTGGTGAGGACGTATTTAAAGTTGATATCCTCTTGATAGAGATTCTCAAAGGAGACAGATGTTTCCGAGTTCGCGCTCAAAACTTGGCGAACCCGCTCAGAGTCTTTCCAAAGTTTCGCCATTGTTTTTCCATGAGCCTTAACTTGTGAGACAGTCACGTCCCCTAGTTTATTCGTAGAGATAAACTTCTCGACCATATCATCGACGATCAGTTGGTTAAGTAAATCACCACCCAAAGTCTTATCCCAGGCTGTTCCAACAACATGTATCTCCTGGATGGTTTTATTGAATTTTCCAACGTCCTTGACAGTTCGGCCTTGGAATTTGAGAACGCTTGCGCTGGTAGACCCAGCACCCATGTCAAAAATAACATGATACTCGGGTTCCTTTCCATCGGAGATATTGGGGAACGTACGAGAAGTGGCATAGTTGATACCAACGGCCAGGCCATCACTAACCATGGAGACAATATTCAGGCCAGCTAATTCTGCAGCCAACTCCACGCAGCGCTTTTCCTCGGCGGTATAAAATGGCGGAAACGTAATGGCAACCTTTTTAATGTTAGTTCCCTTGCCACCCAATGCCTCTGCATTCGCTTTGATCTGTTTCAATTGCATTGACAGCAATTCTTCGACTAGGAATGGTTCCTTGCCATCATCCGCTCCCACTTTACTGCTCTTGAATCCAACGGTCCCTCGACCATTACTTGCAGCTTCGATATTCAGCGCAGGGTAACGCTGCCTGTACATCTCAACTAGGTTTTCATCATCTAATCCAGAGCCTTGAACCCCAGTATCAATGGGAACCCCAAGCAATGTTTTCAGGTTGGCGTAAACATCATCAGGGAATCTGGCAGCGAGTGAACTTGCATCACCACCATAAAATCGTTCGGGGAATGCAGGGCTAGATTCACGAGCAGGTTTAAATGCTACGACAGCAGCTTCCTTTCTCTTTGAATCTTTGGTCAAAACTATCTCGAGTGGTATTCCAGGCTTGACAAGAACCGCCTTTATGTATTCGGTTCCAAGATCAATTCCAATGACACCGGAGCCAACAGATGCTGCAGCGACTGCGGGGACGGTGGCGAAGAAAATAGAGACCAGAGCTGCCGTACATATTAACGAGAAAAGAGACGCTCTCTTCCCAGTTATTTGCCGGCCGAATATCGCCATTGTGAAGTAGTTGTGAAGTAGGTTTCACAGAATAAGGTGATTTCGAGTTTACAGATCTGGATCTAAGAAGGAACTTCGGGTTAGTAACGTCCTTAAAGACGATCTCTCGGAATGGTGGAATGAAGGCCCGTACCTTTGAGAAGAAGAAAAAAAGACATATATACAATAAGTCAGAGCTTTGCTGACATCAGTAGTTTTGTCACCTGCTTCATGAAAGGAAAAAAAGGAAGCTGTAGCAGAGAGTTAACAGTTGGCCAGATAAATAGTGGTGGGCGAACTAGATGTTGCTTTCAAATCACAACGAGAAACCAGCGCCACTGGGGCGAGTAACAAATAGAAGAGAACACGTCTATGCTATCAGTTGGAGCCTCGAAGAAGATATATTTGTAGAAAAAGCTGCCTTGACCGCGAATGGCTGCGAAGAAGATGAAGAATCCGCGATGAGGACACTTTGGCATGATATAAAACCGCTTTAGGGACTCGAAGAAAAGACAAACATTCCTCTTTCGACATGTTTGCACATCTATCTTGGCAGATAGTTATCACGTGGATATCTTCACGGAATATTATTTATCCTTTTTAAGCTTATATAAGCAGTATTGTCTTGGCATGAGTTTCGTTGATATCAGTCGATGAGAGAAATTCATGGTGGAAAAGAGAAGTTTACTCAAGAGACCTTTATTATGGAATCAAGTTAGTGGTTGATGGCTTGTTCCCCTACTCCCATTCTAGATAAACGAGCATTTATCCCAATTATAGCTGACTTCGATGTGCAGCAGTCACCCTTTCACAGGCCTTGATAGGGAAGGCTGCAACGTAATTCCTTGAGAACTTGCATACAATAAATATGTGATCTTGAGAGACCTACTATCATCAGAGGATTGATCTCCTTATGCTACATAGCAGCTGTCACTAAGCAGCCCAATTTGCATCTTGTCGGACAATATGAGTGAATGAAACGGTGACTCCCCGGACACGAGGGACATTGCACAGGTACTATTAGTGACTGCTGCTGTCCCTGGACACAGACAACAGTATATTTACAATATGCTTGCCTGGGTGTTGGCCTTCTGGACGAGTTTATTGGCCAGCACTATCGATTGTGAAAAGAACGTGTGTAATGTGATTCAAATTGTTGCCCTCCCGTATCACACAGATATCTTCGCCTTACTTCGTACGATCAATTAGCAGGGAAATACTGCGAGGAACAGAGTTATCCGCGCAGTCCAGGACCGTCATTTGCACCCGCCGTCCTCCCGAGGAGGAGAGCATTGCTCGGTTTGCAGGCAAACTCCCCACCTCTTGGGGAAAGTGGTACATACATACGTATCATTTTAGTGGCGAATAGTACGTGGTATGATACGATGTGATATGCAGTACAATCGGTGGCTCCATGTAAGCCATTACCCAAAACTAAGTCAGACTCTAAATATCGGAGTATAAACCAAGGTTGGTTCTTGCATGATGCACGCAGCGTTCGAAGGTAGCAAGGAGGTTCCATCTCTCCTTCATTTTACAACCTTGGACCTTAAACCGAACAAGTGCGGGTTAGAACTTGCGACGGCACTTTACTTACTACATACTATGTAGTACGATATGCCAGACGAAAGCTGTTATGCATTTATCCATTAAAGAGGATAGATTTTTAAGTATGTCCATCGTTCAGAATTAACTATTTATTATGTAAACTAAAAAAGGGGGGCAGGTCAACAGGGATATTCCCTGCACCTGTAACCTTTGCAACTTCGACCTGTAGATAACTCCAAATTGAGGGAAAGGATAGGTAGTAAAACTTATTCCAATTATTTGTCACTCTACCATATCCTTCCCCAACTACTGCTGTCAATTATGAAATTAAAATTATAACGGCCAAGTGGGAGGCATGTATATGGGAAAGAAAGGAGTGTCGGGTCAATTAGAATAGAAAGGAAAAGAAATTAACATAAAGAATTAGTGAAACAACATGGCTCATGCCAGTATCATAGCAACTCCAATAGCCATCAGAGCAGCGAGTCCAGTGTTCTTGGTACGGCTAGCCATACCAGTGTATGTTGGAGGTGAAACTGGAGTTGGGCTGGTTGGGCTGGGCTGCTCAGTAGGGTAGGTGCCACCTGGGGAGCTTTCCGATGGTGGTGAAGGAGGAGCACCGGTCCCAGTTGGGGATGGGTAGGATGGGGGAAGTGATGGAGTTGGTTCAGCAGTCTCCGTAGTCTCTGGGGGCGGGGATGGGTAGCTTGGTGGCTGGCTTTCAGATGGCTGCTGAGGAACGGATTCAGTTGGATTAACAGTGCCTGTAGTTTCCGATGGGATTGGAGTCTCTGAGGATTGTGACGGGTAAGATGGTGGAACAGTAGACTCTTCTGGTGGGGGCACAACAGTAGTTTCTGGTGGGGGAACAACAGTAGACTCTTCTGGCGGGGGCACAACAGTAGACTCTTCTGGCGGGGGCACAACAGTAGTTTCTGGTGGGGGAACAACGGTAGGTCCCGGTGGTGGCGATGGGATACCAGTGCCAGTTGGGTATGGGGGGTTCTCTGTTGATGGGCTCTCTGGTGGAGGAGTACCAGTTGGGGTAAGCGTAATCACAGTCTCAGACGTAGTAATGGTAGTGAAAGTCAAAGTCTGAGTCTCGGTGCTGGTAACGGTAAGAGTCTCGGATCCGCTGGTTTGGGTCATTGTGGTCTCTGTATTGTGTCAGTCTTTATGATACTGTTTGAAAATAGGGATATAGGTGTTTTCAATTACCTGGGCAGGTGGTGCTGGTGTAAGTCTCCGTGATAGTCATAGTGGAGGTAGAGCAGGGTACGCTTGAGGTTGGAACTGGAGTCTCGCTGGTCTCGGTGGTCTGAGTTGGGTAGCCGGTACCAGTAGTCTCTGTTGGAACGGGAGTCTCGCTGGTCTCACAAGGCGTGGTCTCAGTGCTCTGAGTCGGGTAGCCGGTACCAGTAGTCTCTGTTGGAACGGGAGTCTCGCTGGTCTCACAAGGCGTGGTCTCAGTGCTCTGAGTCGGGTAGCCGGTGCCAGTAGTCTCTGTTGGAGCTGGAGTCTCGCTGGTCTCACAAGGCGTGGTCTCAGTGCTCTGAGTCGGGTAGCCGGTGCCAGTAGTCTCTGTTGGAGCTGGAGTCTCGCTGGTCTCGCATGGCGTGGTCTCGGTGGTTTGAGTTGGGTAGCCGGTTCCAGTAGTCTCAGTGCAAGTAGAGCAGGTTGGAACTGGAGTCTCGCTAGTCTCGCAAGGCGTGGTCTCGGTGGTCTGAGTTGGGTAGCCGGTACCAGTAGTCTCTGTTGGAACGGGAGTCTCGCTGGTCTCGCAAGGCGTGGTCTCGGTGGTCTGAGTCGGGTAGCCGGTGCCAGTAGTCTCAGTGCAAGTAGAGCAGGTTGGAACTGGAGTCTCGCTAGTCTCGCAAGGCGTGGTCTCGGTGGTCTGAGTCGGATAGCCGGTGCCAGTAGTCTCAGTGCAAGTAGAGCAGGTTGGAACTGGAGTCTCGCTAGTCTCGCATGGCGTAGTCTCCGTTGGGATTGGAGTCTCGGTCTCGCATGGCGTAGTCTCTGGTGGCGTTGGAATAGGATAGCTTGGGAATGTAATTATAGGAGCATAGGTTGGGACGCTCTCCGTGGGCTCCTGAGGCTCACATGGCTCACCCGGCTCACATGGCTCTCCTGGCTCTCCAGGTTCACATGGCTCACCCGGCTCACATGGCTCTCCAGGCTCACATGGCTCTCCTGGCTCTCCAGGCTCTCCTGGCTCTCCGGGCTCTCCGGGCTCTCCTGGTTCACCTGGTTCACCTGGCTCACATGGCTCACATGGCTCTCCAGGCTCTCCAGGCTCTCCAGGCTCCCCAGGCTCCCCAGGCTCCCCAGGCTCTCCAGGCTCTCCAGGCTCTCCAGGCCAACCTGGCTCACCCGGCTCTCCTGGCTCTCCTGGCTCACAAGGCTCACCCGGTTCACCCGGCTCACCTGGCCAACCTGGCCAACCTGGCTCGCCTGGCCAGTTTCCCTGAACAGGCATGTTGCCGCCGGGAGCCCCTTCAAATTCATTGCGCTTGATGGCGGCGCCAAAGACGGCAGACGCCAATGGCAACCAGACAAGAAACGTCTTCATCTTGAACAATCACAGCAATGAAGTGTATGTTGGAAACTTTTCAATTGATGCGTGGACAAACAAATAGTAACGAAAGAAGTAAATTAAAGGAACCGTAGCGAAGGAGTTCCTTAATTTAGTCGAATACGTTTTCCACGACACCAGGATATAAGGAAAAGCGAAGAAGAGGAAGATGCTGGGGCACCGTAGGGCTTATATGTTCCGGCGGATGTCCCCCTCCGAAGTATGTATGATGAATCTCGCTGGGCCTCGATAAAACACAACCATGGGTAACTCGATAAAAACAAGGTTTCCAGTATTACCCATGTCGAAGCCGCAGCTGGAAAAAGGAGAAAAAAGAAAAAGTGGACCGAAATATAGAGTGTGTTACCGAAATAACTGCAAGGGAGACCTGACAGTGTACGGTTGCATCACGCAAATCAGTAAGAGTATCTCTGGTTCAAGAGAGATTGCAAGGATCAAGTGTCCTTGTGCATCCTCATCCCCGAGGCTTAACTTTCCCACCCTTTCAAAGTTCCCATTTTCCTGTATTGTACCTTAATTAGCAGAAGTCTAACGGTCATTGGCTTTTGCGCTGATGTTTATACTCACCAACACAGACAACTCACTGATAAAAAGCCCCAGCTGATCAATATAAGTGAGCCTTCTCATTAAGAATATCCAAAGAGTGAAAGGTTCACAACTCTCGGAACCATACAATTGATCTCTTTATCGTATATTATTCAGCAAGCAGTAGAGTCGAAACAGTCATCCTTGGAGGTTTTCTGGTCAAGGCCACTATGGTGGAGTTGTAAAAAATTTCTGTCCAACTGCCACGTTAATGAGAGGCAAAATGCCCTTCCGGTACTCCGTACTCAGTGGCCAGTATTCTTAGCTAGAATATGTGGTGCGAATGCAACCAATTCGTAGAACATTCAAACATGCATGCATGTCCCTTTGAGGGAAGATCCCCCCCTCAGGCGCCTCGTCCAGTCCAGTGGTAGGGTTTGCCCAGGAAAGCCGGGAATATTATGATGAGTGGATTTATTTATTCATTTTCGTTGTTGCTGTTGCTTAATGCCCAGTCGTGGGGGACCAGCTGTGTTGACCGGAAGGGGCCCAGACGCAGGGCTTGAGCATGAACAGACAACTCCATGGTGGTGACTGTGATGATCCAATATATCGGCGTGAGCGCTGGAAGATCAAGTCTGGTGCTCGATGTTTCAAAAACGTAAGAGCCAAAGTAGAGCAGTTAGTTAACCCGCCATTATGTAAGGCCCGCAAGTGGAACTCTCATCCGCTACAACAACCCAGAATCTGTGGCTGAAGAGAATGCCATCGCGATACCTGGCGCACCGGACTGCGGCACCCTTCGATTTCAGGTCGAACTGGATGGAAATCTCCGGTCGAATAACTGGTAAGTAGTTATGTTGAACCAGGATTCCTCGGATTCAAAATAGGACTCCGCTGTCAGTGCCATGGTGAGCCTCGGCTAGCTGGAATGGTCTGTTTGTACATACATACGGAGTACTGGACAGACCAGGATACGTATCATATAAGAATACACCCCGATAATATGTGTGATAATACGGGGTGACGGGGATAGGCGATACCGCCGCTATCTGTACAACGCCTAATACAAGCTGGTGGCTAGTTACATCGGACTGGATCGTAGGGAGAGGCACAGTGTGGCCCTGGCTGGGCCGCTTGCCTATGCCTTGAGCAACATCTGACCACCCGTAAGTGAATTATTGGGGAATAGCCTTGTTATTCGATATCTGAAAAGAGACAATCACCAAGGCGCCCCCCATTTTGGCCAGCTCGATGAAGCGAGGGGTTACCCCCATCAGCTCGAGCGCAGGAGTATTGACTCTTCGATGGGATGGGGGAGCTTGCTGCCTTTCCTGGCCCTCAGATTTTACTCCGTCCAAGCGTGATACCGCAAGCTAACTACCTTGGAGATCATATCCACAGCGGATTTTTGAGCTATACATAGTAAGTCATCATTGGATCGTCAAGGTCTGTGTTATACATAAAAAAACACGAAGGACAAAGTTGGATGTACAAAGTACCAGCTTGGGAAGAAACAACCAGCTTGTTCTGCGGCCCAAATCTACATATATTCACGTACCTCTGTCGATGCAGGACGTCAACTTGGACATCGCACAATAGCCTTGCGGCAAGACAACTGTCACCCCCAGGCTGCATCGGAATATCCAATCCCGCAGCACAGGTATATGTCAATGGCAAGCGTTACCAGAAGGTTGCTGCAAGTGGCAAAGCCTGATTTTCAATCTCATATGTGAGACAAACCTGTTCTTCTCGAATGCTTTTTTATCCAGCCACGAGAAACAACCCTTTTTTGAAGTCGAGGAGGGAAAACAGACCTCGATTGAGGCATTGGAATCCCGGTGCTATTGAGGGCTTTTCGACCTGGCACTCTTCTGTGCGGCGAGTGCAGACTCACAATGTGACACTATCAGCATCGGTGTGCCTGCCCGCTCCGAAGAAGCCAGTAACATCTGCTCCTTGGCTGGCACTTTACTTTTTTCTCTCTCGGCCTCATTATTTATCTATTTCATTGCTGGATTCATTTTGTCCAACGTCGGACCGATTACGGGATAGTCGGATTGCATGCTGGGCCGTGGAATTGTCTAACCGACACAAGCACTGCAGGTAACTTGCATCCAGGGCGAAAACTGTACATCTCGACTGATTTCTCAGGGTTCGTTGAACAAATTGTTGAAATCGTATGTTCTACTCTGCACGGAATAACCGTACGGAGTATACAGAATCACTATATAATTGTGGTTATATCCGGGCGAAAGGTACTTTTTTTTTGGTGGAGATATTCTGGCTTGAGCTATGGGACTGGCACGATGCTGCGAATAAAATTTAAAACATAAAAGATTCGCGATTATGGCGGACTGGATCGCTTATCAGGAGTCTCTTACGGGCTGGTGCCTTTTTTTTTTTTTTTTATAAAGTTGGCAAATAAGGAGAAGTTGCAAAAGAGAGATTCCACGGAGCGAGCAGAAAAGACCGTGGCCATAATGTAAATGCGGACGACCGGAATAAAAGCCCGGCGAAAACCCTAGACTTGGGCTTTGCATCCAGATGACACTTTAACTACCCCTTGTTCTGGTGCGTAAATACTGTAATTCCGGAAGCAACTGGTCGAGGGCACCAGTACCCGCTGCGTACATACAGAGTAGGATTGCCGTCACATCTGGGCGGCGGTAGAGGTCGTCTGTGACTGTCGCCATCACACACGCCTCCTCCAAGGATTTTCTTTGCGGCGTCATCGAAGCTTGCTGAGGTCGGGAGTAGGTGGAGAGTGTTCAGCGTTGGTTGATCTTTTTTTTTCTTCAAGAATTATTAACTAAGTTAATCAATACCAACGAATAGTTACCAGATTAATCGTCGCCAGAATCAGAGTCGCTCCGCCACCCGTCGATATAAGCCTCTGATAGTGTGGTGAGGCTATTTGATAATTCTTCTCGCTGGTCGAACGGAACATGGATCCCCACCGACCGCTGCAGGTCCTTGAGATACCCGCCCGCTTGTGAGGATACAGATAGCGCCGCATGAACTTTGAGTGTTGACCCTGGCGGCCCCTGGTCACTCACCAGGTCGCGGGGGAAGGAGTCGAGTATTGGGTATTCGAGCGATGAATCGACGCTAACAGCTATTTTAATACCGTTTCAAAAATGTCCGGGACCCTCGTCTCCCCGCAAGGGGGTTCTTGTTCTTGAAGACTTACCTTCTCGTGTTCATGGATGGCCCTGTGTGTTTTGAAGCCGCTGGGGAATCAGATGTGTCGGTCATGGAGTCCCGCCAAACTGACAGCTGCTGAAACACCTGCGCGTCATGGTTTGCTACAAGGGCGTGTGGAGAGAGTTGAATGTCAAATTGTTTCGGCTGTTCTTGAGACCCGTCATCGTCCCAGTGGTTCGTTATAGTTCTAGGTGCGCCCTGCGATGTCTTCCTTTCGTCCGTGATCAGGCTTGCGCCGATGGTGGACTGAAGGCTGTATATGTTCCGCGAATCGCTGGAAGCCATTTCCCACAGGTCCAATGCTTCACGTCCTCGCAGCCGAGCGGGAAGGCTAACGCTTTCCAACACCAATGATATCAAGGCTGATGAATACCAAATATGGTGCAGGTCCGATCTGACATAGTGTGGCGTCCTGGTTGGCAGGGCCGCGATCGGGATGAAAGCTGTGACTTGAGAACACATTTCACTCAGAGACCTTGCCATATTTGCGGAGGCAAGCCTTCGCTTCTCCTATACGTCCTAAATTAGAGAAACAACGAACCCCCTGAAGAGATATGAAACAGGAACGGCTAACTTACTCTTTGGGGGTCTGATGAACCGTTTATGGCCCATGTCCAGATACTCTTGCCTCCATACTCATCCTTTAGCCTGTCAACATAGCTTGCCGCGAAACCACCCCATGCATCGTCAGTCCCGGAGAAAATTTGAATTCCCTTTAACTGGTCACATTCTTCTGCAAACGGCCGTAGATCACGGTCCAATAGATCATGCTCTCCATCCAACTCAGAGAATAGAGACTGCCCCCTGGACCAGTCCTCAAATGGCACCAATTGAGAGCCAAGGTCATATTCGTTTATCTGCTGGATAGATCGCGGATTGTAAAATACACGGTTAAAGTCGGACCAATATCTGACAGTTTCCGGTGTCAGCTCAGGGGCTGGGAGCCCCATATCCAGACATCTCTGATATTCACCTTGTGGTATCTTTGGCTGTTGTTGCAAGACCCCGCTCGTGTCCCTGTGTTCTCAGTCCATTAGAGCAGAAATTCTAGAAGGCCAAATGAAAACCTCGTCTGGGCTCGTATGCATAGTTCTCACCAGAGTGCACTGTCTAATCCGGGCTGGTTTTCTTCAAGTTGATACAGAGCATTGTATTTGCGTAGAGTACCAAAACCACCCTTGAGGTCGTATATGAGTGTGCGCGGGGTGAAGGTCTCTGTGCCATCAGCTCCTATGCCCCCTCTAAAATGAATATCGTGGTTCACAGGCGACTCTTCATTCTCTGAATATGTAAAGTAGGATTCCTGATAGCTATTAGCCTGCCGGTCAATCAGTCGCGGGGTCATGGACAATAATATACTTGGACATTCCAGAAGTGAGTAGCCACATAATTACTGTGCCGGCCGAGCTGGAGAGTAATAATCTCATGCATTCTCTATCTACTTCCTCGCTTTCCTGGGAAAACTGTAAGCTATATAGGAATGATAAGAAAAATGAGCTGACGTTGCGATCTTTGATTGTGTGGGGAGATATCCTTGCTGTATAAAAAATTATTTGCTCGTGATATCTCGTCGTGATGGAGTCGTTACTTCAGGCGTATCCAACTTTACAAGATATGTCACCATAGCATCGAGCAGAGGAAGATGGGACTGTCAACGCCTCAATCTCTGTTCTCGTCATATCAAAAACTGATTCTTCTTCTGTTCGCTCAGATTTGATGTATATAAACACGTGACACTCCTATGTAGATGATATATCGAAAGCCTTCACCACCTTTAGTCACAATAAAATTTGGATCATCATCCGTATTATACGCACTGCTCCACATGCTATGGATTGAGAGATTCTTTGCAGCGGTTGTATTCGTGTAAAGAGTTGTAGACGAAAAGATATATTCGTGAAGACTTATATAATTTATCCGTATAAATTGATATTTCATGTCACAGAGTTTTGTGGATTTATCTATCCGCATGCCAGATGAGTTTTCTTTAATTTTGGTAGCGGACAATTAAATTATGGGATAAATAAGTCCGTCATGAGCGGCTGCGTTTCTTTTCGACTCTGCTGTGGACTTACGTTATTGCTAGAAACGCTGCAGAAGATTTATTTCTGGATAGCCGTCATTTGTTGGACAGTAGAATGGCACCATTCCTGTACCACTTCCTGCCCCTAGAAGCCGGTATAGCCTAGTAGAAAAGGATAGATTCTTGGGGGTGGAAGGTTTACATGGGGTAAATGTACCAGTTTTAGATAGGTAAATTCTTGTCAAAGGGCGATATCACTTGAAGTAGTGGAGGGTAACAGAAAGCCTAGGGAAACCCCCAAGATAGAAGATTCCCGACATGCTCTGATGATATTAGCAATCGACCAAGCTCGAAACTTCAAAACGGATAATTTTCTCCGCTTCTGGAGAGATGCCGGCTCGTCATCTAGGAGAAGCTCTTTTTCACAGGATCTAGAATGGTGTTAATGACGGACTAGCGGCAAGAATATACCTCAATGAGCCCATGGTCTCGGACTATCCCGACCCGGTTATCAGTATATTGGTTGCGGCTATGAGCTGCAAGGTCTATTTCGACATCTAACGTTACCACCATCTTTGTATTTAGGCCTTTGGTAACATTTGTGGATGGTGGTATGGGAAGAATTGTTGAATGCTATATGTCGGCATATCAATGCCCTTGTACATCGGAATTTTATTGTTGCCTGACCACTGAACAGCCGGTTTTGGATAAAACCTGGCGGCATATCGCCGAGCATATAGTCGAAGGGGGAATAATTCCCTAAATGCTGTTAGCGAGTCTGGTAAAAGTCATAGGCGGCCGACGAATTGGATGGCGTTGATGCAAACTTTTCGGTTTTCACTCGTCAAGCCCAATGTATCCCATAATACCAAAGGCCGAATGACATCAATGGCGTAATGGTGGAGAGAGGTTATGATAGTCATATAATATTTTTAGGGAGAAGAACGTAGGTTGGGGCCGAGAGCTCGGCCAGATGATAAGATTACTATAGTAATCCTTAGGATGGGTGTATATACCTTTTTTGTAGTAGGCAATAACAGAAGAACCCAGGTGTAGTTAATACCGAACCAAAGAAGGGGTATAGACAAGCCCACAAGGTCCCTGCGGTGTCACCATAAAGGGGCTGCTAAAAACTGGTACTCTTCAGAACAAATTAACTGCGATAAATGAAAATGCAGACATAACGAGTTCTTGTTGATGTAGAATAGGAAGAAATAGGCTAATAGCATGAGAAGTAACTGATTAGGACTCATCGCGAGTATAAATCATGACATAAGCATTACATAATACGCGTTGCTCTGAGCGACGAACTTTTCTTTTTACGGAAATAAACAAGGATACGAAGAAGAAACACACACAGCGACACAGACAGACGGACAGACAAGCTAGATATTGCTTCCGTGGTTAGAAGGACGGCATCTTATTATCGAACCGGGTTTTCTCAGGGATATGACGGTAGAGCCAATGGAGCCACCGTCGCGAAAGTACCCTCAGAATGGGGGTTCTCCTCTCCATCCACTGTCACCGCGACGCATGAACCAGCAAACGATGAGCAGAGCATCACCAGCCCCGTCAGATCTAGCATATCTGCAATCCAAGTCAGACAGACACTCAGTCGATGTGCAGTCAAAGGTCGCCTTTTTAAACCGGCTGGCAAGCCCAAGCCCTAGCAGCCCAGCACCGCTGCCGCCATCGACGACCACACATGCGGCCTTGCAGCGAGCAATCCTGGGCCGAGAAGAAGCTGAGGAAGCCTTGAAGGCGACAACCGAAGAGTTGAATGAAGCTAGGCAGCGAGAACGACGAGTTAGTGAGCGGTTGGAGTCGTTACTGGGAGAACTGCACACGTTCAAAGAACGACAGTCACAGGAGCGGGCTTTGTTCGAGAAGGAGATTCGACGCGCAAGAAAAGAGGCGTTTCGTGCCAGCTCCAACCTCGTCAAGGCGCAAGAAGAGTTGAAGTCTTCTCGCGGAGAGATCAAAGGACTAAAGGATGAGGTCAGGATGGAACGAGAAGCCAAGGAGAAGGCCAAACAAGAGGCATTTGAACGTGCATACACTCTGGCTGGCCTGACTGAGGAAAATGAAGTGCTAAAGGAGCGGATCAGAGCCATTGAGACGGATAACCAGTCAGACATCCTCGAGGCACGAGCAGAGGTGATGCGGGGTGAAACACCGAGCAGCAGGCTCCGGAAATCCAGCATAAACCCCATGTCATGGAGCCCAGCGTCTCGAGGGAAGAAGCGTGACCATCCTGAATCCAGGGAGCAGATGTCACCGATCCGAAAGAAGAATGTTCAACAGCAAGTTGACTTCCGGTCCAGCCTGAAGTCACCCACAAAACTGATGCCAGGCCGTGAATTGGTACCATTTGAGCATGAAGAAGAGCCCTTGAAGCTTATTAATAAGGAAAGGGAGATAATACAGGAACTTGAAGAGGACCTACGATGGGAAAAGCTAATGCGAAGACGTGCAGAGGATATGATTGACTTCTTGAAACTAGAATGCCAATTCAAGAGATGTTCCTGCCGCATTGCAGAACGCCAGGGCGTTAAATATGTCCACGATCTCGACTGGGAGAGAATATGCCCAGCTGAGGAGCAAGAGAAGAAATCAGCTGCGAAGATACCCAGCCCGCTACCTGCCAGGGAACCATCGCCACAGCCACAAATAGCTCAAGAGTCTATCGCCCCAGAGAGCGCCGATATGGATACCCCTGACGCTGCTCCGGCTAGTGATGATCTTCTCCCTGAACCAACCGTGGTTTTTTGCCCGGATACCGGGACTTTCAAAGCAATTCCATCCCCCGTACGCAAGGCGGAGTCAGTAAAATCTGAACAGTCAAGCAGCCGTCCTCCACCCAACCCTGCAGAACCACAACCGAAACCAAGATGGTCACTCCAAGATGACCCTATCCAGGCGCCAAATCCAGTTGTACTGAGGAAGAGAAGCCAGGAACTGCCATCAATTGCTCCATTGGAAACCTCGCATTCTCCACCACCCCCACGGCCACGTATGCAGGAACAGCCCGTTGATATAAACCCTCGAAAACGATATGTGACGCCTCTCCCTCTGGATCAACGCCAGCGTCAGCACAACACTAACGCTGAAATCAAAACCATAACAACTACTAAGACCGTCCCTCTTAACCCCGAAAAACCCTCCACTGATCCATCAGCTAAGCTCCCAGGAACTCCCATCAGCCGTGAGGAGGCTCTGGCACAGATCAGGGCAAGACGTGATCGCACACAAAGTGCGTTGAAACGGTCTGCCAGCGCGAATGATGCCAGTCATCGTCCCCGTACCATGAGCAGGGCAACAACTCCCAGTAATGGAGTAAGAAGCCTGTCAAGAGCAGAGAGTATTGCCAGCCGCACTAAAGCAGGTCGACGCGGATTTTCCTCCTCTAGCCACGGATACTAGGGCCCTCGATATAAATAGCTCTAATAACCAGAGGTCACAGCCGCCAACGACCCTGTTTCGATGTTTTCTAATCTTCCATCACCCATACGCCGGCAGTTTTATATGCTTAAACTATTACCCTTTTAATGATTTGGTATTGATGTGCTTTTCGGCTTCATAGCGTTGCATTCTCCAGCCGCTCCCTTTTTTATGATGATAATGCATATGCCATGACCTTTTTCCATTGAACCCTTTTTTCCATCTAGCGTTTCAACTTTTGTCTGGACAAAATTGGAGTGTATGTTAGTATATGAGGTTTTTTGATAGGTGTGGTTTTATCTATCATATATATACGTTTATAAAGCTGGCTCTAGTATCTCCGTAGACGTATATATACACTATCTATACCTTCAATTAGAATCGAAAAAACAAAGTACTATGAAGGAACCTTAGGAAGTGATCTGTATAACATAAACCCAAAGAATACAGGAATGGCCATTTATATAATTCGCACACCACAACACTGGATATGAGACCCCTCGACCTGTGCCTTTCGCCCCCACCAGACATTCACCAGCTCCACGACGAAGACTTTATCCGCATGGCTCCAGGCATCAAGACCCATGTTGGTAATATCGGAGGAGGTGATGGTGATGACTTCGTCTTCATCCGGCATACGGAGTAGCGGCTGGTCATCGTGCTCACCGACGAGGGTAGACGAATTACCTTCGCCATCTTCTTCGCCTTCATCATCACGGTAGCGGCGGACGGAAGATGCCTCGCTCGAGTTGCAGTACTCCGGTGTCTCATTGGGATCTTCTGTCTGGCGGGTAATGATGTCGAATAGGATGGTGAATATCTGAGTGGTTAGTCGTCGGAAGTATGTTATTATGGCAATTTCTTGGGATATGTTGTTTGTATCTGGTATAACCATGGATTCTCGGCGGTAGAGTGGGCGTGTGTTTGAAGAAGGGTCGTGATCATCTACCGCTTCGGTATTGTTATTGTTTACCTGGAGAAGCTCCGCGTCCTGCTCTGCTTCTTCATCTGCGTGACCTGCGCCCTTTTCTCCAGCGGACGCCCACCATATGAATGATGTATATGCTAGTAAAGGCCAGGAAATCGGCTCAACAAGGGAGTTTGATGAGAAGGTAGACATGTTATCTGACTCTTCTCTGTCTGGACCAGATATTTCGCCTAGTCGGAATAACTCTTTCAGTCCATCTCGTAGTGTTATGAATCGACGGGTATCTCGTTGTGTTGCTTTTATGGGCGTGGACTTTGCCTTTGGATCTCTGTGCTGGCCTGCAGCAGTGGGAGGGGATACGGACAGTTTAGGGTATATTTTTTCGGGTGCTTGCCTTGTGTAGTCGGGTGGGAGGTTTACGAGAATATCGTAGAGCTCTGGTCTCAGTCCGAGGACACGATCACTGGAGCATGCTATCCAGCATGGGTCAGCAGTGTTGAAGAGTGCAGACAGGTGTGCCATGTCATGAATGCCGATGTTGAATAACGGCCGTGGTCTAAGGCTAGGGATATCTTTGGTCGAAGGGAGAAGAGATAGTAAGTTGTGAGGGAGAGAGGACAATAGGGATAAATTATATACTATTAAAAATCAGCCCGTTGCTTCGCATACTCTGGACACAAGGTACGTACTAAAATTACATGACGTCTCAACCGGAGCGTCACCAAGGAAGACGATGCGTTTCCGTAAGAGAGCCGCTCGATACAAGGGAAATATCAAGGGCCCGAACGAATCTAGAAAGTCCGGCAGCGTCAACGCAGGATGGTATGATGGCAAGATGTGATTTGAGATGAGTGCTGTAGCATCACTCAGAGCCCGCTGTCGACGTTTCGCAGGTGCAGGTGCGGGTTTAGCATGGGACATCGAGTCCAGGGGGGAGTCTGGCGGCGAGTTGACCTCGCTCTCTCTCAATTGGTACTTTTCCCAATATTCAGTCAAGGGCTGGGTGTTGTCCGGGTCCGCTGCAAGTTGTCTATCAGGAGGTGGTTAGCAAGGAGATGTATATCAACGCTATGGACCTGAGAGTATATATATCCCATACACAGCCAGGTCCTTGAGTCCAGCAGCGTGTTTCCAGCTTCTCCCAAGTCTGCCATGGCTCAGAGGCGCGAGTATTCCCACAGAGAGCATGATCGCATTGCGCTCTGCCTCCCCCGCGGGCTCGTTGACGAAGGCGCTTAGACCGGCATATTGATCGTGGACAAAGTAACTATTTCGTATAAGCATTCAACTGGCAACGTATTCTTATCAGGAGACGAGTCAACGTACACCAGATCCTCCTTGACGTTGTGTGCGCCTGATGGTAGAGACTTGAATTCCACCGCATTCTCCAGTACAACTACACAACCGTCAGCCCTGTTCCTAATAGTGATATGGAGGATAGCATACTCTCTGAGCGAGTCTTCTTCCAGGCAATCGTATATCTACAGAAACAGCCTCCGCGATTAGCCAGATGAAGCAGAAGAAGCCAAAGAAGCATCATGGAGCAGAGGGACCTACCCAGCTCTGATGTCGAAGCGGATGAGAAACAGCGCCGCGATGCCCGGAGGAGCGCCTGAAGAGTCAAAGGCCAGGTCCATCCTCGCCGGTCTGCTATCTAACGGCATCGCTCAGCGTCGCTCAGAGCGAACTGAAGGTGGCTGAAGTCGTAAAGTCCTGATGTTCGTCTCTTTTCTACTTCCACCACCAAATGACCACGCAGAAGTTTTTTCTCTTTTTCCCCCTTTTTTCAAAACATCTTCATCTTCAACTCTTCACGACATCAACGCTTTGCGGGAGGAGGACAACCAGAGAAGTAACGGGAGAGACGAGAGAGTCACCATGGAGCCTGCACACCCATACTACCCGCTGGACGCCAAAGTGATCGGATATCTGGCCAACGACTGGGACGTCCCGACACTGGTATGCGCCTTTCTCGGAGGATGGGGAGCTCTGCTTCTCCTGACGCTGGCGGTTGTATCAATTGCTCGTCCTAGTCTGAAGGCGGGCGACAAGATTGCCATCCTGTGGTTTGTCCTGAGTGAGTCTGCATATATATACATACCCTGTTTGCGCGAGCTATGCTAACAGGCTGACAGGCGGAAGCATCCATTTCTTCTTCGAAGGATATTTCGTATATAACCACACTCGCATGGCGCCCGCGCAGGACTTCTTTGGCCAGCTATGGAAGGAATACTCTCTCTCGGACTCGCGGTATCTTACCTCTGACCCGTTTGTGCTGTGCATGGAGACCATCACCGCGGTGAGTCCTTCCTTACCCCTATATACACACATATATCTACATAAGTAATCAAGCTGATATGGATGACAGGTCTGCTGGGGGCCGCTGTGCTTCCTCCTTGCATATCTCATCACCGTCGACCATCCTCTGCGCCATTCCTTCCAGGTGATCGTCTCCCTGGGCCAGATATACGGAGACGTCCTCTACTATGCCACCAGCATGTTTGACCACTATTTCCACCAGATCAGCTACTGCCGGCCAGAGGGATACTACTTTTGGTTCTACTACTTCACCATGAACGCCATCTGGATCGTCGTTCCTGCTTGTAAGCACCACATATACATATTACCCACATTTGCGCAGATACAAACTGACTCCTCGCAGACTACATGTGCCAGAGCGTGGGCTTCATCACCACCTCGATCCAGTTCATGAAAACGGCCACGCAGAACCGCAAGTCTCAGTGATCCTGTCTTCACCCGATAGACTACTCCCTTCATACGGACATCTTCAGCCACTTTATAGATATATAATTGTAATTAGAGCCCGGATACCAGTGATACTACTAGATATAACGATTTAATAGCGTAGCGCTTCTTCTCGCTTGGCTTGTTTACTTTTAACCCTCAAGTTCGAATAAACAAAACATCCAAATATCAGAATAATTGACCGCGTCGACGAATCCCTGGACGAAGCCTCTCTAATTATTCTTCAATATCGTCTCTATCAGCCTAGCATTCTCTAGTCAGTCAACTTTTCTGATGTATGTGGCTGTGAATTACTTCCATTCGCCCTGCAACCCTGGCCCCCCAGCATAAACACCTCGCATGCCAGACCGAAACCACAAGCATCCCTACAAGAAGAAGAAACAGGCCTTGACTGTCTCCTTACATTCGACAGCTTGATTCTCCCGTCAAGGAGCCGTTATCCCTGCTAAACGAAACGCCTGATCGATTGAACCAAGGCATGCGCAGTCCGCGTCTTCGCCATATACCGGTCAGTAAACAAACACCCATGCCTCAGCAACGGTCGAACTTCTACCAGGCCAGCAACTCTGGTACAGCTATTATTATTATTGCAATATACCGGGCTCTAACCTGCTCTACAGATAAATGCCCGCTCCTCGCACTCCTCGTCGAACCCCCAACCGTGGGAGCGCGAAACAGAGCTCGTTCAAGGAGATCAAGCCCCTCGATCTCGGTGAGCCACTGGGGCCTCATGATTCAGCTACAGTGAGAGAAAAGGTCCGCAAGTGGCAGCAACTTGGTGGAGGAGTCGTGATCGCGCCAGATGTCGGCGCCAGCAGCGATGAGGACGAGAAGAAGAGCCCCCCCGGCTCGAAGCTGAAAGAGTCGAAGCAAGCCACGAACAAGAGCCCGGCGGCAAGCAAGGGACCTCACAAGGGGAAAACAACTCCAGAGCCAGTGAAAGCAACTCCGGAACCAGAGAAGAGGACTCGAAGCCCGACAAAGACAAAGACTACGCCGCGGACGACTCCCAAAACTACGCCGAGAACCACGCCGAGAACCACGCCAAAGAAACGGGTGGTCAGCGATGCCCACTGGAGAAGGAACAGGTCCCCCCCTCCCAGCTCAAGTGCTCCATCTTCTACGCATGCCACACCGACCAGACGCAAGGATGTGTTGCAGAGGTACGAGGAGGCAAAGGAGAAGGCTGCCAGGACGTCTGGTGTCAAGGACAACGATGGGATTGCCGTTTATCCAGGGCCACTACGGGTGCCTGAGCCCCTCAAGGCTGCTTCGTCCGCATGGAGCTCTGATGTAGGGTCTTCCGCCGGTGAAGGGACGACAGACTACAGCGGCCGTGAAAAGACCTCAGCAGCCCAGAACCGCACTCCCAAGAGGACTCTAAAGCCGAATTACTGTGTTAACGACGACAAGCACCGTATGGGTTCTCCAAGGGGGAAGATCCAGTCTCCAGACTTCCCTCGAGCAAGCACGCCACGGAAGAAACCACCTTCTCCAAAGCCGGCAGACCCCCCTCCAGAGCCTGCTGCCGCGAAGACTGAGCCTGTACGCAGAAGCGAAATCAGACCACATAATCTGCTATCAGGTAATATCATCTCCCAGGTCATAGATGAGTCGAAGAAGATGTTTTCCGCTATGAAACCACCAGAGTCATCAACACCGCCTCCACCTCCGCCTCAGGGCCCCTCAGTACCTCATGGATCCAAAGTCGAGGCGTGGCTATCATCCACGGCTGACCCATTTGTTGATGACAAGGATTCCACAACCAGTGTGTCTGCACCCCCGAAGTCTTCATCTACTAGATCTTCTCTTCCACGTAAAAACCATTCGGACGACGAACATAAGAAGGAATCGACAAAGAAACAGCCATCTCCCCATTCAGGATCGGACAGCAAAAAGCAACAAGCCAGACCGGTCAAGGGGAATTACGATTACTCGGATGGAAGCGACAGTGACCAAACATACACGGTGAAATCAACATCCCAGGCGCGTGAGTCTAAGTCGGATCTATCAGTAGAAAGTTCCACCGAATCACAGCCTCCTACGCTAAACCGAGAGAAAACTACCAGGTCGCGAGGACGGCTTAGTGCTTCAGCGGAAGCGGAGAGGATGTCGATGCTAAGAGAGTCCGTGGAAGAAGCCCTACAGGGATCCAGCCTGGACAGACCAACTTCTTCAGACGGGTCAGAGGTTTCTGCAGTCGACCGTCCGCCTCCTTTGATGCTGAAAAGGCCCTTCCCAAGCACGGGTGGCCATAGACTGTCTACCATTGCATCCGTGGACACTGTAACGTCGAGCACCAATTCCAACACCACTACCAAGGAAGCACCAAGTAATCCGGCCACTCAGTCCGAACTATCCCAGCTTGACGATGATGCCGTCTCTGAGTCCGAGAAGAGGGACAAGTTCGATACCGAGTCCTTACCTGGCCCAGCTCAACCTCTGAAGCGTAGACTGACCAAACATTCGGACTTGATGTCAGTCTTGTCAATCCCCGGAGGTAGAAGCCGCAGTATACGGTCCGCAAGAAGCATCCGTACAAACAGGAGTCGTCTGGCCAACGCAACCATAAGCGATATCATGCGCGAACTTGCTTCAGATGAAGTGAAATATATGCGCGAATTGAGGACTCTCGTCGGCGGTGTTATTCCCGTACTCTTGACTTCCATTCTCTCCAAGACAGACTCGGCCATTGCAGCTGGCTTATTTCGCCGCTCAGCCGATCCAAGCGACCAGGAAAACTTCACCCGGCCCATTGTAAATATGGGAGTTTCCCTCGAGAAGCTCAAAGCGCTTCACAAACGATTGCCACTTAACAACACCGAAGCACTTTTG
The DNA here is from genome assembly GCF_000151145.1 of Microsporum canis CBS 113480. NCBI lineage: Eukaryota > Fungi > Ascomycota > Eurotiomycetes > Onygenales > Arthrodermataceae > Microsporum > Microsporum canis. The sequence continues at coordinate 1,137,827 of NW_003299164.1, read as the reverse complement.
TCATGGGCTGTCAGTGCCCAAAAAGTCTACGCCGACTATCTGAGTGCCTGGAGGCTCGGATTTCAAGATGTTATCGTCAACCTGGCGCCCCCGGATCCAGAAGACGCACTCAAAGCTGAAACTCAGAGCTTATGCGCTGGCATGGCCCAGGACGAGAATGGAGACGTAATTAATGGTGACGGGGAAAGAGTAGACGTTGCATTTCTACTGAAACGGCCTCTAGTCAGGCTGAAATACCTGTCAAAGACGTTCAAGGGACTTAACTATGTCCAGCCATCGCCCAAGGCAGAGGAAGTTGCGGACACTTACCAGTCTTTGGTCACAGATGCTCGACGGAGGGCAAACGAGGAGCGCTCCAGACTGGAAGATGATGCTGCAGCGAGCATCGATGAAACAAGAGCACGCGATATACATACTCTCGCTGTCCTTAAGAACGTGGAAGTCAACCAAACCAGGAGAGTTCGTGCCCGCGACTTTTTCGACCTCTCATTGCTGCATTCGACTGGTCAGCAAATCGACTGCCGGGCCGAATTGCTCTTACGAGATAACCCTCCTGGTGAAGCTCCTGGTGGTGATCTCTTTATATGCGAGGTTGACGAGACCGATCGCTGGCTCCTCTTCCCTCCAATTGATTGCACCTGCATCTCGGCCCGGAATGGGGATGGAAAAGGAGAGATTGTACTCATGGTTCGCGCATCGGTGGGGAATTCAACAGAATGGTATGAACTACTGTCCTTCACCACGGACGACGAGCAGATAGGCTTCGAATGGGTGCAGATGATAGGTCTGAATCCTGTTCCCCCGAAGATAAACAGGTCTCTTAGCTTCATTAACCGCGCTAAGGAGAGGAGAGAGCGGCTTGCACTCGCACGTCAGGAGAAAGACGGCGATGCCATTGCCATCCATGACTACGACCCTTCCGAGATCGATGTTCCAATCGGCGAAAAGGCTACTGTGGTTGGTGAGGACCTTCAGCATGACAGAGATCCCGTGGACAACAAGTATCCAGCTGCTTCTCCATCAACACCCTCGCGCACTCTCAGGTTAGACACAACACAGGGCCTGGACGAGGCTATGGATTTAGCAAGCAATGTGTCACCGGCCCTCAAGAGATCCAAGGCAAAACGACGGTCCAAATACGATTATGCTTCTCCTACCAGTCCAGCCTCGTCTGGAATCCAAACGCCGGATAGAGAATCTTCCAGACCACCCTCCCCTCTTCTTTCAAGAGGATCAGAAAATCGTGGCCGTGATAGAACGCCCTCACCCACAACTCCAACGCCCAGTGGTGGAAGCAAACAATCGAAACGCCCCATTGCATCTCTGGTGCAACCTCACGGGCGTCGCTCCCTATCTCCTGTACCATCTTTGGAATTCCCTACAATCCCCAAACTAAGGAAGAGTTCTCCCAAGAATTCACCGCCTACATCCCCCAAGAGCATCCCCCTCCCAGCGTCTCCAATTCGAAAGCAAAGTGAAGATAAACTGGAACAAACCCCAACCGGCAAAGGGAAGAAATCTCCAAACAAGGGTGAAAAATCAGTAGTCTCCGATGATGAGCAATTATTGGGCAAAGACCCTCCTCCCACTCCGCCATCACACCGCACCCCTAGCCCCGCATCGCCAAAACAGTTGAAGACCCCTATTATTAGTCCTCCCGCACCCCCGTATGCTCGTCACCGACGAACGTCATCGCCGCTCAAGCACGAATATGCGCCTTCGAGTACCTCGGAATCGTCTGGGTCTGATACAAGCTCTATTCAGCGTTATGATGTTGATTCATCATCTGATACATCGGATGAAGAACTGGAGGATGAAGATATCCCAGCCCCATTACCACCTACTACACGCCGCGTTTCCAAACGCGTATCTCACCCTGAATCAGCGGACGATATTCCTACGGTGGAGGCAGGCAGCCCAGTGGGATCCGCGGACCGATCTCCACCGAAATCCATTCATAGTTCACCACAACGGGCCTCTAAAACTATCGCGTCTATATTTTACTGGCATGACAAAGGGTTTTGGGAGCCGCTTCACGCTAACGAGTGTAATATCATTGTTACTCCGGGCTTAATTGAAGCGTTCGAGATGAGCCATGACCACTCCCGCCCACCCAGTCGAGACAATGGATCAGTCGCAGATTCTATAGAGTTATCTCACCGGCCATTAGTTGCGCTTGAACTGACGCCTCTAGTGCCAATCCGACGTGGAACAGCCCTCGACATCAGTATTCGTTCTCCGCCAACTGCGCAGTCCAAAATCTCCTCTGGAAGCAACATTATGTTCCGATCCCGTAACCCGGATGACTGTGATAGGCTATACAACCTCATAAATCACTCTCGTATCAACAACCCAACCTATATTGCCTTGCAGAATGCCGTGCCGTATTCGAGCCAACCAAACTCGCTTTCACGGCATAATTCTACTCGATCAAATAAAGGTGGCGGTTGGTTTAGCTGGTATGGTGGGTTCTCAAAGAGCAGCTACCGTGCGTCTACTGCACCACCAGCCTCCTTAGCAGCTGGAACAGAGAGCAGCGTTGGCACAATGTCTAGTGCTATCTCCGCACTTAAACGTTTCGGCGTTGGAAGCAAAATGTTCAGCATTGCAAGGTCTACCCTTACATCCCGGAATGGTAGTCGGGATGACACAAGCCTCTATACCACCTCAACAGGTTCAGGATCGGGCCAACGCTTCCCTTCAAACGCAGAGGCTGCACACATGGCAGCAGAAGGCGGAATTGGCCTAGCCAATGCCAAGATACGACTGTATACGCGGGAGTCGGCAGCAAAATGGCGAGATCTGGGGGCTGCAAGACTTACCATTCTACCCGCGGACACTGTAACTTCAAACTCTCCACCAAATTATCCAGATGACCAGGAGCCCAGCGGCAATTCAAGTCCCTCTTTTGGTTCAAATGCAGATACTGCAGGCCCTCCGCGTACCCCTCCCTCGTCTGGTATGTCGGGTGCACAAGTCAAGAATGAAAAGCGAATTCTTATTCGAAGTAAGTTGAGCGGCGAGACGCTGGTTGATGCATGCCTAGGTGAGAGCTGCTTCGAACGGGTCGCAAGAACCGGTATTGCAGTATCCATCTGGGAAGAGTATGATGGCATCGCAAAGGAAGGCGGTGTTGTTGGTGGATGCTTCAAGGTGTACATGATTCAAATGAAGAGCGAGGCGGAGGCTGCATATACGTTTGGTCTTGTCGGCAAATTGAGATATTAACCATTACATATTGTTTCTGCTCTTTTCTATCCTTTGGAGGATCTATTATTGGTGGTAAGATTTATTCTAGCGTTCTGTTATGTTCCTCTTTTCACCTTGTCGGTTTTATAGCATTATACCTTGCTTTAGGATGTCTGTTCAGATTCAAGCAAAGCCGAGCATGAGTACACGATAGAAATTGATGCTTATGATTGCTAAAAATGTGACAGTTGCACTGATTGTCTATAAATATAATTAATATATAGTTATAATCTAATTTGATAATCCACATCGTCATCATACAAAAGATAAATATACTTCTATTCCCTTTTCCCTCTTCCCTTGGTTTTAGTCGAATATGACGGCAAAGCAAATGTAGCTTTCATATAACTCCATGCATGCAAGTACTGAAGAACCCTCATCTGCTAATTCTAATCCGACAAAAGCGGAGGGTTCGCAAAGCCATTCTTTTTGAAGAGATATCCCACTCCGTGGCCCTCTTCTCCAAGCAATGAAAATAGAATTTCATCCCCAATACTGATTTCAATATTTGTGCCTGCATCAGCAGCTACATCTCTCGTTTTGAACAAGCTAGTATCGATGTGGGAGTACTGCATTAAAAACTTCCTTTTGGCTTTCTCATATGCTCGCTGTTGTTTCGACGAAGACATCTGTGCGGCGGATAATTTCAGCTCTGAAGCTTTCATGAGTTTAGGAGTATCAGACATCTCGTCATCTGAACTCTCCACGCTATCGTCTTCGTCCTCAGATAGTGAATCTGAAAAGATTTCATCACTAGGTTCGTTTTCATTCTCGACTTCTTTAGACATCACTCCCTGCCCACCACATTGGCATCCTAGCAATTCGTGAGTTTGACACTGAGAGCTTTCATCCAGACGGAATAGATCTTTTAACTCCTCTTGTGAAAAGTGAGCTATTCCACCCTTCTGATCCATAACACTATCCGCCAATCCAAGTTTTGTTACCTGCCGCTGCCAAATCTTCTCTTCTATTCCACCTTTAAGAAGAAGCCGATAAATATGACAGTGCCTCTTTTGGCCATCTCGATGAATTCGCGCCATTGCCTGTAAGTCAGTTGCTGGATTCCAATCAACATCGAAAAGGACAAGTCTGCTAGCTCCAATCAAGTTTAATCCCGTACCGCCAGCTTTAGCGGAAAGCAGGAATGCAAAACAAGCAGAGGGCGAAGAACGATTGAAATCGTCGACAAGTGCCTGACGTTTTGTGGCTGGTGTAGAGCCGTCGAGGCGCAGGAACGGTAGGTCCAGAGAAGTCAGAAGGTTTGCTAGTAGGTTAAGAGTAGAGGTATAATTTGACACTAGGACCACTTTCTCTGTTGTCTTATTGCGCAAATTGTAGAGTAGCTGGTCAAGAACTCTGATCTTTCCACTAGACCCCGCAGAAAGGCAGCGGTGGAGGTTATGCGGGAGAGAGGATATAAATGCACTCATAGATGTGTCCTCGCCTTTCCCGTCATCCTCTAATTTAGGCTTAAGCAGAGAAGGGCTATTACATACTTTCTTCAGAATAGTGATGAGCTGTAGAGCACTTTCCGAGTTTCTCAACACAGATTGGAAGAGAGGGGAGGCGAGAACATGACGATATAAGTTTTTCTGAGCAGATGTAGGGTTGCAAAACAATATATATTCAGTCTTTGGTGGCAGATGCTTTGAAAGAATATCGGCCGTCCGACGAAGTATGAAAGGAGACGTTAGTTCGGCCAGTTCTTCACTCCTCGCCTTCCCTTTTTCAATAACCTTTTTAGGAGCATTTGGCTGTCTAGCTCCAACAATGGGGCCTTCAAATTCCTTCATGAATGACTTAAACGTTCCCAGAAGGGCAGGGTTGACAAAGTCTACCATGGCAAAGAACTCGCTCAATTCATTTTGGATTGGCGTTCCCGAAAGAATAACTCGACGTGTGGTATTCAGCGATTGTATGGCCTGAGCACACTTGTTTTGAACAGTTTTCAGCCGGTGTCCTTCATCAGCAACAACGATATCAATAGCAGATCCCTTGGTTAGTTGTTCCTGCACTGACCGTAACCTTTCATATCCAATAATCATAACACTGTAACTTCGTCCCATGGTGAAGTCTGATAGTCTAGTGCTCTTTCCATCAGCCACAAAAACACCAATTCGGTCACTGCCTAGCCATTTCTTAAACTCTTTTTTCCAATTATTAATGAGAGTCACTGGGCAAACAATGAGCGCCTTCTTAATTACGGGTTGAGACCCGTATATGGGATTCTGCTTCAGAAGCGTCCAGATCAAGGCGATTGTTTGTAGGGTTTTCCCCAGCCCCATTTCGTCAGCCAAAATAGCGCCTTCACCGTTAAAGGAGCGTAATCCCATGACGCACTCATAAAGGAATTTAACTCCTTCTCGCTGGTGTTCCCGTAGGTGCTTCCCTAAGATTGGGTCAACCACAACGTCGACTACCTGTTTCCCAGGCGGCACTGAGTCTGGCCGTTTCATTACCACTGCGCCGGGTAGAGTAGGGTCATGCCTAGGGGTAGGAAGCTCTCCATTTGGTTTTAGCGGCATCACAGTAGAGTTTTTCAAAGGGTTCTTAAAGGAATTGTTTGTAGCAGCACTTTGTGGCGCAGAGACGTTGAGTGTCTTTTTAGACGCGTCTTTTAAGTCATTTAATGAGATCTTTGTACCCGATTTTGGGACGTTAAAACGGGTAGATGTAACGGTGGCAGTTGGCCGAGTTGCACCATTCCCAGCCAGGTTTCCATCCTCATTCTTTGATGATGGAGTTCCTCCTTTTGAATAACAACTAGTGAGGTATTCCGTCCGGGTGAGTGCCGAGTCTACTTCGACGTCTTTGCCACCGATTGATAAAGAAACCCCGGGTTCAAGGCTAGAAAGCTTCAACATAACCTTCCCCATGTCTCTCCCGGATATATCTTGCAGGTATCCATAGCCTCCTCGCACAATAATGATTCCATCACCATCCCATGTTTTATTTTTCTTTGCCGTAGGTTTACGCCTACAAGTAAAAAAAGCAGGCTCCATTATTAGCACAATACTACCCAAAGGAGCCTCAGAAGAGAAATCAAAGTATAAGTGAAGTCCCAAAGTGGAAAATTACCAAAGTACATTATAATATGCCTCTTTGTCATTGCCATCTGATTCATTCGCAGTGCCTATACCATGCAATGGCATTCGACAGCCCAGTCTATTACTCTGAGCTGGCGTAGGTTTGGATTTGTCAACGAGTGGCTTCTGCTTCAAGGGTTCTTCTTCCGAGTCTACCACTCTATCGTCATCATCTTCATCGCTACCGATAATCCGTCTTCGTTTGCGCAAAGGTTCGTCATCTCGAGGGGATGGCCCAGCAGCCGCTGTGCCTTGCGTTGGGTTTGAGGGCTGTGGTTTTCTCTGAAGCGGTGGCCGGAATGGTTTGAAAGGCATTGCATCAACCCTTCATACAGACGGCTTGTCCACTTGTCCCAACTTAGCAACCTAACAGCCCTCTTAGTTGTCCATCTGCCTGGACATGAGATGATATCTTTTTTTCTCTCGATGTTCGCGCTTATCAAATCACGTCAAGAAACGCGTGGTCACGTGAATATTCAAATTAGTTGGTCACCAACCAATATTTACGGTCGTGCTTTTTGCATTTGATATGCTGAATTCATTTTGATATTTCCAAGTTAATGTTATTTAATCACAGCAAACGAATTATAAGAATATAGAATGTTAAGATTATATTCATCTGAAAAGGAAATCAGGTATTATTATATAACTAAGCCTTAAATAAACCGTCTCCGCGAAAATGCTGAATGGATATTTGTTAACTTTTAAACACATGCTTTTTATAGAAATTGGAAATAAATAATAAAAGCTTCCCTGGACTGTCAAAGTGCCGGAAGACCAAACTCATAAAAGAGAAAATTCGTGTGTCATGACTTCGTTGCTGCAAACAGAAAAAAGATAAGCAAAAAAGGAGGAAATGAAAAGAAATATCATCAGCAGGAAGTGAAACTGGCAAAAGTATAGGTATTAGGCTCACTTATAGAGCCCGTCGTCCTCTTCATCCTCTTCATCTTCGGTATCATAATCCTCACCATCAGACGACGTCTCCATAGCATCTGGGTCCTCCTCTTTGTGGTTCGGAATAATTGCGATGCGCCCATTATGCATCACCACACGAGCAACTTCTCCATCTTTGATACTTCCCCGCAAGATAAAGACAGCCAGGTTATTCAGAAGTTCCTTCTCAATGATTCGAGCTAATGGTCGAGCACCGTATGCTGGTGAATAACCTGCCTTGCCGAGGTAGTCTTTAACCTCAGGCGAGCACATAATCTTCACCCGGCGGCCATTGTTGTCAAGTCGCTTCTGAATCTCAACCAGCCGGACATCAACAATCTTGCGAATCTCACGCTTGGGGAGTCGGTTGAATATGACGGTACTAGATATGCGGTTGAGGAATTCGGGAAGGAAGTAGTCGCTCAATGCTTTCAAGACCAACTGTTTCGTGGTTGGATCAATGGATCCATCGGGGAGAGTCGGGCGGCTCAGATATTCTGCGCCCAGGTTGGAGGTCATGACAACGATGCAGTTTTTGGCATCGATAATGCGGCCTTGGCCGTCGGTGATTCGGCCATCGTCCATCAACTGTAGGAGGACAGTGAGAACCTCCTTTGCAGCTTTTTCGACCTCATCGAATAGTAGGATCGAGAATGGGCGACGTCTTAGGCCGTCGGTCAATTGACCACCAGCATCGTGGCCAACATATCCAGGAGGAGCACCTATCATCCTACTCAGCGAATGACGCTCCTGATATTCAGACATGTCAAAGCGAATCATTGCATTTGGGTCATCAAACAAGAATTCTGCCAGTGCCTTGGTTAGAAGCGTCTTTCCCGTTCCTGACGGCCCGCAGAATAGGAAACTTGGAGGTGAGTTGGGATTGCTAAGGCCAGATCGTTGCAGTCGAATTGCATTTGACACTGATTTGACAGCCTCCTTCTGGCCGATGACAACTTTAGATAGTTGCTGTTCCATGTTCAGCAACTTGTCCTTTTCCGTTGCCTTCAACCGAGTAATGGGAATACCTGTCCATCGGCCAACAATCTCATTGATCTGGTCAGGCCCGACGGCATCAACAACAAGAGAGTCAGATTCTCCTCCATTCTTATGGGCTTCAGCGTCGGCCTTGGCTTTCACACGCTCCAGGGAGCTGATTCGTTTTTCCACATCTGGGATAGCATAGTAGGCCAGGTCTGACGCTCTCTGAGTGTCTCCAGCTCGTGTTGCGTTGTCAAGCCGGATTTTAAGAGACTCTAGCTTAATCTTGGCCTCTTGTATGGTCTGGCTGAGTTCTTTTTCTTTTAGGTATTTGTCGCGCAGCGGCACCAACTGTGCATTGACAATCTCGGCCTCTTTTTTCGCATTTTCAAGTCGAATCTTGGAATCTTTGTCCTGCTCACGTTCCAGCGCGTGGATTTCAATTTGAAGCTGTTGATACCGTCTCTCTAAGAGGTCAAGTGCCTCCGGCTGCGATTCACGGGTTACTCTTACCGATGCAGCAGCCTCGTCGATAAGATCGACTGCAGAATCGGGTAGTCGTCGCGTGGTGAGGTAGCGAGCAGCAAGAGTAGCAGCAGAAACTATGGCTGAGTCAAGGATGTTGACTCCGTGGTGAACTTCGTATCGCTCTTTGAGACCCCGAAGGATAGAGATGGTCTCGGGGACTGTAGGTTCGGGGACAAGGACTTGCTGGAAACGACGTTCGAAGGCAGAGTCCTTTTCAATGTATTTCTGGTATTCGTTAAGGGTAGTTGCTCCAATGCAGTGTAGCTGGCCTCTCGCGAGCATCGGCTTCAAAAGATTAGCGGCATCCATTCCACCCGTCGAGGAGGCGCCAGCGCCCATGAGCATATGGATCTCATCAATGAACAGGATGATGGTTGTTTCTGAAGTTTCGATTTCTTTCAACACATTTTTGATTCGTTCCTCGAACTGGCCCTGGTAAGAGGCACCAGCAATCAGGCCACCTATATCGAGAGATAGCAGCTTGCATTTGGCCAAGCTGGCGGGAACGTCTGAGTTGACGATACGTCTCGCCAGGCCCTCGACAACTGTTGTCTTTCCAACACCAGGCTCGCCAACCAAGACGGGGTTATTCTTTGTCCGCCGACTCAAAATGCGAATTACTCTTCGCATTTCTTCCTCCCGCCCAATGACAGGGTCAATTTTTCCCTCCCTTGCCAAAGCGGTCATATCAACGGTAAATTTCTTTAGCCATTCGTTTCCGTCTGTCGAGTCTGCGGTCTTGCTGTCTATCTTCTTCGAGCCGCGCATTTCCGTCAGAGCCTCGTCGATCTTGCTAGTGGATGAGACTCCGGCTTCCCTGAGGCCATGTTCCATGGTTCTCTCCTGCACGAGAGCTGAGATAAGGTGGTAGATTGCAACGTAAGAATCCTTCTGTTTCTTTGATAGTTTGTATGCGGTAGCCATGGCCTCGGTCAGTGCTGAAGAGAGTGAGACTTGGGAGACGGCAGGGAATTGTGCGGGTAGCCGGACGATGATTTTCTTCAGATATCGGCTCATCGAATCAGCGTCTCCTCCAGCCTTTTCAATAACCTGTTTGAACATCGGGATGTCATCACTCCCCTCCTCATCCTCTCCGTTAATGAGCACGTAGCCAAGGTGGGCAGGCACCACCTGTGGGTGGCCATGCTCTTCTGCTTCATCTGCTGCTTTCTCTATGGCGTTGTAGGCTCTGTCTGTAAACATTTCACGGCTCGGAGCCATCGTGGTCGTATGATCGAGGGGTAGCAGTATATGTTAGTTAGATCAATATCAATAATATAACTTGTGGATGATGTAAACGAGAGTGTTGTGATGTCCTACTCAGAGGCATCCGAGAGTGTGATCAACATAAATATGTGTGGTAGACAAAGAGACATACGTTGTATATATATCTTCCTTGGGCGCCTAAATTCCACTTGCATCTTGTGCCTTGTCGATGTTTCGCGCTTTCTCCAGCGCTTTCTTGCATATTCTTGGCATTTTAAGGTTATGATGTCATTTATTAGTTATAGTCTATTTATATCTACTCATTGGCTCCTTAATAGGGTATATATTTTAGGTTCAGGAAATTATATAAGCCATCGGCTTAGTCATTGCGGAGTGGAGTAATTTTCTTCCGAGATAGTTGGGGCAACCTGCCATGGAGCAGCAGGATCAACGGGAAATTGTTTAACAGGTTTGTTAGAAAGATAGAAAGATGTCTGTTTAGTCAATCTCATAACCAGGAGTGCTCCAACGCTTCACGTGCCGTCACTCGCTTTTGAGGATCCAAGTTTACTATCATCGAAAATAAGATCCTTGAACTCGGTATCAGTGATATCCTAAAAATAGTTTATAGGAATGATAATTAGCCGCTCGATTATCCCAGAGATACCTAAAGATTTGGCAGTTAATTTCCTCATAACTAACATGTGTAATGCGCTCGTTCAATCCTGTTCGATCCCTAAAAATAGAAACTTGCGTGGCAAGCGAATGATATGAGGTAATGCACCCTACGCTTCGTGTGTGGAAATCTTCACCGGCGCCAAAGATTACTTGTCCAGGCATGGCATAGATGCACTAAAGAGATTAGCTAGGTGGCACCCTCTTTAAAGTAAGGAAGGCCTACCACAGCTCCAAAGGGGAATATATCAGAAGGCTTATTAAGTTCGCCCTCTGGACCACGCCAGTTGTCATTGCCCGCTACCATCCCGTTAATGCACCCCCGTTTCAAGGTCAATGATCCGAACCTGCTCAACAATCGTCTCTGGGCCAGTACCGCGGTAGTTCACTATAATGTTGTCAGGTTTAATGTCTGGGAAATGATTAGACCAAGCATATAAAGATGAGGGCGCGTTCCTCACCTGGATGAATAATGTCATGGCTGTGCAGCTCAGCAGCAATGCTACGCAAAATGCGCCTGCATGGGTATTTGCTTTCTGATAAGATCTAGGAGATCATCATTCATATATTTGTACACGAGTATCCGCTGGTCTGAAATCGTAACCGTAGAAATGGGCTTTCGTGTAGCCGCGGGCGTATGTCCTCAATAAAGCTCGAAAAAATAGGTTTTGGCATATCCTTTAAGACGAACTTTTCTTGCCCGGATCTAGAACACATTTTAGCCGGATAAACTGTGTTACATAAGGGGCCAGTATACTCTGACGTTGCTATCCAGACGCGGCCAAGATGTAGACTCTCCTGAATCAATTACTTGAAGATAGAGCGCCGTCCAGCAGAACTGATCAGTTCACCCTGTGGAGGAGCCATACTCGCACCGGCAGACTCAATTGTGAGAGACCGATTTTTAAGATGAAGTGGAAGCAACAGTGCTGCCTCGACCTTTAGCCTACGCAAAAACTAGCTGACTTAAGAATTCAAAGTCATTCGTGCCACCCAGGATTTGCGTTCTTTCAAGTCTTGTAATCGTCTATGTTCTTGTAAGCGTCGCTCATCCTCACTTATAGCAGTGGTTGGACGCAATAGCTTTTTCGTCTTTATCAAGTTCAAATACGGTTAAATGCTTTGTAGAGTCGATTTGGCTTGAGTGGCCTGGCTATAGATGTGAACGAAGGCATAATAAGGGATATTTTAGTTGTTATGGAACTTGCCTTATAGCTTGGATATCCTGAGAATGATAACGGCCAGCCCAAGCGTCTGTCTTCGTGACGTATGCGATGATGATTTTTTGTCTGGCAGAGGTGATCAGAATTCTTGATATTTTGACTAGCTCTATACACTGTGGCGACGAAGGCTTTAGGTAGGTAGCGTAAGGACACAATTCAAGGCAAATAAAAATGAATAGGGGTTTCAAGAGGAAATGTAGACGATTTGGAGGAGTGAACTTACCATGGCTGGCAGACTAAGATCTATATATGCGTAATATTGTACTGGGAGTAAGCGCTAGAAAACTTGCCAGTGATATTGGGGACACACTCCAACATTTCCTAGGCCTCTATTCTACTATTTATTTTCAAAGTACCTACAAAATTGGGGTTTTAGGTGTAATAGAAGCACAGCACCTGCACCCATGGAGGGCTTGAGTGATTATGGGGCTCTATTGGCAGTGATTTAGGCATTGTAATCGAAAACTTCAATTTAACCCCTGGTATTCCAGTATTCTCCTGCCAGGGGTGCATAATTTAGTAGGCCCCAACTTGTATATGCACGAAGCTTTGGCGAGCTAATGCTTCTAGGATTAGCAGGGCGGTTAACAAACTGGCCCGATCCTTGAAATAAGAAATGCGGTCCAAGCCCCAGCATCGAGAAATTCAGTCTTTCCGGTAGGCAGTCAAACTCGATCTGCCCCATCTTTGTAATGTCTAGCGGTGAGGTCGTTCAATCTTTGCCATGTCGATAAGTGTGCTGTGTTAGGGGAATCCTGGGGTCTATACAAAACCTCAAAGAATTTGCTTAGTCGGCCAGCGGCGCTGGGAAGTTGATCTGAGGCTTGCTCTCGAGGATGGGATATTGTGGTTTGAAGGGTATAGCAAACGGCAACTTGGGCTGAGAGTGTTGCCACTTGTTTTCCTAGTGATTGGAAGTCACACTCATCAAGTTTCAGTCCAAATAAACATCCACTAATCGGATCACGCTGCCTCTTTATTTCTGTAGCCATGGTGAAGAAGCTTGATGTTTGTTCCTCCGTTAAATAAGGGGAATAAAGATGGAGGTCGACTTGTTAGTCTCTTTTTCATTGGCTGCACGAGTGACCATGACCATGATTAGGTAAGGTGTTTGTCAGAATCAGGACTATAGTTAATCCGTCAACCGAGGTCCACTCGGCCTTCCAACTCCTTCAGCTGCGGAGGCTGTTGAGGTCATAAAGATGGGCGCAACCAGTCGATGGCACTGCTACCCCGACGGTTCCATCGAATCAAAGTCCAGCTATCCAGGTCTAGCCAGCCACCCAAGCAGCAGCTTATGATGTAAGGCGGGGACGCGGGCGGATCAGACGGCCCTTGCTGCTGACCAAAAAAAAAACATGTCCGTCTGGTGGCACTAAGCGCGACACCCACGAATGTACCTTGCAACATGCGCCTTTTTCCTCCCACGAACCCATCAACCGTGAGTGGCAATAGACCGGGAAACAGTTCCTATCCAGAAGCGAACTCAATCCACGTTTTTTCGTGTGTTCATCTCATTTGGTGGCCCACAGCAAATGTCTCAATAGAAAGCAGCAAGATGGATCCCGTCCAGGGCGCAAAAAAGAATTACAAAGAGAAATTGGAGAGAAACGCGTGTGTCGACAACAGTTCGCCGGGAGGCCAACCATGGATCAGGTTCAAGCCAAAGGGAATTTTTTTTTCCCTTGCTCTTGTTTGGAGTGCAAAGTTGATCCTGATCGTTCTGTATCAACGTCATCCCGGGAAGCTCCTTGATTTGAGAGGCCTCGTCTGGTACAGCATGAGCTTGTGTGCTATATATACCCTTCCGGTATTCCTTGGACCCTGTCGTCACTGGACAGCTTTACTTTTCTTTTCCTGTTTGCGTGACGTTGTGTTGTTTGGCCAGAGGTTTGACCCTGTCGATTGCCGCCTCCAGAGAAACCCGTCGGAACCCTATTCCTTTTTTTTTTTTTTGGCAGGCCCTTATGCTGGTATATAAAAACCACCTGGTGCCCGTTCTCCCTGAATTTTCTTGTCTTCTTCGAAAGAGGAGCTTGATACAAACTGGGAGTACTTGTTCTCCAAGCAATACTACCATTGCTAGAACTCAACATGACCAAACGTTCCATCTTCGTGGCTACTCACCCCCGAGCATGCTCTACGGCCTTTGAAAGAGTAAAAACTGTCTTCTTTCCTTGTCTCCCTGAAAACACTGCTTATCGGTTCCTCCAGGTCTTCATGACTCGCCATGATACTTTAAAGTGCATTCACGAACCACTCGGTGATGCCTTTTACTATGGCCCCGAAAGACTGAGTCGAAGATATGATAATGACGAGGAAGCCAGGATCCAAACCGGCTTCCATCAGTCAACTTATAAGACTATCTTCGACCGATTTGATAGAGAAGCATCAGAGGTGTGATCAATTTCCCTGCTCTTGAGAAAATTGCGACCATCACCTTGCTTTTCTCTTGCGTTTAAATTCTTCTTTCCTTCTGCCGTTCGTCTTAATAATAAATGGATGTTGCCAATGCTCTTTTTTGGGGACCAAAAAAGCCCACGATAGGATATCCTTTTTTATTGCATTTAGAGCTGCAATGTATGATGACCATTTTCTTTCACTAAATGTTCCATCCAAGAGAATTTCACTGCCAGAATTGGACCATTCCCTCCCCGCCTCATTTGCAACGTATCCATGGCGATTTTACATGTCCTATCAAACACGACAAAATCACTCACCTTTACGTCTAGGGAAAACGACTCTTTATCAAGGATATGGCATACTACATCATGCCACCGGATGGACAGCCAGCAACGAGAGTAGCTTCACTTCAGATACCCAAACGTGGAATTGGCACGAACATTCATAGCAACGGCACCACTTCTAACGGTGTGGCACCAAATGGAACCGGCGTTCTGCTCTCTGATATGCCACACCGTTCAAACGGGAATCTCTCGACACAGGGATCCAGTTCAGAGTCCGATAACCCCACTGTTATCCCTCAGGAGTTTCTCTCAAAATTCCATTTCGCCTTCTTAATTCGTGATCCACATTATAGTATTCCGTCGTACTATCGCTGCACTATCCCACCGTTGGATGATATCACGGGCTTCTACGAGTTTTACGAAAACGAATCCGGATATGACGAATTGCGCCGGTTCTTTGACTATCTCCGTAAAGTCCAGTTTGTCGGTCCATCCCATGCTTCCACGGTCCATACCGGGACCGCAAATGGAGCAAACGGGGCCAGCAACGGGGTTCACACAACCAATGATCCAGAGAAAGTCGAAATATGCGTGATTGATGCAGATGATCTCCTAGATAATCCAGCTGCAGTGATTGAACGGTTTTGCAAAAGTGTAGGCGAGGAATACACTCCCGATATGCTCCAGTGGCCTACAGAGAAAGATCAACAAGTTGCCCATGATGCTTTTGCCAAATGGCATGGTTTCCATGATGATGCACTCGGTTCCAAGAGTCTTCGCCCAAGAGCCCACGTAAGTATACCCTAGAAACGCTCTGTGAAGTACCCCTCTTGGCCACGGATGCCCCAGAATGTTTCGTTTGGCTGACATCTACTTTCCGTCTCCAATAAGAAGAAAGCAGCCAAAACTGAAGCCGAATTTGACGCTGAGTGGAAGGAGAAGTATGGCGAGAAAGGAGCAGGGATTATTCGCTCTGCAGTGGATCGAAACATGGCGGATTACCGATACTTGAAAAAATTTGCTATGAAGATCTAGTTCCATACATAGCTCTCTCATACTATCTGAAAAGAGTCCGGAGAGTAGGCTAAGAATCGTGCCAAACGGTTCAACACGCATAAAGATGTCTTAACCTACTGTCATTTACTATTACCGTCCTCTCAAAGTTACTATAATACACACATCCGCATCTCGGTTATGAAGGGTCTCGTTGGTATATGGTTTGATGTGACGAATTCGGGAATGGAGTTTTCAGACGAAGCATTGCCGCGGAATCTTGCATCACGCCTTGTTTTGATTAATATACTGTGCATCCTTTTATATTCAGGCCCCAAAAGGCAAACAAATCTGTGAGAGAATGCCTGTGTAATCGTATGTTGGAGCGTAAGTAGCATATAGGACATGCCTACATAAGTTATATATAGCTTATACCGCATCCTGGGTATATTCCACGTAGAACTCATAACGAGACATTCACAAAAACATAAGAGACAGGCAGAAGCCGGCTAATGATGAAACATAGGGGCAATGCGAAAAAAAATGCCCCAAACACCGCAAATGAAGGGAAGCTCTTCCAACGAAACGAATAACAATAAAGCTAGGAAATTATCACCAGCTCCCAAAAGAAAAATAAACTCATAAATTATGGCGAAAATAAATAGGCGGCGCGATCTAACAGAAGAAAATTGCGGGCGGTAAAGAATAAAGACGGCCTTGCCATTTGCGCTTCAAACAAACTCAACAAGGGCCGTACAAGATAAAGAAAATAGATATACAGCTCTTGCTAAGGCCCAGGGGCAAATAAAATTGTCGTAACAACTCCAGGCTCGAAGAGAGATAGGGCGAAACATCACACGGCACTGTAACCTCCTCGAGTGCCGCCTCCTTGAAGAGTGTTTATCACTCGCCGACCCCAATCCTTCAGGATATAGGGAATATCGCGGATAGTGTCACTGTGAGGGAGAAGATCCCACCCACGAGCTCCGTAGCGGCTGTAGTTGAGCCAGGAGCCAAATATCAGGTAAGCTGAAGTGCATAGGAAGAGGCTATGAAAAGACACCCGGCATTAGTCACCACCTCACACGTAATATGCAACAGAGAGTGTATAGGGAGAACTCACAGAACAATCATCCAGGTGAAAAATCCCCAATGGCCGGATGATTTGTTATCACTTCCACCCTCACCATCCTCACAGGCATATTTCGTCCGCCACTCCAGATTCAAAACACCTTCTTCCTCATTATAACCTTTAAATAAAAGGCTCTTTGAGATGCCTTCCTCCCGTTTTTCGGACTTGCCCTTGTCGTCTCCTTCCTTTTTATCATCACCCTTCTTTTCCTCATCTTTTTTATCATCGCCATCCGGTTTGGCATCTACCAAACCTTCCAGTCCAGTCCGTTCAGCATCACACAAGAAAGTGAACACCGCCTTCTGGTTCTTTACTTTGCCATTAAAAGTGTGTTTCCCACCATGTAGCTCCATCTTTAGGCCTTCTCGCTCGGGGTCATCCTTCTTTAGCCGTGTGAATACCGGGTCGAGTGTTTTGCCGCTGTTGAGAACAAAGTTGCCTGCGATATCAATCACATCCATGGTTCTTTCTATGCCATGTATATCGGTAGCATTTTTGACAGCACAAACTATAATATTTAAGGGTGTTAGTGATGCCGAATTTCTTCTTGTTTATTTAAGGTAGCTGAGTGCCGGGACTATAGATGATGAATAGGAAATAAACGCACCATAAGCTCCCTTTTTACACATAGACTTGGTTAACGGCTTGCATATATCGAGAGTGTATGTTGTATTGAAACTTTCATGTCCGCTGCTGAGCTCCGAAAGCGAGTAGGCGCCTCCAAGCTTGCTGAGATCCCACGATACCCCATCAACCTTGATATGAGAACAGTCTAGTTCAGCAGACGCTAATGTTGAAAAGAGCGCTAAGAAGGATAGAATCGATAATCCCTGGTATCTTGCCATTGTCGCCGTTGTCGAAACAGCAGGCTACAGCCCAACTTGCTCGGCTCTATATCAAGGCGTCACGCGGATGATTGCCCCAGCTGCTCCAGGCCGGCAATCTGGAGGGGATAAGGTAAAGGAACGAGGCAAGAAAGACAGCCAGTAAGCACCAACAGCTCCGAAGAGGCCCGGTAGCAGGTTTGTCGCAGGGAGATGGTGAGGTTTTATCAAAGATGAAAAATAACTGCCCTTCGCCTTTGCCAGGCTGGACTTTCTGACGTTTGCATCATCAAAATAACTGTTCAGGCATACATCACGTGACATAATAATTACCTAGGTTCCTTTTTTTCTTTTAACGTCAAGTGACAAAAGGAACTTTAGCATGATAACTTATTATATAGCAGAATAGATGCATAGGAGTTGCTAGAAAGGGAGATAGGAAGGATCTGAACATTGATCTATTTGGTTTCTTATCTTCTCATTGACACGACTAGGTACCTCCAGCTATACAGATATTTTTGAAAATATCCAGTCTTCCAGATCTTTGCAGGCGATTTTATTAGTTATAATAAGCATTTTCTTAGGCAGTTCGGGGTTTCGTTTATATTTTAGCTCGTTGATATCAATGTGGCTTGGTAGTGACAATATTTAGATTCGCATCAATCTTGTGTGGCTCTTCATTTGGTATTCAACAACAGCAACATCACATTAAAACAATATACCAGCATCATCTAGTCGACTGATCAGAGGCAGATCCAGTTTATACAGCATCTCCGGTTAATTCTTACATATATCATCGCCCAAGATGTTTCAGCGTCGAATGGTGTGTACACGTTCAAGAGCTGCTATCGACCTTCTCGCTAACAATCATATTAGCTCTCGAAGGATGACGAGGCCACCAGCAGTGAAGAGACGGAGGTCCGTCGTGAAGACCAAGAGAAGATAAACCGTTTCAGTCGGTTACATCAACGAGAAGCTGTGTTGGAAGCGCAGCTGAAAGTGAAGCTGGTACGTATATCAAGCACAAGATACACGCACACGCGCCCACACAGAGGCGTAAAGGGATATGTTCCGTTGAATATATACATAGTTTCTCATACATTGAGATTTATAATACTATTTTTTTTAATTCCCAGCTGTGTTTTGGAGAGGTGTAGCGTCGAATTTGGTTACCATGTCATGAATGAGGGGCTAACAGTTGATTATTATGAGCGATACAGAAGGACAAGGAAGACCTTGAGGAGGTCTCTGCCGAACTTGACTTGGCTGATGAAGATGTTCCAGTCCCGTAAGTAGTGCTCTTCTACCAATTTACCCCTATGTCTAGAGAATCCAAACCCATGTTACCTGCAAGATGGATGGTATTATAAGTGGTGTTCCCCGTGCTAATAAGAAAATAGATACAAAATTGGTGACTCGTTTATGTCGTTGCCTTTATCGGAAGCACAAGAGATGCTTGCTGCTTCTACAGAGAAAATTGATAAGGAAGTATCCGAAGTAGAGGAGAAGTTGGGAGCGCTAAAGGAGGAAGCACAGGAATTAAAGATTGCCCTCTATGCACGCTTTGGAAAGAGTATTAATCTGGAGACTTAAAAAAATAATTCATGGCTATGTTTATAGCACAGACTTCTATTATTAACTACCCGTTGCCTCAATATAATAAAATACACTGACCAATGCCAATTGAAAAGAAGTGAAAGCATGATCGTTGAGATATTATAATTAAAAGTTATAATAGATAAGGTCCTGCTTTAGATGGGTATCATTGGTACATTCGTTATTTCATTTAGCCCATTATCCATGAACTCTCTCCTCTTCACCTCTTGCATGGGAAAATATAGGGATGGTTGCACTGTCGTCGGCATTCATGTCTAAACATAGCGACTGCTCTTTTCTTCGGTGTTCAAGGCATTTCTACCATGTATCCCTGCAGTAGCATTAGACGTGTAATCAATGGCAAAATACAACTGGGACTAGATATTATAAGGTGTGGTCCTATTGGGAGTATTCATATAATATTTGCGATCGTCATCTTGGAGATATTGCTCTTTGGGCACGTGCTGTTGGCTGTCTCCGGTGGGCGGCAGGAAGAGTTGATCCCATTGGGAGGTGGGCGATCCAGTCGTGAAGCGTCTTGGCCATTTGTAGAAATGGTATTCTGCTGCTGTTGCTGATGCTCAGACAATAAGCGCTGTGTTACCATTTCGACCCAAGCCCATCCTTCCCACTCTGGTGTCTGATCTTCCGGGTTGACTATATCTGAGCGGTTGCTCTCCACTGGCTCTGCCTTTAAAGGCGAATTCGGTGAGTTTGACGCAGCAGATGGAGATGCTACGCCTGGGTCTAAGGCGGAATTGGGACCAGTTGACCTCCAAACCCAGGAATTATCCATCGAACTCTGGAGATCACCCGAAACGTACGCCATTAATTCCTCATCTTCTTCGATACTCAGGGCTCTTCCGGCCTGTCGCTTGTCGACCAGGAGTTTTAAAAAGAAGGCAATGTATCGGCCTGAAGCAACATTTACCGCCCTAGCATCCCCGATTGCAGAGCAGGCTTGGATACATACCAGCGCAGCCGCGTAATCAGCTCGACATAATAACAGCAGAATGCATCGCCAAATATGCTTGCATATAACAGAAGTGGCAGCAGCAGCTAAAAGGTAGCGCCAATCATCTCCATTTGCTTTAGATGGGGTACCAGATTCGGCAGAAGTTGGTGAGCGCATGCATCGTGTTAAAATACCAGTAGTATCGCGCGCAACCGCTAAGCAGTGGTCCATGGCAGAATTTCTGGTCTCTGCTGGGCATGCAGGAGAGAGATTATGACGATGCAACACTAGTCGTGTGTTCTGTAGGATTATAACAGGAGAAAGTGACCGTGGATCGAGATATTGATTTGACTGCATGTGATAATTTGCAGGAAAGTTGTTCAAGCAGGTTCTAAAATGGCGGTCAAATAAATCCAGGGTATCACACGATATAACCAAACTTTTGAAAGCTTTAGTGAGTTGAGATACGCAGCGCATTATATGGACGATAACAAGTAATGGATTTGACTTTTGATCTGATGTCGGGTTGCCCTCTTGTATAAGTTGTTCTTCGATGGAGGAGGGAAGGCCAATGTCACAGTCATCATCGTTGATTGCAAGCGGCCGGCCAAGCTCCAAAGCACTCAGTCTACAAATTGTTAGGATATCATTTGGCTTAAAGACAAAGGTATATAGCATGAGGCTGAAAATTGTACTAACCTTTCCCACGAGTAGATTGACCACCAAACACGCTTCCTCATTTCACCATCCATAGGTTCCCACGGCCCTGACTCCATATGGAAACCAAGGTCTTGGGCGATACGTACTGCAGCACCAAGCCATACCCAACTGACTGAGTTGATATTGAGCTCGGACAAATAGATGCTCACCAGCATCGCGCCGCGAGCCTGTTCGATGGAAAAAGTATCTTCCCAAAGGTCAATCAAACCCATGCTAGTTTTGATATATTCCTTGCCTTTAGCAATCAAGTCTGCATCAAGGGAATGCAGTGATCCACACCCTAAAAGGGCAAAAAATACAGCAGCCCAACCACGCGAGACGCCTTGGAGTGTTCCCGTCTGATGTACTCTCTCATAGACGTGTAAGATGGTAGGCCAATGTAGGACCGGATATAGGCAATGGACACATGAGAAGTAATGCCGCATCAAAACATGTGCAATATTTGTCGGTGGGAGGGGAGGCGCATCTGTGCCTAGAACAGGTTGTAGTCGGAGAAAGTAGGGAGTCTGTGGGAAATGAAGAAGGCCCTGCCCGTATACTCGCATATTAGAACATACACGAGAGAAGTCGTAATTCACATTCGGAGTATTAAGACGAAGGGGTTGAGCCCCTATATGCGGAATTGTTGGAATATCGTCATTGACATCAGAATCGGATCCCATAAGGCTAGCAGCCTTTGGGGCCCCAGAGCGTAATTGCTGTAATTGAAGTTTTGCTTGAGCGAGCTGCCTCTCAAGATCTTGAACTTGTCTTTGAGCACAATTAGAGAAAAGGAAGAGTGACATAAGGGTCATAATAGTTACTAACTTAATAGATGACATGCGCCGGTTCGTTTCTTTTGTAAAAAGGCACCTGACATTGCGATTTGAGCATTCCGTACAGCTCGACGAATCCGAAGCATCACACTTTTTCGATCATTAGTGCCCATTATGTCGATTATACCATAATATAATAATATAGTACTATCTTCTTACCTTTACTTTTCTTTCACGGCAAGCATCACAGCTGGGGTCCTTTCTCCGTTGCCTGTAAGCGCGCTTATGTGATTGCTGAGGAAGGGGAGGGGCTATGTGGCTTGCGGAGCTGGAAGCGTCCGACATCGAACCGTTATGGAGAGGGCTGAGCAACAAGCCGGGCCGCTCGCCATGTTGCATTTGCGGATAGTCATACTGTGGATGATATGTGTTGCTCATAGGCATCTGCTGGTTATGCGGAGCAGAGGTGTAGATAAGATTAGATATCTTGAGCCCGTTGCCAGGGCCACGGTGAGATGTAGAGCCACAACCCGGTTCTGATGGAGGTCGCTGAGCAGTCGTTGACGTAGAGCTGATGGAGGAGACAGGTGATGAAGCGTAGTAACCACCCTGCTGGTTCCGCGGAGGTGGAAGAGGGTATTGTTGTCTCTGCATTCTGAAAGTTCGAATGCAGAGTCACAAATGTCAGCTATATAGTGGCTTTGTCAAGTCAGAGCCCTGTAGCATTCCGTCTACTATCTTTTAAAATCCAATGAAGTCTCGAAAGATAGCAGCCATCCAAATCCGGATGTTTTTGACTCGATGTGAAATATGCGTGTTTGTATAAGTTGTGATGCCCGATGGTTTTTGTTCCGGGGCACGACAGGGAGCGGCCTTATTGCCGACGGCCTAGAGTATATATATGGACAGGCTGAAGTCAATTCGCGGGGTTCAAATGCCTCATCATATCGGATGATGTTCCAGAAAAGCGTTTGCGCGCCGATATATGATACCAATGCACCCCACAGTGAGAAATCTTCCGACCAGCTGGAAAGAGTGCCGAGGGTAATAATCGTAGATCTCACGAGATTTCCTGTTGTGTGGCTCGTGGGTATCAAACCCCGTTCCTGATTTTAAAACTCAAAGAGCGAACTTCAACCCAAGGCAAAAGCTATCAGCTGCCTCAAAGACAACGCTAACCCAAGCTGTGTGTATTTTATTTTATTTTATTTTTTTTTTCGGGTGAAGGGAGCAAAAGAGGATTCGAGAGCTACCTTTCCGTGTCTCACGGGCAGACGGTGGTGGAAACTTGCGAGGGAAGGCTCCAGAGCTGATATAACTAGCGCCCAACAGGAGAATGGGTCAGGGAAAAGGGAAAAGCTGGGGTTAGAACAGAGATGGTTGGTGTCGATTAAAACCTGGGACCATCTGCCTGTTACATACTGCACATGCGGCTGTCAGTTCCACAAGCAAAGGAGGCGGACGGCTAGACTGCGAGGAATCCAACTCTATTTGCAAAGGCTGAAGGGCAAATGCGCTTTGAACCTCGTATTATGACCAGCTTGAAACGATTTGCTACGGAGCACTTGAGTGACATTTTGATAGAAATCATGGGCTCCATCTTTCTCGCTTGGTCTGCGCCTGGACCCTACTAAGTGATAGGAATGTTGGCCAAAAATGAATAAAAAAATAAAAAAAAGGCCGCACGCCGCCGAGGAGGTCACTGCCGCAACCGCAAGTGAGCAGATGTATATGTACGAGCCGGGTATATTTTTCGCTTGGGCCCGAGGTTCTACAGCCATCGAGCGCGCGCTCCGGCCCCATCTTTGTCGCGGAAGACCTGGTTCGCCCCTAAAGTCCCTAAAACCCAGGCTGAGCCGAAATTAGAGCGCCCGCCAAGCGGAGCGACATCCAAGGGGGGCGCCAGGTTGGATTGGCCAGCTGCGAAGTGGTTCCGTCTCCACGCTAGTTGCGACAGTCATTTGTGGCAGTGAAACCACATGGAAACAACTCGGTGTGCCCAACCGTTTTATGCTGGGAGCGACGTGCATCTTGCTGATGGAGGGTGTTCAGATCATCGGCCGTCAGCGCCATGCAGGATGATCATCCCGTAGCGATGAAGCTCTGTCACTCGATCAACTGGCCCTTGGAGCTGCCCTCATCCGGGAATGTAGCGGAGAGCGACATATACAGGACTAATTGCTCCCTGCATGGTCGTCTATAGATGCATCTGTATATGGATGGAGTCGTGATAATAGATGGAGATGAGATTTGAACCTGGTCCCCTGCTAAATCGGATAGCAGCCGGGCCAAGGGGATCACTGCAAGCTCTACCCTAGGCTTCGAACGGATTCCAGAAGTCCATCGCTGATATTATCAGGTTTATCAGGTTGTTTGTCTTGATCTGGTGAAGTTGAAGTTGAAGTTGAACTTGAACTTCCTCACATGACGACCAGAAAAGGAAATATTGGACTTCAAGCGCTTCACAACTTCATCTTCTCTCTTTTTCTCTGCCTTCTTACCAAAACACACATCTATCTACAAGCTTGCACAAAAGTGCTTGCTAGCTGATGCAGAATACCCGGACAAAGGAATAATACGGGGTACGGAGTAAAAGAGCCTACCATTCTCCTATTCCAATATTTTACAAATCATACACGCCGGCGATGGTTTGGATCCATGATCGACGGCAGAGCTTGCTAACTAACTATCATCGCATCGTTTTGTGAATAGTGCAGCGATTGAGATTACCTACTATGTATGAGTCCGCCAAAGTCTATTCTCCTTTCCTGGAGAGACAGTTCCACGGAAAAGAGAGACTAATATAGTTCTGGCAAAGCTTCGCCTGCGCTGAAACGAGCCGTGAAGAAAATCAGTGTCGAGAGGCCAGCTGGTTTTCCGTCCAATTGGAGACTCCCTGTTGCTGGCCTGGTTCACCAGTCTGATAACTGCATTTGTTCGTTTGTCCATTGCCTCCCATCTTGCTATTGGACAGGTCCGCCCATCATCCAGGGCTATCGCCCACTAACGCTTTCAATCCTCCACAATCCAAAGTTTGTGGCCCATGGAAGAGGACAGCAGATTGCATGACTAGGGGCTGGCGCCAGTGAGATCGAAAAACCCGGCTAAAATGGAAATTGGCGACGATGTAAAATTTCCCTTTTTAACCGATCGCAGGACCAAACCCATGTTCACTCCTCGGCCACACTATTATATGCCTACATATATTGGATACTTACATGATGTAATGCAACCTCTTCCAAATAGAATATACCTAAATATACATGCGCAACCAGAAGGAGTCTCCACCATCCAACAAACAAACTTTGCCCCAGGGCCTGGGGAAAGGTTTAATATTAACACACCTTGTTGCCACCAAATTCATAAATCCCATCTTGGCGCATTTTCGGTTACGCTCCGAGAAGCATTTTTCATTCTCGCCAGCATTTCCTATACGAGGGCGAGTGTATGCCGCTCCCCGCTTCGGAAATATACATTCTTCGTTCGAAAACAAAGCATCATCTGTTAGCTTTCTCTAAGCTTGTATGGAACTTCGGCTTCCAGTCTTGGCGATAACGGTCAAGGAGATCCGAGAAGGTGGACCATCGACGGCGAGTTCCCAGTTACGAAGTATATACGAAGCACAATCGTCTCTCGTCTCACATGTGTAACTCCTAGTAGTGAACCAGGGACCTACGTATATACCCAGGCTTGCTGATTCTGGTGTGTCGTGGGAGTGGCGTGAAAAGACTTCCCGCTCTCGAGGCCCGTGCTCGTTTATCCGGCTTCCAAATCCCAATCTAAACAATTTCAGGGACAACTCTGCTAGATTTGCGAGAATGCCAGTGAAAAAAATATCATGTACAGAGTATATACACATACATATACACATAGTCAGGGAAAGGAAAACCTTCGACCCATGCTTCTACTGAGTACCTTGTTATAATTTGCGATGGGGTGATGGCGCTGTCACCAGGATGGCGCCGCTCGGATTTCATACGCTTAGGCATGACTTTCCATGCATATACGGGTACATTTTTTATATTATTGCCCCCTCTTCAACCCCTCCCATGTGAATTCATCGCCAGCTAATTTATATGGTACAGCAAAAGGTTGCGTACTATCAAGATTCCGCATACATGTATACAGACAGCTCCTTGTCCTTACATTTGCTAACTACTGCATCTCCTACATAACTATAGTAGACACAAGACAGGGTTGTGATGGCTTTCCGGAATGGAGAATCAGTATGGCTTCGTGTGCTCCGTAAAGATTGTGTCTTGCAGAACCCCATATCTCTGGTTAGACCATTCGGCATCTAACCATAAAGATCCCAGATCCCGACTTGTCTTTCGCCCTAGGATAACCTTCTTCTCCAAAATATTGGATTTAGTTCTCTCCGTGCTGATCCACTTATATTGTTGTACGAAGTATACGTATACTTGATATGCGTTATTTAACAACCTTTGCATGCGTGGAGCCTGTCTTCACATTTATCTGCATCCTCCAGACTGGTGATCAAAGCCTCAATCGAAAAAACTTGACTCAAAAGTTGCACGATTGACGATTAACTAGTGAGATTAGCTAACGCGGAAGATACCCGCTCAATAAGCCCTTAAAGTGAGACAACAGCCCAATCAGTCGTGAACGAATAACCATGTCCCGAAAAAGACATTTGGCTTCTTTCAGAAAAATTCCGTGCATATAGGCTCATTCGGGAAGTTGGGCATTCTGCCGTGCCACAGACGCACAGCATGCCCGTGGTGGGATGATCATTAGCAGAAGCAGCAGCTCGTAAGTACCAGCTTCATCACAAGCGAGCTTACGAGTCCTCATTAGGCATACAGGTATGTAGAAGGGATGCAGTGGCTCGTGATGACATCTCCGCCAGCACTATACATAGTACTTACTATGTAGTATTTAAATGATCTTTTAGTCTAACCGTATATATAGTTAAGGCATCAAATGTTGTGACACATTCCTTGTTGAAGGATCTGCACCCGTAGGGAGATATTATTGATATTATACTTCATTATAGCCTTATGCAGTACTTCCGCTAACAACGGCTAAAGATGCATTCTGGGTAGTAAACCACTTACTATTCATCAAACAAGAGACATTCCCCACCATGAAGAGTGTTAGTATGCAAGGATAGCCAACTCCACTCATTCGATATCAAGGGCTTCCGAATGGATGTCGGCCACTCCAAAGATTCCCTCATTGAACCTGTGGTAATCGGACCTAACGTAGTCATTGGCCAGGTACAACTTCAGAGATGCATACTTCTAGAAACCCCAAAATCAAGGACATTCGTTGCCATTGTCAGTGGCGATATTACCATTGGTCATTGGTAACTAGGTGTGTGTTCCCAAGAGCATCGGGCAAAATTGTTGACAGTAATTGTTGCACCTTATATTATGCCGACCTATTTACCAACCCTTTATTCCCAGATTTTGCTATCATCATGTTAAATACTCATCCTAAACAGGGATATACAAACCGGTCTACACCAACTATTAGAACAATGCTACACCGGCCTTGATTGGCACCAAAACCCAAAGTAGTTTTGATATACCCTTTCCACCCTTTCCATAGCCGTAGTTTGGGGTCCCTGGGGAAGAATATTCAATAAAGAATGACGGTTATTGTGTTGTGATGATAATCAATAGATATAACTTTGGGTTGCGAGTAACTTGTAAGTTAACCACGACGGAGCCGCATCGACATATCTAAACTCTATCACAGCACTTGGTTTATGTTTTTTTGGATGCCGACTATGTATGCTATCATTTATCAAGCGTTAAAAAATATGGTATTGTGAGATCAATTTCATCTATTTCGTTATCATTCATCTTCACCACGATGATGAGCAAGACATCCATTAACTCCTGGTAGTTGAATAGATAAGCTGGTATGCTTATATTTAAGGATTGTGTAAGGCCAGGTTGCTATTAACGCCTCTCTTTGGCTTACTTGAACGGCAGGAAGCTGTTGGAAGTTTCTTCACCCCTAATCGTACTCAACATGGTCCAGGATTCCAGGGAGCGATGTCTTACTAGGAAGGATGGGTTTGTGGGAAAACAACAAACGTGGCCATTATTAAAGATGACTACAATGGTCCTGAAGCTGGTACTGACTGGATACCCAGTGTTTCAAAAGTGGGCGAGCGTTCTCCATAGCACAGAGAGGACGTGTCGGAGTATAGGTACAAGATAAAACGTTTGCCAGGTGAGCCTGTTGACTGACACGTTCGGGCCCAATATCGAACGGGGCTGCTTCAGCGTCTCATCACTCTTCTTCTTGCTGTAGCATCCATCTCGGGATCAGGTACAGCAGGTAGGTGGCCATGCGTCCCAGCCAGATTCTCAATATATGCCCATAACGGCTCTTGGGCATTGCCTTATCGGCCGTATCTAAAGCTCCCACCAAGTTCAGATGAACTAACTGTTTGTGCTATGCAAGTTGAAACAGGGAGCACACATCGTAGCACCCTTGGGCCTTCAGCCCTCTCGGGGTTTGACAGGTGAAAAAGGCCGTGTTCGAACCGACTATCCCCTGCACGCTAATTTCCAGTTAATGAGTTAGCGGAAACGGGAACGGAGTTCAAGTTTGCAGAACATACATCTGTATACGGAGTACCTATCCATATACTCCAAAATATACGGATATTAGTGCGGATAACATAAATTGGGTGGAGAGGACTAATAATAGCGTTATTACCCGTTGTCGGTTGAACGGAAGATACAACATTTACGACATCCATGTCCATCCCACATCGCAACATATATATTGAACCTGCGAATTGATTGCAACCAGGTAGCGGATATTTGACAATACCCACCAATTATCATGCATCTACCCAGGGCCATCGCGCCATCAATATCAAATTGAATGCAGGATCAAAAACGAGCCCAACTTTTCCGCGGCGACATATGTTACATACATGTGGCCAGCCGCATGCGAGCCCATGCCCATGGCTCGACCTGCATCAGCAGTGTACCCGCACCTGCAGTGTCTTGTTTGTCACCTTACATCCTGTAGACAGCTCATTTTTTGCCCTGGTCGAAGATGCATTTCTTACTTCAATGGATTTGCAGACGTAGAATAGGGTTAGACGGCAATATCGCGTGGGATTTTTTGGTTTCGTCGTTTTAAGTCGGTGATATGTCAGCTTAGCTGAGCCGTTGCTTCGCATATACTCGTGGTATACGGAGTACATACATATTTCATCCAGATGGGCAGCAACATCTTCGCACGTTCCATATACATCCGCCTCAAGGAGATCAAATCCAACGCTCGTTTTTCGTCATCACCAAGGTATTTCTTTTTCCCTCCCGTTCCTTGGCTGGTTTGGCTTTTTCCGCTTGATACTTGTTATGGCCGTGATGTTCCGGAAGATGCAGGATCCAGCCCTTCATTATCATTTCGTCCCGTAGTACAGCATGCACCGACATGTACGTGGTAAAAAAGGGGAAACGCCATGATGCTCTCAATGGGAGATTTAGAAGCAATACTCGGTCTGTGGAAAAGAAAACATAGACGGGATGGGGAAAGAAAAAGAGAAATAGACTCGTTTAATCCTACCAAATAAATGAAATGTTCCCTGGATCGGATCCTACTGACGTTGCTTTTCCCACTCTGCCATGATAGTATTGATCACCTTGGTCAACCCCTCAGTTTCCTCCTCGACCATCATCCCAGAGAAATCGGCGCTGCAGCCAACATAGACGGGTATATTCATTCGACGAGCCAGAATCCGGGCCGTGCGCATTGCATAATCTATGCTCGCTGGTGACGAATAGAGAGTCGAGCAGATTGTAGATTTTTGGTTTGAGTTCTGGATGTTCAGATACAACAGGAAGATCGGGGTAGGTTGTTGGTTAGTTGTGTCTTTTCTTTTTTTCTTTCACTTTTCTTAAATTTTGGAGGACATCGGGAGATTAAGGGTGATGATCGGGAGATTCCATCTCCCTCAGACCATGTAAGATCCGAGCAGATATGAGGGATGGTCGACAGCCTTGTTGCTTCCTCCCCTGCCCCACGGTGGGATACTGTGTATTGGACATTGGGCATTGGATATCGTATATTGATACGGGGAGGGCAAGTGAAAAACAAACGAGGCACACACCAACAATAGAAAAGCAAAAAAAGAAAAAAAAGAAAGGATGGGTTCATACATCAGGCATGACATAGACGAAGCTACCCATGGGCCTAGCGACGTTTGAGTCACCTATCGAGGTCGTGGTCAGGAAGATGAGCGTCGATGTAGTGAGACATGTTAGGTGTATATGGAGGTTGGTATGTGACGATTTGGGTAGGGGAAAGGACAGCTCGATAGGATTGAGAAGAGGCTGCTGAGTAGCCATGTCAGTATCTCCTGGATATCCTGCTGGAGTGACAAAAGTCAAAAAAAGTGTTCAAAAGTGTTCAAAGATGTTGAAATGTTCACAGTTGAAGTTGATAACTCGAAGATGTTGTGAAGTTGAAGTTATGAACATGTGACTGGCCGGTTTAGGTAACTTTCAACATCTCAACAGCCTTCTTTTTTACTCTTCAACACAGCGACGAGAAGGCATCCGGATGGTATGATTAGTGTGTATAATTATCTAGCGGTGCGATTGGTGAACGAGAGTGACATCTGAACTGCGATGCAATGAGCAGTCGAGAGGCGCAAGCAGCTGGTGGGTTGGAGGAGGAGGGACGGCCTCACCCGCAGCAGGAAGAAGACGTAGAAGAGCAAGAATGGAGCGGTGCGTTCGATCCGTTTGCTGACCCGGAAGAGCGGAGGGTGCTGTTCGCCTCTCTGGACTCATTCAGGTGTGTTTACGACCGCTAATAGTTATATAACTAACAGATGCTAACGGAGAATAGACAGTACCGCCGCTCAGCGCATCGAAATGTCACCCATCGAAGGCGTCAGTCGTTTTATGCTCTGCCCTCGTTGCACTGGCAGACACTCGCAGCTCCGCCGTTCAAGCTGCTTGAGACGTTCGACAAGGTCGATGCTGCCATAGATTCCAACGCCGAAGTGGCGGAAGCCATCCTCGACTCGGCACTGGAAGCCTTTCAGCTTCCCAAGCACCCGCAGACTCAGGAAGCAGAAGGGCGGGGAGACGTCAACTGGCACGACAGGGCGACTTCGTCGGATGTGAGCAAGGCCAACTCGACGATCCGCCAGCTCTACCGCGACTGGAGCGCCGGAGGTGCAGGGGAGAGAGAGTCATGCTACGGCCCGGTCATGAGAGACCTGCAGGCCGAGTTTGGCGAGAAACCTGCACCAGGCACCCGGGTGCTCATCCCCGGAGCTGGCCTGGGGAGGCTGGTGTTTGATACCGCAATGGCTGGTTCGATGCTGAAGGGAACGAGATCTCGTACCATCAACTGGTGACGAGCAGCTGGGTGCTGAACCGGACACGGCGCAAGGAGGAGTGCGCCATATATCCGTTTGTGCTGCACTTCTCTAACCTGCGGACCCGTGAGCAGCAGTTCAAGAAGGTGCTGGTTCCAGACGTCCATCCCGGTTCCGCGGTGAGAGGCTACGAGGAGGCAGAGGAGACTGCTGGGGCAACTGGCGGCAGGAAGGAGACGAAGAAGATGACGGGGACGATGAGCATGACGGCGGCTGATTTCCTGCTACTGTACAACGAGGAGTCTAACCGGGAGGCCTTCCACGCAGTAGCCACGGTCTTCTTCATCGACACGGCGCCGAATCTGATACGATACATCCAGACGGTGCATCACTGTCTACGGCCGGGCGGGATATGGACCAACGTCGGGCCGCTACTATGGCACTTTGAGGACAAGCCTGCACCCTCGTCGTCGCGTACGCAGTCTACGTCGGGCAAGGTGGTAGAAGATGCGGCTGCGTCCGCACACGCACCGGGCGACGACGACCTGGAGAAGGAGTATCAGGGCCACTCCCACGGCCACCACGGTCACAGCCACGGTCACAGCCACAGCCACAGCCATGGCCGGGGACACGGCGGTCAGGGCGAGGGTATCGGCGACCCAGGCGTCGTGGAGCTGTCGCAGGACGAGGTACTGGCCTTGATCGAGAGGATCGGCTTTACCATCGAGAAGGTAGAGGATGATATCGGGGGTTGTGGATATATACAAGATCCAGACAGCATGCTCTTCAACATGTACAAACCTGTCCATTGGATAGCCAGGAAGCGATAATCTTCTTCTCCTCCTCATCATCTCGTCTCCATCGTCTCTCTACCGTAATACATATACTAATAATACAAATAATACCAGCGTAACCCGGGGTAAACTTGGTAATACACATACGCAACACCCAAAAAGTCGCGATGCGCCAAACTTCAACTTCGGCTTCAGCTTCAACTTCTTCCTCTTTTGGCAGTTTTTCTCTCTTCTTCTTCTTCTCCTTCGAGTCTCTCTCCCATTTTTCTCCCTCGACTTGAGCCGCCACACGAAGAGAGAGAGAGAGGCGCAGTTCCACTCTACACGCACACTTCACTGGCCGCAAAATCCCCCCACCACCTCCTGCAGCGCAGCCTCGTTGCTTCGTCTCAGCCCCCAGTCAAAGTGTTGGTTGCTCGTCTTGTTTTTTTTTTTTCTCTTCCCGCCAGTCTTGCCCTTCCTCTCGCTTCTCGCCTCGACCTCCAGCAAGGAAGAAATAGAGAGAGAAGAAGAAAAGGAAAAATAAAAATAAAAAAAAATAAGGATCCTAGCCTGTTCTTCTTAATATCTTGCCCAGGGCTAAGAAAAAATAGGGACCCCGTATTATTTCTCCCCTCCTCCTCCTCCTCTTCCTCTCTCCTCCTCTTCTTCTCTCTTCCCCTTCTCTTTATATACTATATCAACTCCCGTTTTATGGATCTCATGAGCTCTCGATTCAAGTCCTTCGGTTTTGGCAACAAGCGCAAAAGCGGCTCCTCTCTCGCTCCTACAACCACCTCTACCAGCACGCCCAACGGGTCGCCCTCCCAGCCGTCGCCGCCTCCAGGCAACACATCCAACCCAAACGCCTCGTCCGCCAGTCTCCCCATGAACCCGCAGAATCATCTCGGCCGTCCGCCCAGCTACACCTACGCTCCCGGTGCCGGCAGACCTGCCAGCCCGCTCCCGCCAGGCCACCAGCACGGTCAGCAGCTCGCCCACCATCCACCGCCTCTGAATACCGGCGTGGGCGTCCCATACCCTACAGGTGGCATGTCCTCTGCCCCTCCTCCGCCGGGGTATGGTGGCTATCCGCCTCAGTCGGCCGGACAGGGCCATGGCATCCCACAGCCCCTCGCGCCCTTTCGGGGGCATACCGGAGAGCTCGACAACCAGGCGCGGAGCAAGGCACAGCTGATTGTGGGTATTGATTTTGGTACCACTTTCTCTGGCGTTGCCTATGCTTTTGCGACCAATACGGAGGCGCGAGAGGATATCATCACCGAGTGGCCGGGTGCTGGCACACATACCAAACAAAAGGTAGCCATTATAACATACTTATACACGATTCTAATGCTAATGAGTTATTAGATACCTACAGTGCTATACTACGACCAGTATCAAAAGGTCGTGGGTTGGGGGCCTGATATTGCCGATGCTCTCGCTCCCACCGGATACCCAAAAGCAGGCGTACAAAAGGTAGAATGGTTCAAGCTACAGCTCATGTCTTCCGGCGGAAATACCTACATCGACCCCATAAACCTCCCCCCTCTACCGCCAGGGAAATCGGAAATCGATGTTGCGGCTGACTACCTCTTCCATCTACGCGGTGCCATGCGAAACCAGCTCCAGAAGACGCTGGGTGAGGTATTTAACCGTGAAGAACGCAACATCCGCTACTTCTTGACTGTCCCCGCCATCTGGAACGACGCTGGTAAGGCCGCGACTCGTGCTGCCGCCATCCAGGCCGGTTTCCTGCGCGATGAAAACGATAATCGTCTCACCCTGATCACCGAACCAGAGGCTGCCGCCATGTTCTGTGCAAAGACTGGTCTCCTCAACCTCAAGATCCATGATGCGATCCTCATCGTCGACTGTGGTGGTGGAACCGTCGATCTCATCGCCTACGAAGTTGATGAGGAGACCCCATTCAGCGTCTGCGAGTGTACGGCCGGTTCTGGTGACAGCTGTGGTTCCACCGCCCTCAATCGTAATTTCAGTAACATCCTGCGGGCAAAGATCAGAAAGATGAAGCTGCCTGATGGCTCGCGCACGGCCGGAAAGGTATATGCCAAGTGTATCATGGATTTTGAGAACAGAATCAAGGCCGATTTCAGGAATAACGGGCAAAAGTGGGCCGTTGACGTAGGTATCGAGGCTGACTTCCCGGAGGCCGGCATTGAGGAAGGTTACATGACCTTTACCAACGAGGAGATCCTGCAATGTTTCGAGCCCGTGGTCAATCGTATTTTGGAGCTGGTTAGGAACCAGATCATTGCCATCCAGGCACAGAACAGGCCATTGCAAGTGAGTAAACTAAAATGTTCAGTTTTTCGTCATATTCTAATAACGTTATGTATAGAACGTCCTTGTCGTCGGTGGATTCGGTGCATCGGAATATCTCTTCCAGCAAATAAAACTTCATGTCCCCCCACAGTACCAGTCCAAGGTCGTCCGCCCCATGGACTCCGTTGCCGCCATCGTAAAGGGAGCTGTAACAGCCGGTATTACCGAGCGTGTTGTTACCTCCCGTGTGGCCCGTAGACATTACCTAATGGCCACACTGCAGCCGTTCAAGGAGGGCCATCACCCCGAGCAATACCGCGTCCCGTCTCTTGACGGGAAGGACAGATGCAAATACACACGCCAGATATTCGTGCAAAAGGGTGAACGTATCAAGAACGGCGAACCTGTCAAGGTCAGCTTCTTCAGACAGGTAGCGCCCGGTGCGACACTGATGTATGAGGATATCCTATACGCCTGCGACGAGGATGTCTGTCCGGAATATACCAAGGATCCACGTAAGATTCCCCTCCCCCTTTTCTAAGATTCATTCCTTTCCATAACACCTAACAGTAAACTAACTGTCGGTTCGATGTATAGGAATCAAGGAAGTTGTCACTCTCACGTCCGACTTGTCTCGCAAAAACCTAGAAAAGGACTTTGAGCGTATGGACACGCCCCAGGGTACTTTCTATCGTGTCTACTTCGACATTTACCTAACACTGGACGGAAGTGAGTTCAACGCCGAACTCGTCTGCCAGGGAGAAGTTATGGGACGTTGTTCAGCAAGATTCCGATAGTTAGGTACTTTGGTATTCCCATCGACCTCTCCCTTCCTCCCTCCCTACCTCAGTCATGCAAGAGGACAACCCAAAAAAAGCCGATGAAAACAAATAAATCGAAAGAGAGGGTAGTTCTAAGCAAAAAAATTACCTCGAGAGATGGAGAAAGGAGACAGGAGCTTCGGTCCCACCCCTTTCCCCCCGTCGAATTACGCCTTGGTTTATTGGCCTTGACTTTTATCCGTGATAGATTTCTTTTCTTTTCTTTTTCTCTACCTACCCTTCATGCCTTTCTTTTACCCATTGTTGAGTTGGTGCCGGTTTATTCTACCTTGCTCATACTCACGCAGCTTCAGCACACACACACAGCATTCACGCCATCTACGATATCTACAGAAACATCACAGCATACTAACGCACGCTCGACCTGCTCTGCTCTGCTAAGTAATATAGCCAGCCTTGCTCTACCATTTTATATACCCCCGCCTACCTACCCCTTGATCCGACTGGCCCAGCATATCTTTATCGTTAGCTAAATACCAAATAAAAACATCGTTCTTCTTCTACTCCGTATCACTCCTTATGTGGCTGACTAGTTGCCTGTCTGCCTTACTGACAGACCGCTCCCGTTTCCTTTTCTTATTCCTGTTGTTTGCTACTGTACAAAAGAAAAGACCAGCTCTTACCCGAAAGTAAAGTAATGAGGAAAGAAGAAAAGAAGCCCAATGCTCTTATTCCACTGACGATCATACGATCTTTACATAAATCGCTGGGCATATCCTTTTTTCTTCACTTTTCTTTCTTTCCCTCCCCGAACAGCCAGATGGATATACAAGGATAGGCCTGACAGGCTAACATGCTGACGGGCCAGCGGGAAAAGCAAAGAAAGACGAATGCTGCAGATGCAGAATCGACCAGTCATCCGCCTCCATGTCGCTTTATCCCTGCATTAAGCATGAAGCGTGAAGATAAAGAGGAGGCTGTGCAAGTTAGAGAGCCCCCTGGGATTGACTTTATCTGGAGAACAGACACGCGACCTCCTCCCTTTCTCGTCTCGGTCCTCCTTTTTTGCTTCTTTGAGGTAATACGTTGCCGTGTATGTAGCTGGGATACAGTTAGGCACCCAGGCAGGTCGAATGCGCCTTTTTCCTTCTGCTTTGCTTCTCTTTTTCCACGTCGCTTTTACTCATTCGTTTTCGGAGAGGCATTTATTTAGCTGTCGCTGCGATCGTTGCATACCCGTCTCCAGGTGTTCGTTGCTCATTGCCGATGTCAAAAATATTTATTATCGGGCAACAGTGCTTGCACATCACTTGGCAGCTCTCTTCTTTGCCTTCTCGGTGCGAAATAGATCCTTTCTCGGTGAAGATGGATTGGGCAAAAGCTCACTTGACCACCTGGCATGGCACAACGCAGTGGCTTGCAGCTAGCGACTAGGGGGCTAGCTGGAAAAGTTGCAGCCACGGCTACCGCGGTAAACCAGTCGCATAAAACACCGCAATATGGAGAAAAACATAACTTTATGGATCCTGGACTGTGCTTATGGATGTTCTCCGCTCAAAGCATGTAGATGGTCACTTGTGAGGATGCTTTTCATGTTCAATTCATGCAGTACGAGGCGCAGCGCTGGACAGGGGGATGGAATCACTCGGAGCACAAATTGCGAAGGAGAAATAACGAGAATCGACCTGTTTGTGCCTTTGTGATTCTGCTCAGCCGGCTATCTCATCTGCGAGAAACGGGAGGTCCATTCAGCTGTCATAGGTAGGCTCGTTGGCTACGAGAAGCCACTTATCCCCTGATCCCCTGCAAGGCGTTTTCGCTCCCTGTCCGCCACTTCTAGCCACTTTGTAAAAAAGCAAAGGGATAAAACGATTGGAGTGTATCGTGGGGGTTTTTCACCGAGCGCCAGAATGTCGAAAGGTTGACCGACTGAATGACCTTTCCTCCACTACTCCACCGTCCAACGGTCCAGACGGTTTTGTCTGCCAGCGAACCCCTGCTTGGAGTTTGTCCAACGAGGGCCCAGAGGTGACATTCAGCTCGTCTTTGCATACTGGCCAAGTTGGAGGAGGACAGACTGAATTGAAAACACTTGCAGGAATGACAGTTGACGAAAAAGCAACGAACAACCAGGGAGAAAAAGCCAAATCATACTTCGGCCTACTTCGAATTCATACTTCACGGTTTTACGAGGTCGAGGAAACCATTGTGGATGGGATGAGATTCATTCTCTCCTTTCTTCGACGTTGTGCTCTCGATTTGCGCTTCGTACTTATTACAAGCCACATCGGTTAGTAGGTAGGGAGGCAAAGGCTGGTGACAAGCAAACAGCCGCCCTCTGCGCAGAAATAATTAGTGCTAGTCAATAATAGCCCTTCTGATATAACACAGGGATCTCTGTCGCGGGGGTGGGTACGGACTAAAAGTCAACCATCGACATGGAACGCTGCTTGGCCGTTGTCGCACCTCAAAAGAGCATAAAAAATGCAAGTGTATATATTTATAGGCGTAGCTCCTCGGTATAATCGGCTAAATTGGTAATAGCTGCTGTCACGAGCATAGCAGGCTGCTGGGGCAAGAGGGCGCATAGATCTATCCAAGTCGTCAGCGTTGTATCAATTCCATCATCGGTGAGCTCCCCGTTTCATATACTTCATCAAAGAGGATGGAATAGCCAGGGTGGAATCGAAAGATCGCGTGGCCTTCTTCCATCCCGAAGTGAGTAAGAAAAAGAAAAGAAAAAAGCAAAAAGGAGCAATTCAGTCATACAGACTATTTTACATACTTGAGTGTTATTTGCGTACCTAATGCCGTTTCCACGCCGTATTCAAACGCCCTTGATGGCATATCTCTCCGTAGTCGGCGTCACAAAGCCATTCAATCAGCGGTCTCTCAACCACTCATTCCGGCCCTCTCCAGCTGCTGTGAGCCCAGGGAAATTTGGTCGGCGCACGGACAAGGACAGGCGATCTGAAGCCGTGGGCCATGGACCATGGATTAAGGATGATGGACTGTGAAAAAGCATGAGTTTAGTTAGCGGTGGAACCCCCTTTACCTTCGCGCGATTGCCTGCAGGAAAATAAAAACAACTTATCCACACCCAAGGCATATGTTTTATGGATGGCTTGGGAGAAGAGAGGGGATAGGGTAATGGTTTGATGCTTTTTTCTTCTTGTCATCTCCAAGGGTTGAGCTTGTGAATGATCGTATGTCTGCTCGTAGACCCAGCCCAAGTGCTTGTCTCACATTCACGAATAGGGATCGTTGGCGGATTTTTCATTGCTTCGGTGGCTCAGCTCGCTATCAATGGGGCCGACACTGTTCAGTGTGTGACTGGACTGGGCTATATTGACTGAGACTTCCGGGACTTTTGCTCCTTGCTGGAATAAAATCCCTTCAGGAATCCTGTTTCCTCTTCTTTTATTTTCTTTCTCTGTTGGCCGTAAGAAATGGATTTCGCTTTAAGTCCCCATATATTTCATTCTGTTCGAGCTCTTTCCTCGACCGCTTTCTTTTTGCTGCAATAACATTCATTTTTATATGGGATATTGCCCGTTGCCGTCATCCATAGAATCGTTGCCATCATGTTCATCCTCTTTAACGCCGCCTACCTGGTGGCCATCATCTGTATCACCCTGACCTGGACACACAAATTGCTCTCTCGTTCCTCATGGAGTATCCGGGATCAAAAGACCGGGAAACGTACCCAGGGAATAACTGTTCCAGTTCCAAGTTCTGTTCCAGCTCCAACTCCAGCTCCAGTGCGAGAGAAGCCGAAATATCGAATCACTATGGGCCTCAAGAGAATGGACAAGGCTGGCTGGCTTGTCGTTGATGATACCTATACCGCTAGGCATGAAGTTCGAGCAAGCCTGTTTAACACCCGGAACCGAGAGGTCTCACAGTGCCTCCCTGAAGCAAAAGGTGCATGCAGTGAGGCCCTGAAGGAGGTGTCCTCCTTCCTGTGCAAGACACACCCTGGTATGTTTGAGCTCAAAGAGTCAACATCCGGCACTGTCGTAAGAAATAAACGTATGGGAGAAGAGTTCCCCCTTGAGAACGGCAGTATTCCGCCTCTGGAAGCAGCCGCTAGGTTGGCCATGGAAGACATGACCATCCTCCTTAAGAACGACAACGGTGACCACTATGTGTACGTTAAATCTATCAAACAAATTAGCTATCGACTTTCGAAAAAGGGAGTTCAACTTGCTGATGATATTCAATATTGTAGGGCTGCAACGTCCAGTGCATTCCTTATTGGCTGGTCTGCCAATACACGCATGGGATCAACGCTGAACGAGATGCATGCACCCGTACCGCAGTGGGCTCGACAGATTGCCTTTTCCGTGAACAAGTATGCCTGCCTTGATATCTTCATATTGTCCCTTTGTTGTTCGTTTGGTTCAGTGACCGCTCATTTCATGATTCACTCCCGCTGACGTGTTGATATATAGGTTCATGGCCCGGCTAACCCCTGAATCACCCATGGAACGCTCCAGCTACTTCATCCAGGTCATCCAGCCAGACGAGCCATGGGAATCTATCCTCTTCCAACCCGAAGGCCTGCTGCAGGACCATACCAAGCCCACCCCTGAGCGTGTCCTCATCCGTCGTGAGAGGCAAACCTTCTCTCGTCTCCCCGTATCCAATGGTATCCTCTTCACGGTCAAAACAACGGTCTCGTTCCTGCAGGATCTGCCCCTTGCCGAGCTTCAACTGCTGGCCAAGGACTTCGAGAGCTGGCCGGAAGACATGGCAGCGTACAAAGGTCGTTCTCATTGGGGAGAAACAATCCTGAGCTTCTGCCAGGCAAAGGAAGCTATGACGTAGCTTGCTGACAAAGCAGGCATTTTTATAGTCTTTTTTTTTTCTTAGGCTGGACAGTTGGACATTTTGATATCCATGGTATACCATGTTTCTTGGATGGCTTTTTCTTCTTTCATTGGCATGGGATGGGAAAGGGGCATGTATCATCAGAGGAAGGGTGGGTGGTATTTTGAACTTGATTTTTTTTATCATAAAGGCTCTGTCAACTAGAACTTTGCATTGCTAGTTCAACAGAAATGAGTAGTTGGGAGGAAGCCCATATAAACAATTATATTTGCATGAAGAGAAGAAGAAAAGATACGTACAAAACCGAATTAAAAAAAACCTCTATATATGTAATTGCGGGGAAAGAGACGCCCTATAAGTAACAAGAAAAGAAGGGTACCCGTGCCACATGCGTATCCTCCATTTAAAGGCGTGTAGCACGGTAAAGAGAAAAATCACAGTCGACTGGAATTATAGTTTGCTGCTGCTTGGGGGCTTGTCTTGCTTAAGTCGAACGACTCCCTGCGTCAAATGGTCAGCCGTCTTGTCTAGGAGCTTGCAAGGGTGTTTCGAGGGTTGAGGGAAGGGAGGAAAAAAAGAAATATATCAAAGGGGATTAGGATTTTTTATTTTTTCAATTACCTCTTGCACGCATGTCGCGATCAGGGTGCCATCTTGAGCCCACATCTGCTGCAGGACAAGGCCTCGGCCGGCCCCAGCCCATGGAGTCCTCATCTCTGCGAATATCCATTCGTCTGCACGGAACTTCCGCCTGTCGTGGAAATATATCGTGTGATCCAGACTGACCATCATGCCTATTTCCATATTGGGGTCGGCTGAAGTCTGTTTTGATAGCTTTAACTCCTGTTCCTCTTGCTCCGCTAGATCCTGAAGGTATTTTTTGACTAGCTCATCTTCAACGCCCGTATCCTTCTTGAGGGCTGCAGCAGCCTTATCTATAGCACCCGGCGACGAAAAGCGGCGGATATTGTGAACCTTAGACACGGTGCCGATGAAGTAGCTATCCGACATGTAAGCTAAGGCCGTTAGATGGGCCTGTCTGCCACCTTCTGCAGATATGGTGCCTCGAGCCTTGTTAAATAGTTGCAAGGACCTGTCCGCAGCGTGGGGGGAATCTCCTATTTGCTCGAACCCATGTCATTAGCCACAAGCACGCGCTATTATTATTTTTTATACATCCACCACTTTTTTAATAAGAATTATTATGCATATAATCTGCGTGCTTCCCGGATGCTTACGTACTATTCGTCATGCCAACCTGTCTAGACTCGAACGGGCCTCGACCTCGGCCAAATCCCTCTGGCTGCTTTGGCAGGGGAACATCCGGCTTCTTCCTGGTATGTTTGATCTGCTTCTCTCCTCCGCTTCCTTCACGGTCAAAACTTAGGGTTGTGGTAAATATGGGCCGTCCCTGCTGTCGAGCTTGGACTGTTCGGGTTGCAAAACTCCGTCCATCACGAACTCGCTCAACATGGTATAGAACCGGTAATTGTGAGTCTCCAGACAGGACAAAGTAGCAGTGCATACTATGAGGGTAGAAATCCGGCGGTACCGTCCTCTGGGCGGCGGAAAGGCATTGGGCTATGGCGGCGCCACCGTAGATACCTCGAGCGCCTGGAGGGTGCCAGAGCGGCCTGGTATTCGTGAAGACATCCTAGTAAGATAATGTCCGTTAATCAATCGTGTCCTTTTCCCAAGAACAGATGCTGCACATACCGGTCCGATATCTGTCACTGGCGTGAGCTCGAGGACGTTCTCAATCTGCGACTTTGAAGGATCATGGGGAGGGGCCTCGAATATAGTTGCACCCATCTTAAGCCGCCTTGCACTCTTTCTTTCCAGTTCTTTTCAGGTTGAAACTCCAAGATGGGACGAAAACCTCATCGAGAAACCCTCCACCGAGCGAGAAGCTCGATATTTATTCTTGAACCTGCTAAAAATCGCTGCTTCGGAGCCGGCCTTGTGAATCTTTCTCCTTTTTTGCGCCATCAAAAGTTCAAGCCGAGGTTCATCTAGCTTATATAAGCACAGAGAATAAACTAGTCACGTGGTTGTTTAGCGCTTCTCGCGTTTATTTTATTTTTTTTATTTTCGACAAACAAATTTGAAGATGTTAATAATAATAATAAATTAAGGATCTTGAATGTTTTCAGCATCTTATATATAGTGTGAAGCTGCGTTTTGATGATATCTTGGTATACATGGATGACGATACAAGCATGAGGGCTAAGGTGGAGGGCGACCAAATGTTTTACTCATTCCAGCACCAGAACCAACATGCTCTATGGACGAACGCAGCCCTTCGTATTCAAACGGCCATAAAAGCACCGGTTTCTTCTCGTAAGAAGCCTCCATATCATTGATACTGATAGAGAGGCTGAAGAGGGACTGCTAGGTCATAGAGCTGATCGACTCAGCGATGTGTTTGAGGACCTACCAAGTGGATGTGAAGATATCGGAATCTGGGACCTTGCTCCCTTACCCCTGGTTCAGAATCTAGGGTGCATATGTCTGCGGTCCATCTAGATGATTACTTTGGCTAAGCTCTGCAGAAATCACCAATACATAAGTAACAGAAAGTGTTGTTCTCACATCTACGTGTGTAGAATGATATATGATGGCCACTGAAGCTCCTTCCAACTGTTCCTTCTAGAAAGGCTCGATGAAGCTTTCGTAAAGGCAATCAATGAGACTCTCCTTGGGCCGACAGGACGTTGGAGTTGGTAGAGAGTCGAGTAGAAGACAAAAGCGATGGCGAAGGTAGAGACAGATATCGATACATATTATAGAGTCGCAGGCTCACGAGGAATCCATGAAGCCACAGCTACCATCAAAGACCAGGTCTCGGACTTTTATGGCCATGTAGCAGAGCATACTACTATGTATACAGGCAGTCTTCGAGACGAGTTTTAACTTCCGTCCATCCATGGACCAGAAGCGACAGATGCTGTGTCCAGTCCGCTCTCCAGAAGAACTTCCATGCCAGGGGACTCTTCATACATCGAACATGTATATACTATATATTATATATACGATGTATATACGATGTCTGCTCGACAGGCTCAACAGAAAACATGGGAAAAATCGCCTCGGTTAGATGCCTGCAAGTCTCGCTCAGCCTAAATTGCGGTTCCCACACATACGCATCACCGATCGATGCCTTTCAGCCAATGGATACGACATGCTCGACGTGAGCTGGGAATCCCTGGACTTTTTTGATGTCAGTAAGACAGAGCTGGCGATGTCGGACTTGGTGGGCTGGCGGTGGACTCCGCCGATCTGCTCAAGGCCCGGAGATGGCTGGGATAGTATGGCGGTCATATATATATATCGAAATCCTGTCCTCAGACAAGCTCAAGAGCCAGACGAGCTGTGGTAGATACGAATTGACAGCTGGTCAAGATGCGCTTCTCGACTCTAGTCAGTCTCGCTGCCTGCGCGGCCGCTGCTTTGGCCTGCGACTCCTGCAGCGACCCAGGCAAGCCGGCCCAGCACAACAGACTGGTGCGTCGCATGCAGCCAGAGGCAAAGGGAGCCCTCACGAAGCCCAAGGGACCTCTCGAATGGGGTCAGCTCAACTTCCTACACACCACTGATACCCATGGCTGGCTCGAGGGACACCTGAAGGAGCGCAACTACGGCGCTGACTGGGGAGACTACGCCTCCTTCGTGAAGCATATGAGGAAGAAGGCCGACAAGCTCAAAGTCGACCTGCTCCTCATTGACTGCGGTATGCTCTTTTTCCTTCTTATAGCTGCCGCTTTATAACTGATCATGGACAAGGTGACATGCACGATGGAAACGGGTTGAGCGACTCGACTTCGCCCAACGGAGTCATCTCCAACGAGATATTCTCTCGCATCGACTACGACCTGCTGAGCATTGGGAACCATGAGCTCTACGTGACGGATGTTGCCTACGAGACGTTTGCAAACTTCTCCAAGGCCTACGGCGAGAGATACGTGACCAGCAACGTCCAGATCATCGACAAGAAGACGGGCAAGTACGAATACATCGGCCAAAAGTACCGCTACTTCACGACCCAGCATGGCCTCAAGATCATGGCCTTTGGCGTGCTCTTCGAATTCACCGGAAACTCCAACGTCTCCAAGGTTATCAAAGCTGCAGACCTTGTCCAGGAGTCCTGGTTCATCGACGCCGTCAAGACGCCCAAGCCAGTCGACCTCTTCATCATCTTCGGGCACACGCCTGCCCGCACCGATGACAAGTTCCCAGCTCTCCGTATCTTGCGCCAGAAGATCCAGGAGCTTCGTCCCGGTGTCCCCATCCAGGCCTTTGGCGGCCACAACCATGTCAGAGACTTTGTCGTCTACGATGAAACCTCCACCGCTCTGGGATCCGGACGATACTGCGAGACCCTCGGATGGCTGTCCATGACCGGAATCAAGTCTCGTACCTACAGAGGCAGCATGAAGCCAAAGGGCGTCCCCAACCCGACTCGACGGGCCATCAAGGGCAATGCCACCGATTCTTCTTCTTCCACCGAATCTCACCCTCGCCCGCCCAAGGGACTGGACCTCCGTTATGCTCGCCGTTACCTAGACTGGAACCGCTTGACCTTTGCCTACCATGCCTCCAAGTCCCAGGACAGGCAGTTCGATACCCTCCCGGGCCAGCGTATCACCCACGATATCACCGATGCCCGTAAGGAACTCAACACGTCCACCGTTCTCGGATGCGTCCCGGAGACCTACTGCATGTCCTGCCTCCCCTTCGAGGACAAGAACAACATCTACCAGGTCGTCATCGACATGCTGTCCAAGGTCGTCGTCAAGGAAGATCGAGCCGATAGGCCGAGGCTCCTCCTCCTCAACACCGGCGGTGTCCGATTCGACCTCGTCAAGGGCCCCTTCACCAAAGACGACGAATACATCGTCTACCCCTTCAAGAACCAATTCCAGTACCTGCCCGATGTACCCTATTCCATCGCCAGCCAGCTCCTGGACGCCCTGAACAAGGGGCCGTACCAGAAACGTGCGGATGAGTACACCCCCATGCTCGCTCCCCGGCTCAACGCAGATGAAGTCTGCGCCGACCCATCGCCGGAATTCATCGAGCTCCAGCGCCGTGAGGCCCCCCAGCCCTACAAGGCCTTCACCCGCCGCACCATCGACTCCTCGATGCTGTACCCCGGCTACACCACCTCCGATGACTTTGGCCTCGACGGCGACGACACGCCTCACTCCAAGATCCCATACTACAAGGTTCCCATCGACGTCCAGGCCAACGCTTCCTTCCCTACCGACGGCTCCAAACCTGAGCTCATCGATCTCGCCTTCGTAGACTTCATCGGCGCAAGTTTTGTCATTCCAGCCCTCAACAAACTTGGCGGGAAGTACTCTGCCGGCGATATCCAGCCATATAAGGACTTTGGTGAATCGAGCTTCTTGCGCGAATATGCTC
Organism: Microsporum canis CBS 113480; assembly: GCF_000151145.1. NCBI lineage: Eukaryota > Fungi > Ascomycota > Eurotiomycetes > Onygenales > Arthrodermataceae > Microsporum > Microsporum canis. The sequence goes on along the minus strand of NW_003299164.1, from coordinate 1,092,855 downwards.
TCAAGTTCTGGCAGAAAGGCTTGCCTGACTGCCCTACTTCCTAGGTGCAGACGTTTTCTTTAGTATGGAGTGTCGGAGGATCTTTAACTGTTAAATATCTAATAGCTGGTTATTAATCATATACATAGATATATATATATATATATATATATATATATTAGTTTACTACCAAGTCCCAGACGAGGCTCATACCATGTATATAACTAGCGCAATACTCTGGTTGAGCAGAAGAAAAATGAAGCCACAAAACTCAAACATCACAATAAAGCATCACAACACAAACTGCCTCCCTCTGCAACCATTTAGCAAAAAAAGAGAAGAAGAGCCAGACCGAAAGACAGGCTGACTGACAAAGACTTGGAGCAAGATGTGGCATCGCCCGGAATCGAACCGGGACCAACTCGGCTTTGCTGTGTCCACAACGAGTTATCATGACCATTAGACTACGACACCAGGCGGATGCTGCAGATGCTACGGCCGCTTCAGGATGAGGCTCGAGGTGAAGATACGAATACGGAGGGGTTCTTCACAATGTGAGTGTTACTGTCATCTTGTCTCCAAATCACGTCCCATGGCTGGCATATTAATACGATTACTAGAACTCGGTATATACACAGTACATGCAGTTACACGGCACAAAAAGCAACCAAAAGAGAGAGAATCGAGAGACTGAGAGGCGGGGGAAGTGCCATGCCTCGTAATATATCAAAGCCAGTGTTGCCACAAACCACCAGGATAATAACTACTATGTATGAGAGAAAGAAAGGCGTGGCGTCGAAGCGACGGTGGTTGGCAAGCCACGTCCATCACTGTTCTATCTTGCCGCCAGGGAGTTCAAAGTAGAACTTGTTGTACTTCTCTGGATGATAAGAGGAAAAGTAGTCCATATACAGCAGCTCTTCTCGTGCCTTGGGCTTGATGGTCAGGTCAGAGAAGCTGCGCAACACTCTGCCGAGGGTGACATATAGCTCGCACTCCGCAAGTCTGGATTCCGGACACAAGGGAGAAAAAGAAAAAACATGTTAGCCCCATGCACACGGAGTTCAGACCGCCATAACTGGTAGGTTGATTGGCCGGGGATGAAATACTGCAGGGAAACGGGTGGACCGCATGAAGAAATTGGGAGAGAAAAAAAGAAAGCAAGAGAATACAGGGCTTTGGTAAAACTTACTGCATGCCAACGCAGGCGCGGGATCCTTTGCTAAATGCCACAAGATACCTTTCGAGTTCGATGCTGGCGGCCGGATCTAGCCAACGCGAGGGATCAAACTTGTCTGGGTCAGGGAAGATGTCTTGATTTCGATGCATGGTCCACGAACTCATGCCCACAATCGTCTAGGTAAACAGGAGGTTGGCTATCCATCTACATAATAGTACTGCTGAAAAGGGACTGGGGCTGGGGAGGTACGGAGTACTTACGCCGGCCGGTACTTCATATCCATCGAACTCGGCTCCGGGCTCTGGGACGACTCTCGGAAGGCGTCCAACAACTCCGAACGACAAGCTAACAATATAATACCCTGTCAGTCATTGTCTTGGAAGAGATGACGAGCTTGGATCAAAGAGTCTCGTGCTCTGTACTCTGTCACTCACCGCAAGGCTTCCTTGATGATACCGGTCTATATGGTAAATAATATCAGCAACGTTTCGCCCATGAAAAATACGTACAGGGCTATGACAAACAAAGTACGGCAATTTCTCAAGAGTGACAAAGTCGATGTCTCCATTTGGATCCGGGAATGCTTCTCGCAGTTCGGCGGTCACCGTTGCATATATATTCGGGGAGGAAACGGTGTGATATAGTGCTACCGTCATGGCATTTCCCGTCGTGTCCGCAGCGGCTGCAACAACAATATACGCTTCATCTTTCAACTGCTCAACTGTCGGGATGTCTTTCATGAACTCCGGGTTTAAGAATTGATGGAAAATAGTCAGCCGCTCCGGTTTCTCGTTTGCTTCGACCTGGCGTTTGACTCTGGCCACCTGCTCTCGGCTGCTCTGATGGAACATCAACATGCTGGTTAAGGATGGGCTGGTCAACTTTGCCATCCATAGTGGTATCCCTAGCAGGATTGGTCGCATAAAGGGAACCTGCTGGAAGAGCCAAAACATCGGACCGAATCCTCGGATCACATCGAAAAACGGTGCGCCGAAGTCATCTTTCTCAAGAAATTTATAACAGTTGTCAAAAGCATAGTCGCTGATGACATCGATTGAGATTGCTCTGAAGCCATGATGGAGATCTATACCCCCGCAAGACTCGAGCGCAGAAGATATGCGCTTCACTAGGGTTTTGGCCTTTGACTGGACAATGTCTTCAAGCTCAAGGACACGCTTTCGAGAGAAGAATGGGTTAAACGCCGCTCGCTTCATCCGGTGAATGTTGTTATCGGCAGTCGTGAAGGTTGCTTTATCCACGCCAAAGGCATCGTAGAACGGCGCACTCTTGTTATACTTGGTTCCGACATGGTAAATCTTATCATAGTTCTCCGGATTGCTTAGATGGATCTCATCGGGCGTTATTCGTACCACAGGGCCTACTCGATAACATCGTAAGCATGATTTCGATCTTATTGTATAAGTTGTATAATTTTTTTTCAGGGAACGAATCAAACGGGTGGCGCACCGTATATCTTATGGAGCTTCTCAACCTGCAGATAAAACTTCCCATCAAGTATACCATTGAAATAAAAGGAATATAGATTAGTTGCCCTGGCCAGGAACGGCCCGGGAATATGTGCCAATGGATGGAAGGCGATCCGATATATAACAACAGCTGTATACCAGAGGAGAATGCCCAGTCCTCCAGCTGTGGCAAGGGTCGCGAGAGACGAAGGATCAGTCAAATAACCAGTAAAGCCAGCCATGGTTCTTCCCAAGAACGTTAAGATATAGCCTGTCTCTGGGGGACCAAAAAGAGATCAGTCATTAATACATCAAGGCCATATGCAGTATTATATAAATAGGGAGCAAGACGAGACTAAAACTGTCAAGCTGGCCCGCAATTTATACTCCTCCGTATATACATATTAAGAGCCAACCACCCCGTCACAAGTAACGATATCGAACCTTAAAAAGCCACCTGGACATGTAAGTACACGAGAGAGCTGGTGGGCTTGAGATACAGTCCTGTTGTGGAGTGGAACTCAACCCGGCGAGCAAAGGAGAAATGGGCGAGATATCCACAGCCCCTGAAGGTGCTAGATCAGCAGTTTTTGCACCAGGGTAACAGGTGAACTGTCGAAATTTGGCCACCTGGCTTGGTATCTACTATCTATAGTTAGTTAGAGTAAATGATACGACTGGAATTTGTGATTCTGCACTCCATAGCCAGGCTTCACTACTCCGTATTTAAAATCCGCGCTTGTCACACACATGAACATTGGTTGGCTACCAACACATGGTTTCAATTCAGATATGGGCTAAGCAGTAGCATCGGGAAAACCGTGGGGGGTTCGGTAGACGTCATAGCAGTGTTAGGTCCTCATGATTTACTTATCGAAGCCTGTGAGAAGTGTGAATTAGCGATCTTCGGGTTTTATATGGCCTGTGCCGTACAATGTAAACAAACAAGCCTCCCAGCATATATTAGTACAGTTAAGTACGGAAGTATTTGTGAAATTATTACTTTTGAGTTGTACGGCGGATATACGTTCATGTTCTGGTTCCTTTATCCTCAAACGTATCGTTTGTAGTAAGTAACCTCTGTACGAACCAAATTACTATTATATTCATGAATAAATAGACAAATGACATACAAGAGAGCAAGTCGAACCTTGAAAACGACATTACTCTGTAGCGTAATTACAGATGTACGGAGTACTCCGCAGCGAGTCGAAAGGGGGTGTGAACTCCTTCGAGAGTGGGACTTGAGAGGAATAACATGATCCCCGGTTCGTTGATCTCCTGGTAAAAGGCTTCCCCAGGCGCTAAAAGAAAGTATATGCTGAACCTTATATGTAATGAAGAATCAAAGAGGGGTTGACTATGTAGAGTAAGGCTTTTGGCCATAGACGCTGACTCTGTGGAAATGTCAGCCTTTTGGTTCGTTGTTACGGTGCAACATCTCCGATCCGTGGGCGATTTGGGGGCAAAAAGAGTTTTTGATGCAAGCAGGGAACTTACACATAGAAGTATGCATGGGTCTTCGGGTCGCGAAGCCCGGCCCGCATCTTAGCTAAAAACATTTGGACCTCTTCGTAAGTCCACTAGAGAAGGCAGCGAAAGTTAGTATAATTTGGGCATCTCAAGGGGGGGAGAAATAATCTGAAAAAAAAAATTTTTTTTGAAGAAAATGTGGACATAATATAACTTACCTGCATGACTCTGGTCAGCAAGGCCATCGCCCAGCCTTCGATGCCCTCCTCACAATGGAGAAGATTCCACTGGCCGAGCCGTTTTATCTGTTTATCTTTCCCCCAACCTCCCACGGGAAGTTTGAATCTGGTCTCCACGACGTTTTGGAAGCCTGCCTCGCCCATATATTTTTTGGCCAAGTCAGCGATTCGAAAAGTTTTACCGATTCTTTCGCCAGCTTCTATAAACGTCCGCGACCATATCGCGAGCACATGATCATCAGTAACGGTTCCATCATCCGATCGGAATTCGATGGACATCTCTATCTGGTCAAACCATGCGCCAGGTTTCAAATGCCTGTACAACTGTTAGAGTTACACAATTAGAGCCTTCATATATTGCGATGAGTTAAATCGTACGTGAGAACTTGAGAGTAAAGTTTTGGCCAGTCTGATATTGCGCCGTAAAGGGCTCGTATGTGTATTAAATCAAAGTGGTCAACCGGAAACGTCCAATCCTCGCTCGCGTCATCAATTTCGAACCGTAGATTTGGTGGAACAAAAGAGGGTTGTATTGGAGATAGGTCAGTTCCAATTACCTCGGCGGAGGGATATTCGTCGGCAAAGTCTCTGGAGATAACCAGTTAGAAACATTCGCCCGATGTAGCCGGTAGCCATTAGAGAGCTTACATTGCCCACTAAAGGAGAGAAAGTTAGCGGCTGAATAGATGAGTTAAAGGGATCATCAAAACATACTATTCCGGTGCCAGTACCAAGATCAAGGACAGTCTGCAAAGTAATTAGTAGGGTTGCGCAACCCTTCAAATCTACTCCTCCTAGATTTTACCTGTATATTCTCGTCGATTGGTGCAAGGAGCAGTTTTCCACCTAATAAAAGAGAAAACATATGATGTCTAAACGTTTGATTAGCTTTCAATCCATTTATGACAAGTAAAAAGGTCCCAGAAACGTACGCAATATCTAATTGCTCGTTTTGTCGATCATCGTTAGGCCCCCTTCGGTACAAAGAAGTGTTAGAATATGTGCCACCGCTGAGCTCGAGGTTGTATACCATACCAGTAGGCGCCATCTTTATAGGCGTGGTATCTCCTACCATTCTCAAATCGGTATGCGCAAATATCCGTTTTTATCGACGTAGTGTCACTTGCGCTACTAAAGAATAGTAAAAGTCGAATTAGCGTGAAGAGCTACCAATACTTATATTTCAAAAGTTCCCTTACTCGTCTTCGGGGAAATCTGAATCGGAGTCATCGTCCACCTCCTAGAGGAATACAATCAGCAGGCGATACGCCAGAAAGGGCTTCCATAAAATATTTTCGGGTATACCAATGGGTTTTCGTGGGGGTTGTCAGGCTCCGACAGCTGTTGAGGTGGTGATGAAATGTGTGAAGGGCTGTGAGATTTCGATGGACTCGAATGAACAGGCGATGAAGTTGGCATCTTCAAGGATGGCGAAGAGATTGATATGAATAAATAGCCCAGAAAGCCCTATTTTTGTGATCTATAGATGTATTAAGAGGGGCTATCTTGAAGAGTTAGGCATGGGGGCATATAAATAGAGAGCTTAATAAATCCTTGAGACGCGAAGAATGAATGTGACCAGTCATTCAACCGATGTAAGGCAGAGAGCATGGCAGTTACGAAGTAAATGCAAGTGACTTACATTCCAGCAGGGAGCTTCATGTTCCACACGATATTGACGAGCTTCATGTGGTTCGGAAACTTGGCCACAGCAACCGGATGGTTGAGGATGGAAGGAAAGGGTGTGGTGTCCCCAGAAACATACAGGAAAAGTCTCTCGCAGGCTGGAAGAACAGCCAGGTCCGTTCCACTAACGGTGATAAAAGAAAAGAAAGCGGCCTGATGGTTTTCTTAGTTGTGGTGTCCAGCTGCAAGTGATTGGATTCGCCTGCGCCAAGCCCCTAGATCTAAACCAGGGTGAGGTCGCGATAATGGTAAGTGGACAGGCAAACCGCCACAGTGGTCAAGGAAACCACGAGTTAACACGGGACGGCTTCGTTCCAGTCACCAATGGGAAATATGCTGCCGAGAGAAAGGGCTCGGGATGATCCATCCTAAGGAGATAATTCGACCATGATATTCTGTTTGCCGCTGTTTGCCTCAACTAGATCTCGAGAGCATGAGTTCATGAGTCCTGCATGGCGACCGTTGGATATGTACGGAGGAGACAAGGGGCTTGCCTCTGCATTTATCGATGTTTTATCGATGGCTCCGCACACCAGCTGCGAGTGAGATGAAAGGCGTATATACTCCGTACCCCGTACTCTGGACAAAGGTCTCGCAGCGGATCCATTGTAGCCCAACCTGAACTGCGGTGAAGTCTGATTAAGGCGACATCTTTCCTTTCATTATTTCGTATCAATATCCATTGGTTATCATCCCAAAGCGTCGTCCGCTTGCCTTGGGGCCTGTAGACACTTCCCCCAGGAGTACTCCGTATATACTCCGCATGGGACTTCAGTCAATAAGAGTAAAAACCATGCTAAGATCTCATTGCTGATAGCATGTTCATCATATGATAGCCACTTAGGCGTTATCTTAAGTGCTGCAACGGCTTCTTCTCTTCCAAAATGCTCGCTTTCAATGTCTTCGTCTTGAATTCCTTTTTTGGTTGAAAAAAGATATTGAGTCACGTGTATGATGACAAAGCGTTAATATGACTAACTAAGTGACTAATATAATTTCACGTGACTCGTTACCAATGACTAAGCATTTAATATATTGGCCAATCAGCGTCGAGCCCTAAAGCGCAGCCCACAAAGAGCAAAATGAGAAGAAAAAAAAGTCGCTTAAGCGAAAGTTGAATCTCTAATTCTTCCCTTCGTGAAGACAGCAGCACGACTTGGACGAACTCGCCGACCACCACCAAACGCCCACCCTTCGTCCACATATATCAACTCGTCGACTCGAGGTTATACGGTTTCCAACATGTCTGACGGGGAAGTCGAGGTCGAAACCGGCGCCTACGATGTGCTGCCCAAGGATGTCACCGCCGAGATGGGCAACATCAAGCTCTTCAACAAATGGAGCTACGAGGACATTCAGGTCCGGGATATCTCTTTGACGTACGTCTACTTTCTCTCCTGCAAGGTTTTTGCTGCGCGAGATGCGGTTCCCTCCCTCTAGTACGAGGGAAAAAGGAGAGGCATAGGGAAGGGAATTGAGTCTTGAATATGATGGGAAAATGAAACCAAGAAACATTTAAGGCGCAAACTGGATGCTGACATTTGTATTCTTACTGCGCAATATAGCGACTACATCCAGATCCGACAACCTGTTTACACTCCTCACTCCGCCGGCCGATATGCTGCTAAGCGATTCCGGAAAGCCCAATGCCCCATCATTGAGCGTCTCACCAACTCTCTCATGATGAACGGCCGAAACAACGGAAAGAAGGTCATGGCCGTCCGAATTGTTGCTCATGCTTTTGAGATCGTACGTCGTATTTTACTCATTCTCAATGAATCACCAAATTTACATATATATACACCGTTAAGGCCTGTCGACTAACCACTTCTTCAGATTCACATCATGACTGACCAAAACCCCATCCAAATCACCGTTGATGCTATCTCTAACTGCGGTCCACGAGAAGACAGCACTAGAATTGGTTCTGCCGGTACCGTCCGTCGTCAAGCCGTTGATGTCTCCCCTCTCCGCCGTGTCAACCAGGCCATCGCTCTCATCACCATTGGTGCCCGTGAAGCCTCTTTCCGCAACATTAAGACCATCTCCGAGTGTCTCGCTGATGAGCTCATCAATGCCGCCAAGGGATCCTCAAACTCGTACGCCATTAAGAAGAAGGACGAGTTGGAGCGTGTCGCCAAGAGTAACCGATAAAAATGGCAAAGAGTGCACATTTTACTTTGGGGGTTATTGCGTTTTGTTCCCTAATGTGTTGCGCATGGGTGTGTATGTGAGGCGAGGATAAAATTGTCCTTCTCTTCTATGTGGATTCGGCTCTTCATTTTGTGTGTGAAATTTGGGCCATGGGAACCATATGGTGTTTGAAGGGACAGGAAAAATCCAAGATGGATAACCTTTCTTCTAATGTAGCCGCAATGCAAACTATTATGATCTACATTTCAATAACGAGCTGTTGATTCTGTGAATTATGTTCGATCATCGATCCAGAGCTTGCAGAACTTATCGTGCCAATTGCAGTCGACCTGGATTTGCCTCATTCTCTAGACGTAGGAAAGTTTTTAACGGTCTTATTTTATGCTAGATATATTCCTTCCACCAGCGTCATTAATAACGATAAGTTCTGGTGGTGTTGGACTCCTCGAGTTAAAGGTTGGCGGAAGGCTTGTGTATCGTGAAAAATTGATAAGATAGTAAACTTTTTTTTATCTCCAAAGCCTCCAAATATCTCAACCACCACAAACACACCAACTCCCTCCATCTAACTAGTTATATCATTATGGGGAAGCGCAAGTTGGGCGCATTGGAGAAGGTCGATGCTGACCTGTTAGTGAAACTAAGCTCTCTTTCGTCGCTGTGGTTGATTCTGCAGCTTCTCCTACGGTAGCTAACATTCTCTCCAACAGAACAAATCTCCAATACAAAATTCGACGAGACCCAAAGTACGTTATATCCAGTTTAAGTGAATCTGGACTCTATCTGGATATAAAAATTTGGGAAGGCACCTGCAAATGCCATTTTTCTCCTGGCTAACCGGCTCTGCTGCGGAACAGGTCTTACGTCGAAGATTTCCGAAGCCAGCACCTTCAATATGAAAACCACCGTGAAATTTTCATGGCTGCGCCGTCTGCTGCCACTGATACCGGAATAATATCTCTGATTGACTTGATTGATTTTGTGGCGCATATTTCGGATTGCTATCCAGAAATCACGAAGGATTTTCCACAAGAATTGATTGAGATGCTTTCACTGCACCATGCAGTCTTGAGTCCGGATTTACGGGAGAAAATTGTTGGGAGCTTGGTGCTTTTGAAGCGGAAAGAGATAATTGACTCATCGACGTGAGTATATAGCTTTATCTCGCCTGCTCATCAACGGCCTGCTAACTGCGGCTCAAACAGGCTTCTGCAGACTCTGTTCCCAATTCTGGTCTCAACACCAAGCAAAACGCTACGAGCATTCCTGTTCCAGAAAATAGTTTCAGATTTGCGCTCAGCAAATGCGAAGACTACAAACCACAAACTAAATAGGACTATCCAGACCGTGCTCTTCAACTTGGTCACTTCCGACAGGTCCTCATCAAAGGCTCTGTGGTCTGTAAAAATCACTCGAGAGCTATGGAAACGCCAAATATGGACCGAATCAAAAGCTGTGGAGATTATGAAAGAAGCTGCCCTGGCTGATAACGAAAAGGTCATCATTGGCGGTGTTCGTTTCTTCCTGGGCGGTGATAAAGAGAGAGAGGAGCTTGAAGACGAGAGCAGTGATGAGGATGTAGTGGACGTCAGTAGGGTAAAACATCAAGCTACCATCAATAAGGGGTCAAAGAAGAGAGCAAAAGCTATTGAAAAAGCGAAGGCAATCGTGAAAAAGAAGGAGAAGAAGAAGAACCAGCCTCACCCATTAAATTTCTCCGCCTTACATCTTCTACACGACCCCCAAGGGTTCGCAGAGAACTTGTTCCAGAAGCACCTACAAAATACCAAGGCTAAACTGAACCTTGAACAAAAGCTACTGGTTCTGCAGCTTGTCTCTCGACTTGTTGGCCTACACAAACTTACCATCATCCAACTATACTCCTATTTCCTAAAGTATCTTACTCCAAAACAACCCTCCGTCACATCGTTCTTGGCCTCACTTGCTCAATCCTGCCATTCTCTCGTTCCTCCAGATACCCTCGAGCCCTTGATCCAAAAGATTGCAAATGAGTTCGTCTCTGAGGGATCTGCTGCCGAGGTTGCATCAGCTGGACTAAATGCCATCAGAGAAATATGTGTTCGACAGCCTCTGGCGATGAATGATACCCTTCTACAGGATCTTGTGATGTATAGAAAGAGTAAAGACAAGGGCGTCATGATGGCTGCCAAAGGACTGCTGAGCTTATATCGAGAAGTTGGCGCAGAGAAGCTGAAGAGGAGAGATCGCGGCAAAGATGCAGCTATGGGCTTGAAGGTTGGGGAGAGAAAGTCACAGCGATACGGAGAGGAGGAAGTTGGTGAGATAGAAGGCCTCGAATTGCTTGAAAAATGGAAAGAGGAAGAGAGAAGAAAGAACAGGAGAGAACAGGGTCTTCCGTCTGATGGGGAGACCGACGAAGACGAAGAGAATGAAAATGACTGGGCAGCGTGGAACATGGAGGAGGACGACAGCGACGACTCTGGAGGCTGGATTGATGTCCAGAGTGACGTTGATATTGTGTTCAGTGACTCGGAAGACGAAGGCCCAACCGCCAAGAAGGCCAAAACTGATGATGACAATGATGCTACAAAAACTGAGGGCGAAAAGGCTGCGGAAGAGACCGAGACAAAGAAGGTATCACGTCTCGCAACGAGCCGGATCCTCACGCCTGCCGATCTGGCAAAGCTTGCCGAGCTACGAGCTGCCGCCAGCGTCAATGCCTTGCTGCCCGAGAACAAGCGCAAGAGGCTACTACAGCAAGCTGCTACGAACAGACACGCTGACGATCCTCTGACTGCCGCAGAGATTGAAGGTCTCGCTGCTCTCTCGGCTGGTAAGCAGACTCGGTTAGAGAAAATCGCCCATGTCAACGAGACCAAGACGGATCGCTCGGAGTTCAAGAGCAAGCTCGCTCGTAAGAAGGAGACCAAGGACAAACTGGGCAAGAGTTCGACAAACAAAGAGAAGGCCAGAAAGAAGAATTTCCTGATGACCCTTGGCAAGGCAAAGGCGAAGGGGAAGCGAAGTCTTGTCGAGACGCGAGCCACGCTGAGAGCGCATAATGAAAGGAACAAAAGGGGAGGGAAACGAGGAAACCAGGGGTAAAAACCCGTGCTCTGGACTCTGTAGATTGGTTAATACATAGACATTCATCATCTTTATCGCCTTCTTCATCTCCATCCTCATTCTCCTACTATATAAAGTCTGCCGAAAAGGGTTAAATTGACGGGAAGAAGCGCGTCTCCTTGGCGCGTGCCGCGTTTTGACTTTCTCCCAACCTCCGACTTTTGCGACGTCACAAGAATAGGGCAACTTTTCTCTCCTTACTATTTACCTGCCACCACTATCAGCACTATCATCACTATATAATAGTCACCCCGCCTCTTATCAGAAGCTTTTCTTATCGGTCTTGGAGCTGTCGTGCAAGAGTATCACCCACAGACACCTTTATCGTCAAGCTTGGTAGCTCGAATAAGCCAGCATGGCTCCTAAAACCACTGCCGCCTCGTCGAAGAAACGGAGATACCAGGTCCCTATTACACAATACTTCTCTCCCTTGCCGCCACAGCAAACTGAAACCGAGACATGCTCACACTACAACTACAACGCTCCGACACACTCACCACACCCGGCCCTACCCCCGAGCACACAAGCGTCTCTCGTGGCAGTTGGCATGCGCGTGCGGAAAGCTGTCTCAGAAGGATATCGGACGAAAACCACAGCCAAGGCTACCTTCCACCAGCCCAAGGCCACGGGCCAGAATGAGGAACATACCCGAAGCTCAACTGCCCCTGTATATACCGAACTTATTCCTTTCAGCGGTGCGTTCAAGGTTGGGAATTATGGAGTACAGTCATTCCCCCAGCATTCTCCGGCCACATCTGAGCCAATGATGACGGGAATACAATTGGACGAAGAATCACTTCCGCCAAGCAGCCAGGAGTCCACACAATCAGTTGACTCCTTTATCTCACTTCCAAAGCCCAATCCATATAAACGTGGTTTCGAAATCGAAGAAGACGACGATGACTTTGATACTCAGGGTTCGTTCTTCTCACAGCCTACCTTCGTCCACTCACGAGCGACTTTATTACCAAGAAGTGGGAAGCACAGAACCATGAAATCGAAGGCCTCAACGCTAAAAGGGAGGCCAGAACAGGAAAATTGGGACCCTGCATTCGCTTTCGATGGCGTTGGCGTTGGCGGTGGGGATTTTGAAGACGCTGCCTTTTTGAGGAGGAGAGAAGATGTCGATGCGGACTACTTGACAACGGCAAATGAGGTGCGGATGGGTGGCATTTAACTCTTTTAATATTGTTCTTGGCCGTTTTTAACTATTAGGCTATTTTGTTACCTTATGTATCTCTATTATTGTCAGCGTGTACTTTTACGAATATGTCCGAGCCCCCAGAGCATGCAGGTTCAGCGATAGGGGATGCCTTTCGGATTTAATTAATCTTATTGCCAGATAATTTTCCAGAACATTCTGTCTGTGCATTGAATCCAAGACAATTTCAAGCCCAAGACTCTTGGATTTGCATTGGCAGCTGTAACCCAAAAAAGAAAAGGTTCCGGGCGTGTGAGTTGACAGGAGATAATCTGCATTGCATTCTGTTTAAGTTGATTTCGTCCGAATAGATGTGCAGAATTTCTACTTAGCCCCATTGCCAGGCAAAGCGGCTCAGCGGACAGTGCGGAAAGGAGAATGTTACAAGCGCTGACTTTCTTCGATGAAAAACTATTTCCTGTCTCTGTGTAAGGGTCGTCAGAAGAATCATTTTTGAAGACAAAGCCTGGAGAACTTCGAGTGCAAGACAATCTATCTCCGCCTATACGATGTATATACGATGTACTATGTAGGGCTGCGATGTTATGTTGACCAGAGCTAGCAGCCCTCTGGATATAGTACAGTTCTCCGTTCTCTATCCTCCGTGCTGCGAACGGGTCACATATTTCAACCCCTGAAATGTTTCTCGGCCTTGCGGGTGCCTGACTGGCTTGGCTGCCGGCTGGAAGGGAGCAGGCAAGGCTTCGTCCTAAGGCAAAACACAGGAGCCGGCATCGGTTTGAGATTCCCGAGGAAAAAGAGAGCGATGTATCACCGCATTCACTTGGCTGACCGAGCCCATCAGGACACGGAACGATGCAGTAATTAAAAGCTTTCATCGAAGCTTTTCAGCCTAGAAACCACGTCCAAAATTAAGAGATTTGACAAGGAAGCGCTGACGTTTTGATGGCTCGGCAGTCCTTGCATCGCATGATGCCTTGTCTTTGGAAAAGCTTCCTCGGCGGCTGATACTTCTCCCTATTTTTTTTGCACTTAACTTGCTGCTTAGTTGAAACAGGAGGATCAAGCTCGCCCTGCGCGTTGCGCTGTTAAAACACCCCTTGATACTCAAAACGCAAAGAAAGGCGGAGAGATATATCGGATCTAAGATATGGGTTAATTCGAAGGGGAGTGCCATCCAATCCGATGATAGGCGTTAGCAAGGATGTGAAGGAACATCCCTTGAAGTTTGTCCCTTTCTGCACTATGAATGGCAGATGTGTAATATCGGCATGAAAGGCTGAGATTTGCCTGACGGGGAGTTCTCGTTCGGCCTGGACAAATAGGAAGACGCCCTAAGCGACGGATGAGCAAACAATGGGTGTCTTAAAACAGAAAAACAAAAAATTATAGTAGTACATTAAAATACGTAGTCTATCAAACTCTGCAACAATTAAAATAAAAATATAAACGAATATATGCGAACCTCGCCACTCGCATAGCACTTGGCAGGGGTGCTGGTTATGTATGTACCTGGAAGACTAGGAGGCTTGTAAGTCATGCACTCCTGCAACCCGAACAGGGACGCCTGCGTCCTATTCGTATCGTGGCTGAACGAAAGCACCTTGCCGTATCGAGGCAGCGGTTGATCACACCCCGTGTTTCCCCGTCTAATTTGGTGTATAGCCCTAGAAGCGTGGCTTCATGTTCTCGCACCCAATATCATGCGCCGCAATCTCCATTAAATTTCTCAGACCAGGGGAGTTTTGTGTGTAGCGAGAGTTGAACTTGACGACCTTTTTGAGGGCATTGAAAGATGATACATCAATGGAGAGTGGTGCAGCACTAAGGTACCAGGCTACGTTGCTGCTGCATGGTGGTGTCGTAAGTGATCCGTTATAAGTGAAGATATCGTGGGTATGAAGATGTCCAAGGACTTGAGAGAAATCCAGCCGCCTTGTCTTTGTAATTGTTCCAGGGGTGGTAATCTTATGCAAGCACGAAAGCACCTGCTTCAATAGTGGAGTACAACGTCCGTAAGGGGATAACTCCACAAAGAATGCAACCACAGCAATTGATTTATCTAGAAAGGGGTTTAATCCATGTTAGCCGTGGCCATGTGAGAAGGATACAGGCGGGGACTCGGGTGTTCAGGGGAGAAACGAAAAAAGGGAAATAGGATTAAGGTGTACTATGTATATGGGACGAACTTACTCGGCGCCTGGAACACAAAGTGAACCTCCATGGGAAAGTATTCGTCGTCGATTCGATGTTCACTTGGAGTATGAAAGTGGAATTGTACCAGCTCATAGTCTTTACCGCTAGCTTTTAGTTTTCCGCTTGCAATAACCTCTACCGTAGAACCGAGGTTTTCAAAATCCGCCATTGGAACGGTGGGAATGCTCATAGTAACAGAGCCTTTGGGTGCGCGCGGAAAGCTGGCCTTGTTAATGACAATGGGAGACTGCGTTGAGCCATGCCCGCACTCTTTATTAGTGGTAGCATTGAGACCGACCCAATGGAGGGGGCCGCCTTCGCCGGTATAGTTGAATGTTGACACTGGGACCTGCCCGTCGGTGCTAACATGGCGAGGTGCCAAACTGGTCCCATATAGGCACGAAGCAGAGGTAGACGTAATGATGGCAGCAAATGCTGCAAGCTGGCGGGAGAATAGCATGATAATGGTTGACTTCTGAAATAATAAGAGCGCTTAATATGGCGATCAAGGGAATAAGGAGGGCCACGATGAAGAAGGCCACCATATATATATGGTTGAATTCCTCGGATGATCGCCGTTTGAGGCCTTGCGGTATTATATGGATATTCCCCCGGACCCGGACTTACCATATAAAACCGACTGTAGAATTTAATACCAGCAACCCATATATGGTTAGTATGGAAAAAGTAAGGGCCGTCCAATACCGCTAAGCTCGATACCATCTGAGATACAAAGCCAACTGGTCGGTGGATCCAAAATAATATTCTATTGACTCTCCAGAACTCGGAAGCTGGTAAGTAACCATGTTTGCAGTTAATCACGCTCTGGGTTCGACCCTCTGTTCTCCGTGCTTTTGCGAGTAATGTATATTAATCACCTCTTGCCAGTAACTGCCGAGTACGGATACTTCAGGCCTGTGTCGCAGACGGAAAAGAACTCCGTCATGCCGCTGCGAGATGAACAGTGTGTGAAAGCTGCTCCCTCTCCCCCTCTCTCTATCAAGTGAACCGTGAGCCCTATAGAAGTGTGTGTGCATGGGAGGACGGTGGGTAGGAGGAAGTGAGTTAACTAGTAGCCTATGGTGCGTGAGGCTCAGATCCGTCCATGCCTTTGGTCGAGGCTTAAAAGGGGGAGAAAACTTTATCAGTTCGATACGTCTGTCTCTGTTGTTGTACTGCCAGGCACAGGCTCTTGGGTGGAAGAATGGGGAATAATAAAAAAGCGCCCGTTCATCCGGCTGGGTATTTCTAGAGAAGCGGATGGTGGAAAGGATACGCCATGGCTGCATTCGAAGAACTTCGTTGAGCTCCTTATCGTCGAGACATTGACGTATGAACCAGCCTCATGAGTGGTAGATTGTATAACTTGGCAACGATTAATTCTTCATGGTTGTCTCTGGTAGGACCCTCATAACGACCACATTGTCATAGGTCCAAGACTTGGAATGCGCGTTGCGGAGTCGCTGAGGAATTAGGAACCCAAGCCCCTGGATTCATTCTAAGTTAGATACTGAGCCTGTAAGGATCAATATCGGATCATCTCTGCTGGATTTCTTCATGTGATGAGCTTCCTCGTGGAGGCGTTGGAGTATAGATCTGATGCTATGTCCCCCTCTACAGGGCGGCATCTCTCGTGCTTCCTCCATAAGCACTCCATATCCAGGGCGGCAAAGACACTCCGTTACCAGGAATCCTTTACCGACTCTCCTTGCTTGTTGTAGGCTTTCTCCGTTCCTCAGTATGCTTGTCATATTGTGGTCATCTGCCTGGGTCATGCCAACCCGTAAACATATCGTTTAGACGAAAATCATCGACATCGACTATCAAACTTGGAGACTTGTGAAGGTAGCCATCACGAGGAGAAGATATAACACCCATAACAGCCAAATAGCTCGGATACGCGTCGTCTTTTATTATTTTCTTCACCTTCTAACGTCTTTTCTTTATATCTTTTTGATATTTTTCTGCCTTTTTCTTAATCAGCGTCTTATATAATATCTTACTAACACGGAACAACTAATATCCCTGATCTCGTGATCATCGCCCCCCATTGAGGCGCGGAAAGTCGCAATTCAGCGACAGCCAAGAAGAAAAAGGATATAGAGACGAGGAGAGCGTTGCTCGATAGGTTTTATAGGGGATCAGTTACCGTTCTATGCTTTGCGCTGCCCTGTTCCAAACACTCCGGACCAGGGAGAACTG
The DNA here is from genome assembly GCF_000151145.1 of Microsporum canis CBS 113480. Taxonomy (NCBI): domain Eukaryota; kingdom Fungi; phylum Ascomycota; class Eurotiomycetes; order Onygenales; family Arthrodermataceae; genus Microsporum; species Microsporum canis. The sequence goes on along the minus strand of NW_003299164.1, from coordinate 1,076,010 downwards.
TCATGCAGCGGCCTGAGTGAGGCGCACCACATCGCTTTCGTCCTAGATCATGGCGGAGGATAACCCGGAACTCCAAGCTGCGCTGCGGGAGCTCGACATAGAACTGCAGGTTTGTGCTATTTCCTGGAGGCCTAACAAATTTCTCTCAATTCTACTGGTAGTTTCTGCACAGTTACGGGATGGCTAACGGAGAATCGTGGTTTAGGATGGCGATATTACTGAGAAAGGGTAAGCTAAGCTCTATATATTTCCGCCATAGCTCAGCAGAGGGGGTTTTACGATACGGGCCTGTATATATTAATCGGCACAGCTCACTGGTGGATGGCGGTGTCCGAAAACTAGGTATCAGCGTGATTGACCTTTATATAGGTACCAGAAGCGCCGCACACTCCTTCTATCGCAATATCTGTCACAGCCTGCTGCCAGTCAGCCGGAAAAACCACCCCTGCACAGACCGCTGAGCTTCGAGCAGATACCGCGTGGCGGTTCTGAGTCTATCAATGTCTCGTCCGGGGAACACCTGGCTAATCCTGAAGCTCAAGTCCCTCGCCCTCTAAACGTTTCTCCGCCGAACGTCCGGCGCCAGTCAGAAAACCATTTGCCCGCAAATCTTGTTGGTCTGGATGGTGAACGTACAGTGGGGGGAGAGCCTAATTATGGCCACTATCAAGGTAACCAGTTGTCTAGAATTCAAGAGCAAGAACTTGGCTTCTCTCTTGCACCTCCAGCGACGCTTGCAGCTCCTGCCGGGCCTACCGGACCCCGAAAACATTCTGTGGGTTCTTACGACTCTCTATTCCTACCCAAGGGCCCCATGGATAGCTATGAGGCTTCTCGTACCGGAACACTGGTGAGCCAGAACTATGCATTTAACCCGAATCAGCAGCCGGAGATCGAGCCACCGACAAGACACTCCACGATCGATTCGCAACAAGGTTACTTCTCCGATTTTGCCGGCCACCAGCAGGAGCCCAGACGAGACAGCTATGGACAGAGCTTCCAGCGGTATTCCCAAATGGAGCCCTTTTCTCCCACCGCAAACATGCCTCCCGCACCAATGCCAATGTCAAGCATGCCCGGTGGAGCAGCTGTCAACCATCTCCTCCCGCTAGAGCCTCGAGATATTCCCTTTGACGTTCAAGATCCTCATAACCCCAACATACCAATGTCGAGCTTCGATAACATCCCAACTGTTCTCCGACATCGTGCACGCACACTACCAAAACAGCCAGCGTATTGGGTTCTTGATCAACGCGGGAAGGAAATTGCCTCGATTACTTGGGAGAAATTGGGTAGTCGAGCAGAGAAGGTTGCGCAAGTTATACGTGACAAAAGCAATTTATACAGGGGTGACAGGGTTGCCCTAGTGTACAGGGATAGTGAGCTTATCGAGTTCACTGTAGCTCTGATGGGCTGCTTTATTGCGGGAGTAGTTGCTGTCCCTATCAATAATCTAGAGGACTACGCTAGTCTAAACGTCATTCTCACTTCGACGCAAGCCCATCTCGCCCTCACGACGGAGAACAACTTGAAAACCTTCCAGAGAGATATTACCACCCAAAAGTTAAATTGGCCAAGGGGAGTGGAATGGTGGAAAACAAATGAATTCGGAAGCTATCATCCAAAGAAGAAGGACGACATTCCTGCTCTTGTCGTACCGGACCTGGCGTACATTGAGTTTTCCCGTGCCCCTACTGGCGACCTACGAGGTGTCGTCTTAAGCCATCGGACAATCATGCACCAGATGGCCTCATTTAGCGCCGTGATTGCTTCAGTACCACCCTCCCCGGATCGCCCAAAGTCCCCCGCGGAGATTTTGATGACTTATCTCGATGCTAGACAGGGTATCGGCATGATTTTGGGGGTTCTTCTCACCGTGTATGGAGGCCACACCACCGTATGGATGGAATCCCATGCTGTTGAAACCCCTGGTTTGTACGCCAGTTTGATTACCAAATTTAGAGCTACCATTTTGGCTGCAGATTATACCGGGCTGAAACGAGCCGTCTATAATTACCAGCAAGACCCAATGACGACGAGAAATTTTAAGAAGAACGTTGAACCAAACTTTTCCAGCTTGAAACTTTGTCTTATAGATGCATTGTCGGTTGATTGTGAATTTCATGAAATCTTGGCCGATAGATGGCTGCGCCCTTTACGAAACCCTAGAGCTCGAGAGTTGGTTGCCGCTATGTTGTGTCTGCCGGAGCATGGAGGGATGGTAATCTCCATCCGAGACTGGTTAGGAGGTGAAGAGCGTATGGGCTGCCCTTTGACACACGAAATGCATCCTGTGGAAGAAGACAAGGATAACAAGACGGAGGAGAAGGAAAAATGTGACGAGCCAAAGCCAGCTTTTGGAAGCAGCTTGATTGGTGGTGCAGCACCTACCACGTCACCGAAAACGGAGTCTCCCAGAAACGAGCTCAGCGAGGCATTGCTGGACAAGGAGGCCTTGAAAAATAATGACGTCGTCGTTCTCGCACTGGGCGAGGAAGCTAGGAAGCTCGCCGACAGCACTCCAAATTCCGTTAGAGTTGGCGCATTTGGATACCCCCTTGCTGATGCTACTCTTGCCATTGTTGACCCTGAAACTGGATTACTTTGCACACCCAATCTTATCGGAGAGATATGGGTTGACTCCCCTTCTTTATCTGGCGGATTCTGGGCGCTGCCAAAGCATACTGAAACTATTTTCCATGCTCGCCCATTCAGATTCCAAGAAGGCAGCCCCACGCCAGTAATCGTAGAGCCGGAATTCTTACGAACTGGTCTGCTCGGGTGCATTATTGAAGGACAAGTTTTTGTTCTTGGTTTATACGAGGATAGACTACGCCAAAAGGTAGAATGGGTTGAACATGGTGTTGAAAACACCGAGCATCGTTATTTCTTTGTCCAACATCTAATTCTCAGCATCATGAAAAACGTCCCCAAAATCCATGACTGTTCTGCATTTGATGTTTTTGTTAATGACGAACACTTGCCTGTTATCCTTCTAGAGTCATACGCGGCCTCGACTGCCCCAACAACATCCGGCGGCCCGCCGCGTGTGCTTGATACCCTGCTACTAGACTCACTTGCTGAGCGGTGCATTGAAGTTCTGTACCAGGAGCACCACTTGCGAGTTTATTGTATCATGATAACTGCACCTAATACCCTCCCTCGATCAGTTAGAAATGGCCGTCAGGAGATTGGAAACATGTTGTGCCGCAGAGAGTTTGATAACGGTACCCTGCCCTGTGTCCACGTCAAATTCGGCGTCGAAAGGGCAGTGCTTAATCTACCCATCGGCACAGACCCCGCGGGAGGAATTTGGTCACCGTCCGCATCTGCTGTACGTCAGGATGCTCTGGCAATGCAAGAGAAGCAATACTCAGGCGTTGATATAAGAGACGTCATAATGGACGACCGGACATCAACCCCCTTGAACAACTTCCCGAGCATCGTCGATCTACTTCAATGGCGAGTTAGCAGACAAGGGGAGGAGCTCTGTTATTGTTCTATCGATGGCCGTGGGCGTGAAGGTAAAGCCATTACCTGGAAGAAATTTGACACCAAGATTGCGGCGGTAGCAGCATATCTGAAAAATAAAGTCAAGCTCCGACAGGGAGACCATGTGATATTGATGTATACGCACTCCGAAGATTTTGTCTTTTCCGTTCACGCCTGTCTCTGTCTTGGCCTGGTAATCATACCCATGGCGCCTATTGACCAAAATCGATTGTCAGAAGATGCCCCGGCACTGTTGCATATAATATCGGACTTCCATGTAAAGGCGATACTCGTGAACAGTGACGTTAATGACCTATTGAAACAAAAGGTTGTTGCCCAACATATAAAACAGTCAGCTCATGTTCTTCGAGTCAACGTTCCTCAAACATATAACACCGCGAAACCTCCCAAACAATCTCACGGATGCCGACACTTGGGGTTCACTCTAAGCGAAGCCGTTATAAAGTCACATTTGCCAGCGATAGTGTGGACATATTGGACGCCTGACCAGAGGAGGTTATCTGTACATATTGGCCATGACACCATCATGGGAATGTGCAAAGTCCAAAAGGAGACTTGCCAGATGTCTAGTTCCCGTCCAGTTCTAGGAAGTATTCGAAGCACGATGGGGCTTGGTTTTATTCATACCTGCTTAATGGGAACCTATGTCGGTAAGTTGAATTGGCATAAATCCTCAATTGTATTCGTTTCGAGCTAAATAGACCTCTCAGGGGCTGCCACCTACCTCGTATCCCCAGTTGATTTTGCCGCCAATCCACTGTCTCTTTTTCATACTTTGGCTAGATACAATATTAAGGATACATATGCCACAGGCCAAATGTTGGATTATGCTATGAGTAGCATGACCCCGAAGGGATTCCAACTGCATGAACTAAAGAACCTAATGGTGGCAACAGACTCACGGCCAAAGGTGGATGTTTGTATGTCTACCATACCCCTTTCCACAGCTTGTTTAAGTTCTAATATAATCACGTATAGACCAAAAAGTTCGACTTCATTTTGCCGCCGTTGGTCTCGATCGAACTGCGATTAATACCATTTATTCACATGTCCTTAACCCGATGATTGCTTCAAGGTCGTACATGTGCATAGAACCGATTGAGCTATGGCTTGATACACTTTATCTCCGACAAGGATATGTATATCCCGTTGACCCTGAGACTACAACCAACAGTCTGCTCGTCCAAGATTCGGGTATGGTTCCCGTGAGCACCCAGATTGCCATTGTGAACCCCGAAACCTGCTGCTTGTCTCATGTGGGAGAGTATGGCGAGATTTGGGTCCAATCCGAGGCGTGCGCAAAAGCCTTCTATGGATCTATGCAGGAGTTCGACCTAGAGCGGTTCCGAGGGCGGATAGTTGATGGAGACCCAAACGCCGTCTATGTTCGTACCGGAGATTTAGGCTTCTTGCACACTGTGACGAGGCCGATCGGGCCAGGTGGGCAACCGGTAGAAATGCAGGTCCTATTCGTCCTTGGTGGTATTGGAGAAACGTTCGAGATCAATGGCCTTAATCACTTCCCCGTCGATATCGAACTTACTATTGAAAATTGTCATAGAAACATAGTCAAGGGCGGAAGGTAAGTACTTAAATTACCTGTTTATAACAATTGACTTGTTGCCCTGTAGTTACTGACTCACGAATAGTGCCGTTTTCCAAGCTGGGGGTTTGACCGTCGCCTTGGTTGAAGTTACTCGCAAAGCGTACTTAGCCTCCATGGTACCCGTTATTGTGAACAGCGTGCTAAACGAGCACCAAGTGGTAACGGACATTGTGGCATTTGTTCCTCGCGGCCATTTCCCACGATCTCGCCTTGGTGAAAAACAACGTGGAAAGATTTTGGCTACATGGGTAACGCAGAAACTTAGAACGATTGCCCAATTTAACATCCGTGATGGAGGCAGCCATGAAATCAAGGCCGGCGAAGCACCAGAACGACGGCAGTCATCTAAAGCCGGCAGCGTCATGGACTCTAGCATCCTCCAGCACCAAGCCCCACTTCCATGCCCTGAAGCTGAAGATCACAGTCATATGCAACAACCGCCCGTTGCTGGACCTGTAGAACATGCTGAACAGTACCCGCTCTCTTCCGAAGGTATTGTGGATTATAATGATCCATCTTATAGGGGCGCAGAGAATGTTGAGCAGTACCAGGAGCCCGGTATGGTAAGCCATGATATGCTGCAAGATCAGATCCCGCACACTGAAGAGCACACGCTACCTATCAAAGAAGGCGGAGAAGGGGCTATCTCACTAGCTGGTAATCCAGATATACAACGAGTCCAAAGCCCCGAACGTTACGCTAGCAGTGGTAGTAGCATCAATAGAACTGCTTCGCCAGCCGTTGCCTCTATTCCCGGTGAAATTTCTCGCCACGACAGTGCTTCTCCTCGTGGCGGCCTACGCGTTCACAATGGAGACGAATCAATTCCGGGCCCGAATCCATCAGTCCCTTCTTTCGGAATTTTCGATCAAGCACAACTACTGCCCCCAGTGAAAAGGAAAGAAACACCCACTACGTACTCGTTACCGGTGAGGAACAGTAGTATTCAAAAAGATACCTTCAATAGCCCTCCTGCTGCCACCAGCCACGGGAATGGGACCACTTATGACAACACGCAATACTTTCACGACGCTTATGATAACATCGACGATTGGACGGAGGATACCGGTGCTTCTAACACTCAGCGCCAATAATGAATGCAATGTGGATAGAGAGTACGGTGACTTGGCCTATCGCCGGCTCCCTTGCGCCTCAGCCATTATAATACGCTTAACACCGCTAGGCAAAACGACGTGATGTATGCTATGTAATAACCAAGGAATAATTCATATTGGATTTTATTAAGTGTAGAAAAATTTTTGTTCACCCTTGTTCCACCTTGCATAAAGACATGGCTGCCAACTTGTTGTTAGGTGCCATCGAAGGTCAAAATGGGATAATATGCCAACACTTGAAATTGGAGCATGAATTTTTGAATAGTCCTGACAAGATGGTATCCGAGAAGTAAAAAGGGACAGACATGACTCAACTTTTTAGAAAGCGGGAGAACAGGTTTTTACAATTTCTCTGCTGCAGATTCAAGAGCGCTGAAGTTTACTTTCTTATTTTCAGAGCCGTTTGGTGAGTTTGGCAATGAGCCTTGCAGTTGCTCCAAGGCATCAATATCCGCCTGAGTAAAATTTTGTGAACGGGTTGGGCGGAATGGAGTACTCGCGCGAGACATTAAGAACTAGTTGTATATAGTTAGCTCTATCCAGCCTTTGAAGTCAGACGATGAAGGTAACCTACAGAACTTGCAGCGCTCAGCAACGCGATTAAACTGGCCTGGACAACGTCACGATGGACACCAACACCCCATACACTTTGAGACGAGCCTGCAGCAGTACACTCAATGTAGGTTGCTGCCTTGACGTCTCGAGTACGACCGATAGCGTGCTCAGTATAGTTAACGACATCTAAATCGATACCCAGGGAGTGCAAAGCATGTGCAAGAGCGGAGATAGCACCAGTTCCGACACCCACGATACCATGCTGTATGCCATCGATTTCGATGATACCGGTAAACCGTCTCTTCAAATTCTGGGTATTGACAGCCTTGCCGGGAGTAGGAGGAGCGGGAGACTGTGAACGGTCTGCTGTGATATTGTAATCTATCAAGTTGAAGCGTGGGTTTGTCTTCAGGTGGTAAGCTTCTTCGAACAGAGAGACAATCTCGTTAGGTTTCAATTCGCGGTTCAGGCGGTCTGCATCCTTCTGTACAATTTTGCTGAATGCGACTTGCAAGCCACGAGGTAGGTCCATCTCCAAGCTGCGAAGAATAACCCAGGCAACACCGCCCTTTCCACTCTGAGAGTTGACGCGGATGATGGCCTCGTAGTCTCGTCCGATATCCTGAGGATCGAGAGGGAGGTATGGCATCTCCCATGGATCCCCGTCTTTGAGACCAGCAGCAGTACGCGCCTGGAATCCCTTTTTGATTGCATCTTGGTGGCTGCCGCTGAAGGCACAGAAGACGAGCTTGCCGGCGTAGGGCCAGCGTTCGTTGACTGGGATTTTATTACACTCTTCTACCACTCGAATGATGGAGAGAATATCGGAAAAGTCGACGCCGGGCGAGATACCCTGGGTATATAGGTTAAGAGCAAGGGTGACGAGGTCGACGTTACCGGTTCTCTCTCCATTTCCGAACAAGGTGCCTTCGACGCGTTGTGCACCCGCCATCTGGGCCAGCTCTGCAGCAGCAACGGCACATCCCCGATCGTTGTGTGGATGTAAGGAGATACAGACCTTCTCTCTCTCGGATATATGGGTGGAGAAGTATTCAATCAAATCAGCATACACGTTGGGAGTAGACATCTCTACCGTAGCCGGCAGATTGAAGATGATAGGAGCCTCTTCACTTGGTTCCCACGCAGCCTTAACAGCCTCACATATCTGTAATGCAAATTCAGGGTCGGTATCCGAGAAAGTCTCTGGGGAGAATTCAAACCGCCATTCCGTACCCGCCATCTCCGGGTCATCCTTTGTGATGGAGCGAGCATATTTTGTACATCGTACAGCCATTTCCATACTTTGTTCTTTGGACATGTTGAAGACGATACGTCGGAAGCACGAGCTTGTGGCAAGGTAGATGTGAAGGATGGCTTTCTTTGCGCCTTTCAAGGCGTCGACGGTGCGTCGGATGAACTCCTCACGACAGGGAGAGAGGACCTGGAGCCAGACATCGTCGGGGACAGTTCCAGGGGTTTTGATGAGATTTTGTGTGAAGTCGAAATCTGTTTGTGATGCTGATGGAAACGAGACTTCTATCTCCTTATACCCGATGCCAACAAGCATGCGAAAGAATCGAAGCTTTTGTTCCCCATTCTATGAGTCAGATGTTAGCAACATCAATCATAATCATATGCACACAATTATTTTTTTTTCACTCTATATTCCGCAGAAAACCGCACTTGTCGAGATATCTCACCATTGGGTCGACCAGGCTCTGATTTCCATCTCTAAGGTCGGTTGCCAGCCATCGTGGTGGCTTGTCTATGGTCTTGCTCGGCCATTGACGATTTGGAAGGTCGATTGGCTGAAATTTTTTGTATTTTTTAGAGGGATCCTTCAGCCTACACCAAAACAAGGTTGACTGGTTAGCAATCTGTACTCGTAGGAAGAAAATAAACCTGATACATGGTAACATATCTCATACATCGGCATTTTGGCTGAAGCTGTCTGTTGTAACCAGGGGGTGCTCAGCCCAGAAGCGGGATGTTCAGATAAGGTCTTATCGGGGTTGCAGGGAAGAGACGATTGGCCAGGGGAACAGAAACACAAGGGGAGCGTGTCCCAATAAGGTCCTTGGTATTATTCAGACGGAACCTGACGCTGTTGATATCATATAATAAAAGAAATGAAAGCTTCAACTTCTTTTTTCTTCTTTTTCTCTTTACTTTTCTTTTCCGCCATTTATATAAACGGCTGGTCCGAGCGTTGAGTCAACCCAGAGCTGCGCCGATCTCGGCCCGAGCTTTCAGCCGATGTCGGTCTTAGTAGACGGCTTAGTCATGTGATATAAATAGACTTTTTGAAGCTTATTTTCAATGGCAGGTAACGGTTTACCGGTCGAGGTCGAAGGGAATAGTTGCCTTGGTTTTTTATCACATTTTCCCAGTCCTAATACACGAAACGAGTTGTAGAATGAATATGTTGATCAAAAATAGGTGTTATTCTGTAGTTGAAAGCACGTGACGTTGTCCTGGTCCTTGTTGATTAGAGTTGCGGAAGCTTTCTATTTTTATTTTTATTCATCAGGCGCTTATAAGAAGAGGGCTAAAGACTGAACCAGACAAAAGGCTCAGAAACAATCTAGCGCTTTTTCCCTCCCTTGACGCTCTTCTTTCCTTTACCCTGGCGGCCTGGTTTAGCCTCCCGCTCGGCCTTGCCCTTCTTCCAGACACGGCCCTCCTCTCGCATTCGTGTATCGTCTAGTTTCTTCTTGTCCTTACCACTGAGCTTCTTCTTCCCCTTCTTCCCCGAGTCTGGACCGTTGAGCTCTATCAACCCTCGTTTCTTGGACTCCCGCTTGTCCTTCTCCGACTCAAACCACGTGCGTTTGGGTCTAGACATGATCTCGTCTTGGTGGCCGATTAAATTCTTCCCGCGAGTGACCTGCATCTCCGCCTGCGCTAGCTGTTTCTCTTCCTTTTCTTCTTGCAGAACTTCCTCAACTTCTGTAGCCAGATCGTTGACCTGCTCAGCCCATTTGTCAGCCATGGCTGGGTCAATCACACGGCTAACGATTTTCGCGCCCTGCGCACGTCCTGCTTTGACGGCCTCCTTAACAACCTTCCGGTCAGGCTCTGCGGCAATGGTGCATGCACGACCGCTTCGCCCTGCACGGGCAGTACGTCCGACTCTGTGGAGATAGATTTCATGCGACTGTGGGGCCTCATAGTTAATTACTGTCTCGACGCCCTTGATATCTAGACCACGAGAAGCAAGGTCTGTGGCTAGTAGGTATGACACCTTCCCGTCTCTAAAGTCCTCCACACTCTTAATTCTCTGTTGGAGAGAAACGTTAGTTTTCAAAACAATAATAGTTATTACTGTGTCAACTGAAGACTTACTTGCTCTTGACTCATGCTTCCGTGAAGTTCGGCAGCCTTCAAGCCCATGAGCCCAAAAACAATCCGGACCCTATGAGCTTCCTTCTTTTGCCGGAAGAACACGATAACCCTGCTTGTATAAACAGTTTTGCATAAAAACATGAGATAGGCCAACCGCTTATCTTCTCTTCCAGGTCGCAGTCTAACAAACTCCTGAACCAGCGTTCCCACGGTCTGTTTCTTCGAATCAACCATCAACCGAATGGGCTTGTTGAGGCCCACTCGGATAAGCTTATCAACGGAGCTAGTCATGGTTGCGGAGAACAACATAGTCTGTCTGGACTTTGGTATCGTAGTCAAAATCTCATTCAACTCTTCAGCAAATCCGTCTTCAAGCATGCGATCAGCTTCATCAAGAATCAATATTTCCAAGGTATCAACAGTGAAACTTGCAGAATTCCTCATGTGGTCAATAAATCGACCGGGTGTAGCAATAATAACATCGGGCCGCTTCTTCAGGATATTCTCCTGTTCTCGCAGGCTGAAACCACCCACAAGCTGACAGAAAGTGATGTCGGTAAAGGTGGCCAACTTGGTCGCAACATTATAACACTGTACTGCCAGCTCTCGCGTAGGCATCAGAATAGCAACTCGACTCGTTGGCACCTTTCTCGGTCTATAGAGTAAACGCTCCAGAATGGGGACAATAAACGCAGCCGTTTTACCGGAACCCGTCACTGCACCACCAACCACATCCTTGCCAAGCAAGGCAACTGGTATCGTCTTTCGCTGGATGGGGGTAGGAGTAGAGAATCCTACAGATGCAAGCCCTCGAAGAATAGGACGAGACAGAGAGAGGTTCTGGAATGAAGCAGGAGCTCCAGAATTAGATTTCGATTCAACTGCTTGTTCATCTGGGGCGAAGAATTCATTCTGCTTGCGGATTTCCTCGTCGTCTTCGCTATCGCTACCGGATTCATCTTCATCAGATGCAAGGTCATCTGGATGTGGTACCGCCGAAGCAACTGAGTCGCTATCATCGTCATCATTACCATCTCCTGCGTTCGTATCATCATCTTCACCATCTTCGTCAGACCCAGCCTCCTCTTCTTCCTCACTCTCTGATGCATCCTGAGCTCCCATTCCAAACGCATCAGGGGCAAGAAGCTCATCGTTGTCGAGGTCCACATGCATATCGTCATCCTCCTCCGCTCCCCCTTCATCATCCTCCATATCTTCTTCCGCAGCTTTCTTTGCAGTCTTCTTCCTGTCACGCTCTTCTTTGTCCAGCTTCTTCTGTCTCCTTCGATCTAGGATATCATCAATATCGACACCTTTCTTCTCAATGGCTTTAGATTTATTCCTCCCTTCGTCTCCCCATCCATCGAAATCTTCCACTAATCCGCCATTCGCAACACCACCAACATCGAACTCAAAATCCGGATTCAAAACACCATTTTCATCCTCATCAAATTCTTCATCTTCTCCTTCTGCATCTTCAGCGACAGACTTGTCTGTTTTGTTGCCATTGGCAGCATTCTTTCCACCTTTCTTCTGCTTCTTTCGTTTCTTCGTATTTGCGCTTTGTTCAGCTTGGGCATTGTCGGGGTCATCTCTTCTTCGCTTTGTGCCAGCAATCTTTGCCTTCAATGACTTGCTATTTCCAGTAGTTTCGCCGTCCGAATCGACATTGGGAGCCTCCTCGTCAGATAGAGTGAAGACGAAGTCGTCTTCTGGATCACGCGCCATGTGTACTTATCGTTGGCTTTAAATTATAAAATAGAAAAAAAAAAGAAATCTTTAGCTGTATCATGCGCCTGCGGCCTAGTTGCGCATATGTAGACCAACACAGCTGCGTAGATACTTCTATTACAATTGACAACAACCGGATTATTCTCATGATATGAATTTCGTGCCAAAAGTTTTTTTCTTTTCTTTTTTACTTTTTTTCTGCCATGACAAGCTGGAAAGCGGTGAGGCTTACATTGCTTAGTCATCAACCTAAATCGAACCGCCGAAAAACAACATCAAGAGAAATAAAACATCGAAGTGTAGAAATTTAGGGGCATAAAGCCGTTGCTCCCTCCAGGCGATGTGATGCAGTGATGCGGTTCTGAAAATCGATACCCCAATTTTTCTCGAGCTGATAGATTCTATTTTGTGCCCGGCTAGCCACATTGAAGGAACTGAGATTGAAACCGTCATCCTGACTTGAACAACTGCAGAAAGGAAATTAAGGCCATGAACAAGCAAGAAACTCCAAATGACAGGTTCAGTTCGATACTGCATTTTAGCCGGGTAAAATACTCCCCTCTACCTGCTTTCTGGGATGCCGATGCTAGTGTTATACACCATGTAGCCAGCATTGACACTCGAGGAAATGGGTTAGCAATCACTGAAATGTTTATATAGAGGGCTTACTTACAGAATTTTCTTGTTGACACCAATTCCTCTGAGGTAGCCCTGTTCTTGAAAGTTGAACTCTTTACTCAACCATTTTTTAATCCAAGAATACTCCGCGGCCTCGTCGTTCGAGTGGTGGATTACGGCAGCGAGTCTCATAACTGGACGAGACAGTCCCGAAGTGTAGACATCTTGAACTTGAGGGGCGCAATCAAAAGTGTACCCACCTCTTGCGCGGTATTTGGGATCACAGATTTCAACCATCTTATCCAGAAGACAGCTCCCCACTCCCAACTTGAATCTTTTAGGGTGCACGAACAATTCAATATCACAGGTAAATCGTTGAGTGGAGAGTGGGCCAGAAAAGTCGCTAATGCAGCAGAAACCATGTAGCATTTCAGCTTCGTGGTTCATAGCGTGCCAGGCCTTGGGATGTCTCTCCACGGCAACCAAGAAAGGATATCTGTCTGTCCGAAGCTCTTCAATGTGCTCTCTCATCTCGTCATACGTTATTTCTTCTAAGTCTGCACGACGCAAAGTGTTTCTGACATACCAGTTGAAGAGTTCAACAAGCGCAGCGATATCTTTTGGCTCAACGGGGCGGATGTACATGTTGATTTTTGGTGCATATGGCACCAGTTCGCTGGACTCTAAGGCCGGCTTCGGAAGAATGGCTAGCCGTCTTCTTTCCCGCTCCTCTAGATCCTTACGCTCTTGCTCTTGACGAATTCTTATATTCCAATTGTGCACGTAGCCAATTGCGGTCTCATGAGCGTGCTTCAGGGTCTCGGCATCGGAGGGATCTCGTAGGGTTTCTGGGCAGATAAATGTTGCAGGCCCCATTCCAGTATCAAGGTTGGCATGATATTCTCCATTTTTGAAATCCTCTTGAGTCATATCCACAATGAAACCAATCCTCATAGTTTTGTCCAACCACTGCCGAAATTTCTGAGCAAAAAACTCATCTCCATACTTCTCCCAAGGACGGTATTGCCAGTCTACTGCGACTGCGTTGGCAAAATTTCCAAGAGCCCATCCATTCACTGCTGGTTCAGCGTGTTGTTTTTCGTCTGTGGAACGTATTTCTCCTCTTTCCAGGCTTCTTTGAGCCTCATTGGTCTCGTCCTTGAGGCGTTCTGCCAAGTCGGTCAGCAGGTATAATGGATGCCGATTGCAGAATACAGAATCTGGATCAACTCCAGGACCTTGACGGGCAAGGTAGAGTGGCATGGTTTCAGGCGACTCGTCAGACAAGAGCCCCATCACTTTCTTTCCATATCGTTGCATTTCCTTTTTTTGAAATGCGAGCAACTCCGCCTTCCTGGCCTCCTTGATCTGGTCTGCAGTATTTTGATGTTTTATGAGAACACCATTATTATCTGAATCCTGCATATGGGCAGGTCTCGCAGGAGGGTTATGCTTCCTATGATTGCGTCCCCGGCTAGAGGGCCGTCTGTCAGTGACTTGACGATCACCGGGCTCTTGCACCTGAGGAGGGCTCATTTTAATATGACCAAGAGCCTTCGGGGTTTTCAAAGTTTCGTCTTTTCGAAAGGTGTATGGGATGTTAGGCCCGATGATGCGCAGTTCGTCCTGTCGAAATACGACCTCATCCGACGCGTTAGAATCACCTGCTAAATTGGACGGATACGTCAGACGGAGAAATTGCTAAGACATGTCCACATTTTACATGACAGCTTACCTGTTAGCTGGGAATTTTGCGCCTCGTTGCTATCAACAACTGGCGATTCGTTTCGTTCGACTGTCTCGTCCTCTCTCTTCGTAGAGGAAGTATTCTTTGCTGTTGCGGCGGAGGAGATGCCTGGTGTTACGCCATGGGGACTCTCATCCCGAAGAGGGCTGTTAACTGCTGGAAAGGGTGCGCCAGTTGCTTCGGCTTGATGACTAGTCACTGGATTATCAGTGGTGATGGCTTTGCTCCCGCTTGATGAAGGGTGAGGTGAAGGTGCTGCCTTTGCTGGAGTATCTGGAGCTTGAACTGGAGCCGTGGGGCTAGCAGCGTCAGAGGGACCAGCATTAGTGACTGGTGCTAGTACCTTCGTTGCCGGCGGTGGCCCATAGCTGTTACTCGCAACAGCCTTGAAGGCTTTGATTGCAGCAATGTAATCGCCCCACTGGTCGACGCCACCGATCTCTTGGTGGTCTTCTTCCAGACATTGCGCGGGCTCTGCCATAGTGGCTGCTGTTTGATATGGCTTGTCAAAATACCCAAGCCAGCTCGAGAGGTATCAAGTTCAGCTCGAGGAGATGAAGTAATGAAGGAAAGAGATTAAGTCAGCTTTTCCAAAAGGATCAAAAGCTGGAACTCTCCTGAGGCCCTCAAGAAGAGGTAAAGAAGAAAAAAGAGCTGGAATGTGTGTTTTTGTTTTCCGGCAATTTGTTTACTGATATGGAACTTTTTCACTTTGCGGAGCTAAGGCGTGTTGTTGTTTTGTTGTCTAGATCAAATACTGTTTATAGGTAGGCAGCTTGTTACTACAGTAATATCAACATCTCTTAAGCCGTGAATATATGAACTTATAGCTATATTTTAATTATTGTATATTTTACATGCAACTTTACTTGCACTGATTTTAAGTCCATGAATTCTAGACGAAACGCCAATTTTGCACAGAAAAACGACTAAAACTCCACAAAACTTCTTGGGGGAAAGAGAAGGAAGAAGAAGACAGAAGAATAAAGATGCTATCGGTTCTAAGGAAGGCCAGGCTAAAGGACAAAGAGATGAGGGTGTTGATGCTGTAGGCGCCTGTTATTGAAGCACTGGGAATATTCCTTTACTGACCGGAAGAACCCAGAGGACTCGACAACGCCGGAAAGACAACGATTGTAAAGAGCATCATGGGCGAAGATATCACCACGGTGAGCCCTACGCTGGGTTTTATCATCAAGTCCATCGACTTTGACGGGTAGGCTGATGTGACTTGTCTCTTTATCCGGCCAAAAACGCTAACGTTTCTTGCAGGTATAAGCTGAACATATGTAAGTCCTTTGCACTACAGACAACGCTACAGAGGAAGAATCTAACAGGCTCTAAGGGGATGTTGGTGGTCAAAAGACACTGCGGTCCTACTGGAGGAACTACTTTGAAAAGACAGATACATTGATATGGATTGTGGACGCCACGGATCGGTTTCGACTTGATGACTGTCGACAGGAGCTTGCTGGCCTCCTCGTCGAAGAGGTGAGTGGATGAGAATGACGGCCGGAGCAGCCCCAGCTAACGTGCTACAGCGGCTGATGGGAGCGAGTCTGCTCGTCTTCCTCAACAAGACCGACGTTGGTGGCTGCATGACTGAAGATGAAGTCCGGAAGGTATGCACTGTCTTCTACTTGTCTTCATGTGTTCGTCTACCGATCTAACCACGTATAGGGACTACAACTCGACGCCATCAAGACACACAAGTGGACGATTATCCCCTGCAGCGCGGTGACGGGGCTGAACCTGACCAAGGGGCTCTCGTGGGTGGTGCAAGACGCAAAGGACCGGCTCTTCCTCTACTGACCCATGCCAAACTGATCTACGGTTTGTTTGTTTACTCTCTTATCACTCCATCCGGTTGATACCAAAAAAAGTTGGCCACAGCAGCCGAGCAGCCAAAAAAAACACCAACTCACGAACCACAAGCCCAACCCAGCGTATACGAGAACCCAAGTTCCCACCAGATCTGGGTTTGCCCATCGATTATTGGGCCATTAAGGAAGCTGAAAAAGAAAAGAAGAGATATACTGCAGGGGCCAATTATGTAAGAGGTGGACTTTTTTTTTCTCAGGCATCGCAAACAATTCAAAGCGGCTTCGATTCGCTCTGGCGGTTGTTTCATCTTTTTTTTGATATATTCATCTCTAAAACAATTGCTGTGATCTCCCGACAAGCTGCGAGCCTGGTGCCTTGCTGTCGATAGCCTCCATAATAAAACATATCTTTATCTATATATATACATACATACGTCTATATACGTTCGGTGTTACCCCTTGTCTCCCTCTCACCGTCCGTCCGGTTTTTCCAGCTCGGGGAAACAAATAAACAAATAATAACAACAATGGCTCCCTCGCACGAAGCAGACGGGTCAGAGGACGTCAACGACTTTCTCGTTCGCATTCGAGAACTAGGAAATAAGCGGGACAAGGAAGACGAAGAGCGGACGCGAAGGCTGGAGGAAGAGATACTACAGGGCCGCCGGGAGAGACAGGCCAGGCGAGCTGGTATGCCATAAACTCCTCTCTCTCCACAGCAACCATAGAATCCCTTTTTTCTATTCCCGATCTCCATTTACGTTAACTTATTTAATCTCTTGTATCACTATTAATATAAATTAATAATCGCTGATGTTTTTTTTTGTTGTTGATATCAGAGCGCGCTCGGTCAATTTCTCCCACCAAAGACTCGCCCCTCCAGCAACAGCTAGACGAGCTGATACAGAGAGATTCTCGGCCGTCAACACCATTATCACACTCGATACGGCCCCCTGTCGACCTTTTGCCCTTATCCTCTGCTTCAAAAGACAGCAGTGGCCTGCCCAGACGCGATTCCGAGGCGCATCAGTCAGATATCTCTCCCAAGGAGCCCTCCCCAGATATCATGAAATCTCCTGCTCTCGGGCGGCCATTGTCCTGGAAACAGCGTCCTACGTCGCGGGACCTTGGCTCGCCGGCTCCTATCGCTTTAAAACCGGCTACGGAAGAGGAAAAACCTGCTAAAGATACGAGAACGGCAGACGAAGAAGACGATATGGTGT
This sequence comes from Microsporum canis CBS 113480, assembly GCF_000151145.1. NCBI lineage: Eukaryota > Fungi > Ascomycota > Eurotiomycetes > Onygenales > Arthrodermataceae > Microsporum > Microsporum canis. Next base: position 1,058,734 of record NW_003299164.1, on the reverse strand, counting down.
CCCGGGCACAGATTGCTCAGTCCCTTAGTTCAAAGGATCCATCTTTCTTTAGACAGACTAGTGACAGAGGGGAAAGCTCGCGTGCATATAGGAGGGCACATAATTCCTCATTGTCTGAAGTTTCGACGAGCCGACCGAACGTGAAACTGCCGGGACTCAACCGGGAGGTCGTCAGTGATCTGGGTGCGCGCCCGGTCTCCGAACAGGGTGACGAGGGATCACGCTCCCCCTCGCGGACAAGCTCCGTTTTTGGTGCGAGTGGCTTTGGGAACAGGTACTCGAGTGTATCATCCGTGTCAACTGCTGGGCTTGGTTCTCCTGTACCTTTAACAAGCCCACGCAGGCACGAACGGGCATCATCCATATATGAAGAGCAGCAGACAGGAGAACATCTGACAATGTCTCCTACCCAAGGCCGGATTGCATCTGACAGACCGCCCTCACCAACCAAGGGTCTTGGTGGGTTTGTCCAGAGTGCCATGCTTAAGCGTTCTGACAGTGTCTCTAAACGCTGGAGTGCTCAGCTGCCAGCCAACTCCCTCCGAGGAGGCGGAACCAGACCTCTCCAGTCCCCAGGAATGTCCCCTGAGGGGTTTACGGGACTACCCTCGACGAGACCCGGTTCGCGGCCTGATTCCCGACCCGGATCGAGTCATAGTGACGCAACTGTAGTTCGCGGTGAAGGAGATGATGCGTCGGTGATAAGCAGATCAACTGACGTCTATGCAAGGCCCCCATCTCGACGCAGAGAATCAGTGAGTACAGCTAGTGGAAGAAATTCGGATCTCCCGGTAAGCCCTTCCAAGACTATGGACCCAAGGCGATGGAGCCCAACGAAAGCATCTTGGTTAGAGAGTGCCCTCAGCAAACCGGATTCCCCTAAACCAAAACCCCGTGTGCCAGAGGAACCGGAATGGAAGAAGGGCCTGACGGACAGACTTAGAAAGGCAAAGGAGTTGAATCAAACCGATAAAGGAGATAATATGGAGTCCGAAAAGGTTGTGACGCCTACAGGGAGCCAACCGGCTCAAGATCTATCAAGCTCACCGGAAAAGCCTGACAGTCCAGCAGCCAAGCCCTCCTCGGATTTGAAGATAGACCCCCCTCAGGAAACTATAGAATCTTCCAGCCCTAGCCCGTCCGAGGCCCTCTCTCCCAAGGATTCAACCAAATCTCCTCCAATCCCAGCAAAGAGTGAATTCCTGAAATCAGAATCAAAGGGACCAGTCCTCTCTTCCACCCAAGATACCCCTTCTAAACCCGCCATACCCAGCGTAAAATCATCCCAAATAGATTTCCGCGGTAACTTACGTCGTCGTGAAACTACCGACGATAGTGTTAAAAAGGACGAGCCAGAGTTCAAGGCAGTGTTTGGTAGATTACGGCGTGCCGAAACTAAGAATTATGTTGCTCCTGACGAACTCAAGGGCAATATCCTTCGCGGCAAAGCCGGGTTGACCGTCACCGGCGGTCCCAAGAAAACTGACAGAGTTGATGATTTTAAGGAGAGCCTCTTGAAGCGCAAGGAGGCAATGAAAGCTGCGGGAGGGTCTATTCGCCAGGATAATAGTCCGGGAAACAATCAGCCACCGCAAGAGACCACGCCTGAAGCTATCCTGGTGAGACAAAACTTAGGCAGATCGAACAGTATAAGGAGCACTTTAGGATCGAAGAACCTACCTACCAAACCACTATCAAAGCCAGCCGCTCTTAATTCTTCTAACGAGCCCCCCAAAGAAAAAGAGAACCAAAATCCCCAGAGCTTAGAATCACCGCCTACAAAATCCCCCCTTCCACCGCCACCTACAGATACTCCCGTTGCAAGCGCTACTGCCGCTCCTCTTAGTAATGATACCCCATCACCAGCCATAAAAGGCAAACTTGGGAACCGTATGAACCCCATGCTAGCAAATCTTATTGCTCGAGGGCCTCCAGCCCCGTCTAAGGGATCCCCTCCTTCAGCCGTATCCTCGAGTTCCACCTCTGAACCATGTAAGACGGAAGCATTGACCCATATGACTAAATCTCGCGCCAAGGGGCCCAAAAGACGTTTACCTAAGGGTGCTACAAAGGAGTCAACGTCACCAGCAGCCCAGTCTAACGACACTGCTCGCAAGAATCTAACTGAGACCAAGCCGGTCGTAAAAGACCGTGTGCCATCTACGAAAACAGAACCAATTGCCATACCGAAGCCATTAAACTCGGAGGTCAAGAATAGATTCCTAGCATCAAGTGGAGAAGAGAAGAACCCTGGCACCTCGCTCCCTTCATCCCTACCATCTACTCCTTCGATAGGGCGCCAGTCAACCAAGGCAGATATTGGGATGCCCATCCGATCAAACAGCAGTCCTGCCGCCAACAAGGATAACAAACCTAGCCCTCCCCCCAAATCTGCAACCCTCTCCACTTCTCCACTTAGCGTTGAGAAAACAGCCCCAGTAAATGACTCCCCACAACCTCGAAAGAGCCGACCAGAGTTTCCGCCCGAGAAGAAGTCACCTCTAACGGAGGCTAAAACCGGACCAGCAGAAGCCACCACTTTAGCTCCGCCGCGCCTAGGGAAGCCTTCGTTCCTATCAAGTTTAAACACCACTCGATTGAGAGAGCAATCACGTTCACCCTCTCCGACAAAAACACCAGCCTTTGCTCAAAGCTCCGAGGTATCTCAAATATTCTCTAGTTTCTTCCTCAGCAGGCCAACTGCTGAAGATAAGGTAGAGATTGACCCTCAGTCGGTCATGATGGGAAGGCCTGAGACATTCCCAAAGATCAAAACTCTTGCAAAGCAAGTTTGGGAGTTAACCGGTGACGGAAAGAGAAAGGACCTGCCTGCCAACCAGGAGTATATCTTGTTTGATGAGAGTATGTACATATGCGTTCATAACTTTGAAAAACCTACCGGCAGTAAAGCCACGGAGGTGCATCTATGGTGCGGTGACGGGGTTAGTGAAGCAACCGCCGAAGATGCACAACTATTCGCTCGCAAAGTCGCAAGAGAACATAACTGCAGGCTCGAACTCTTGAAGCAAGGGAAGGAAACGCCAAATTTCATGCAAGCCCTAGGTGGCATCATGATCACACGCCGAGGACCAAGTAGTCGATCTGGCTCTTCAGCTCAGTATATGCTTTGCGGAAGGCGACACATGGGCCAGATTGCATTCGATGAAGTCGACCTATCAATCAGCAATCTCTGTTCCGGATTCACGTACATAATATCCGGCAAAAACGGCAAACTCTTCCTATGGCAAGGACAAGGAAGCACTGCCGACGAGATTGGATGCGCCCGCCTGATCGGAATGGACATTGGGCCTACGGGTGAGATCGAAGAAGTCGCCGAAGGTCAGGAACCGAGCAGCTTCTTCGAATCTTTCCCAGGCCCTAGCCAGGGAAAGGCAGTGCCGCCATCAGCAGACTACTGGCAGTTGAAGCCTAAGCACGAAAAGTACGCTTGCCGACTATACCGCATCGACCACGAGCTCGGCCAGTGGTTTGGAGCCAGCTTCTTTAACCGCCGCGCAGCTTCATCCCCGGTATCTCGACCCAATGATACAGTACAAGAGATTGAGCCATTCTGCCAACGTGATCTAGATCCAGCACACATCTACGTTCTTGATGCCTTTTTTGAGATCTTCGTGTAAGTTAGACCCCCTGAACCAGCCCGACATTTCTTTAGTTATTCCAATATCTAATACACCCTCTTAGAATTGTTGGTGATCGATCAAATGCACGTTCGGCAGAGTTTGCGTCTGCTCTCGTATTTGCCCAAGAATACGGAATTCTCGCTGTCTCCGAGCAAGACCGCCCATTCCTTCCAAGGAGTCATGTCGTTCTCGAAGGCCTGCCAACCGAATGCAAGCGAGCGTTCAGAAACTGGAATGGCAGACACGCCCCGGGCACACTGAACAAGACTCCCATTGTCGTTCCGCTGGCCGTGGCAATTGATGCAATCCGATGACAGATTCCATGATTCACCCCCATTCCCTTTTACTTCTGTATTAGCATTATCTTCTATTCTCTGTGTTCCATCTCTTTATTCACTTCTAATTCCATTTTAGCGGTTTTTGGAGGCTATTAGTTCTTTTTTTTATTTCATCTGCTTTCTCCTTGCTACTCGCCATTTTTTGTCTACCCGGGTTCTGTACAACGTTTAACGAAACTCAGAAGTAGGGCCAGAAAACATAGGATGCTACATGGCATAGACCGCATAGACTGCTAGGATAGTTACTATCAAACAGCGCGACTGGGCTACATGCATGGATGGACGAACCAAAACCACCAATGAAACGCGGAACATCAACGTCAGCCGTCTAAATAGTGAGCATCCGCCATGGAGCCTGATGGTTCTGTACGTCCAAGTCCTGAAATGAGCCGAACTGTGTATGCACAAGGCTTTTGTATTTAGACAGGGCTTTACACTCGACAGGAACCCAGCTTACCCCAGATTTGTTTCTACATACAGTCCGCAGTTCGAAATCTACCCCCCTTAGTCCACGACCTGGATCTAAAGTACGAGTATAATTGTCTCTACACGACTGGAACGTCGATTTAGGGAACTTCACGGGGAAAATATAAGCTACCTCTTATAAATAAAACCTTTAAGCTCCCAGTTTCTATCGAGTCGGCAGGAAGCTAGATAGCCTCAGTATCAAAAGCTGTGGAGGATTGGATACAATTGTGAGGCTTGGTGAGCTAAAGACGCTGCAGTACCAGTTACTAGTTACTAGTTAACAATAGTAATAGATATAGTATCCAGATCTGAACCAATTCCAAGGCATGAGTCCTAATACTAATGGAGTTACCGAACGGTGGATTGTCTTCCATCTATATATTGAAGTTCATTCGACTGTTCGCAGACTATGAGTGCCCCGCGGTGGTATATCGGAGGAAGAAGGCTGGGAAGTACACGGTCTATTATACCAAGCAGTAAATCAGAGAATGACTATTTGAATTCAGATGTGTAGAGCTTGAACGATTTAGTAGCATCAAGCTTGTCGCCCCTTTGAAGTGTACGGCCCACGCTCCAGCTTCCACCACCCTGCCATGACGTAGCAGGGTGGTATAAAAAGATTTGCTTGGATCTTCCCCCCCCAGAGCCGCGATAGAAACAACCTGTCGATGAATCATCGTCTCTCTCTCTCTAATGCCCGAAGCTTTCGAAGGTTCGGGATAACAACATTATCGACCACGTCGCTACTATTGCCAGGGCTGAAACAACGAGCAAAGAGACTGCCCAGGGATCTAGCGCATTCGATGCGCTGTGCATTACTTTTACAAATACATAGGTGTAGGTATACTCGGGGAGAAAAGCTAGGCTGGAATAAAGCCCATAGACCTAATGGGCCCGTCTGCCTTTCCGCGCAAGTTTGCAACGGAAAGATTGTAAATATCCCCCGGATTCCTACCAGGGAAGATGCAGCTGCCAAAGAGTTGCCTTCTTGATATGGGAACCACCTGGTTTACATTACCTGCCGGCGCAGGAAAAATCGGCTAGTATTGATTAGTAGTTGCAAAATAAATTCTCAAATCAAGCATGGCGGTTACTTACCTCAGTCTGTAGTAAGACAACATTGCCAGCAGGATCCTTTCCATGAACATGCAAATCCCCTTTTACCCTACCGCCACTTATCTTTGTCCATCGAATTAATAGTACTAGTTCAACAGATGCACCTCCGACAAGCCAGAGATCCTTGTCGGCATTCAACCGTGGCCAAGACTCTGACCAGCCTGTCTCGACAGCGACTGTTGGTAATGGTAAGGTGTCTGGGAGGATACACGCATCGGGCTCTTTTGTAGCGGAGGTGTACGGAGTTGCAAAACCCTTAAAAGCTAATAAGACAATGTCAATCAAGTCGAACTTCAAAAAGGAGAAATAAAATAAAAGCTGAGATAGGTACAAAATACTCGTTCCAACCCGGAGATTGAGTTCCTTTCTTTCTGCTACCGTCAAGAACCCGACTACAACCATATCAAGCAGCTCATTTGAAAGCCACTCCTGGTGGCAGTCATGAACCACAGTCGGCATAACTCGGGCGGTCAGGGCTTGAGTCAACGGGTTGTAGGAAATCCTTGAACACCTGATATAAGTTGTTTTGAATCTTCTTGTGGTGGTTGCTTTTGGTAACGTACCGGGGAAGAGCTCTTTCAATCTCGGGATCCTCTGAAAATGAAGTTGCGATCTGGAATCCGGTAGAAGGAGGAATATTTTGAAAAGTCAAGTCAGCAGGGTGATTTGTGTTCAATATCACTTTTCGGATGTTGTTGAACAACTTCTGAGCAGATGGCTCTTCCGGTGGAATGTTTGTGTTGCTCCGTAGAGAGCGCATTGGGCCGGTGGTGCTCCCCATTGTTGTCAGATACTTGATAGCGATCAGTCTGTCTGCGCGAGAAACTGTATCTGTTCGACCACTTCTGAGAGAATGGACTTTCGACCAGAGGTGAGACTTGTGGTCGTCGGGCGTGCCAGTGCAGTAGTTGTTCTGGAAGATATGAAGCTGATACTCGAGGTTGATACTCGAGGTTGATACTCGAAGCTGATACTCGAATAACCAAAAACATAAGCTCAAGCAAGTGGAGAAAAGGCGCTAGTCCCTATAGGGGAATCCCGTGACGCGGTCTCCTTTCCGCTCGTTTCTGGCCATAAAGGGACTATTTATAGCAGGGCTCCGCTAGTTGCCAAGGTTTATCAAGACGTCTCACCTTTGTTCCACCACAACCTTCGATGTCAAGAGAAAACACACCACAAGCCAGAAGGAAGAGAGGACGACACCAGAACATCCTCCAGACAGCTGGCATTCCAGCCTATCTTAACGCTGTCATGCATTGATTGAGCAGACCTTGTCTATCTGCCGAGGCACTTCTGGTTTCGGGTATCTTGGAGGGGGAAAGCAGCCTATCCTGGCAGACAAACAGCCAGTAATATAACAGCCAGCAGGCGAGAACCAGACTCGAAAACCTGAGGGGAAGCTGGAAAAAGGAAAAGTAATTAAGAGGAAAACGGGAAAAATCGACAGAAAATGGATGCTCTCATAGCCACGGAACTCGCCAAACTAGACCCCTCGGTCCCCTTTCGAGCGACCAAGTCACACCTCCATTACACCTGGGCGAAAACGTTCTATTCTCGACCGGAACTTTACATCCAGCCCGAGTCAGTTGCCGAAATCGAAAAGGTAGTCACTCTTGCGCGCAGATGCCGTCGACGTATTGTGACCGTTGGCAGTGGTCACTCGCCTTCCGATCTAACCTGCACATCATCATGGGTAGTCAACCTGGACAATTACCGTCGAGTTCTCTCGTTTTCGCGTGATACGGCTATCGTCACGGTCGAGTCGGGTATACGGCTAAGACAGCTTGGCATTGAGCTAGAGAAGAACGGTTTGATGCTTCCTAATCTCGGTAGTATTGACGACCAGTCTGTGGCAGGTGTGATTTCAACCGGAACACATGGCAGCTCACTCAAGTATGGCTTGCTATCCGAACGCGTGTTGGGATTATCGATAATGCTTGCGAATGGCCAGGTTGTCCGATGTAGCGAGGCGACCAATCCCTCTTTGTTTCGTGCTGCACTGCTGTCTCTCGGAGCGATTGGTATCATCACGGAGATGACCTTGCAGGCTGTACCTACTTTCAATATCGCCTGGCAGCAGTCCCTGAAGACATTGCCACAGGTATTGGATACGTGGGACTCCGGATTATGGACCTCTACGGAGTACGTGAGGGTGTGGTGGATGCCTTATATGAAGCGCGCGATTGTCTGGCGTGCGGACAAGACCGACCTACCAACGCATGATCCCCCTGCCAGCTGGTATGGTGGAGCTCTTGGCTACTTTGTCTACCATAACCTATTGTATCTCTCCAACTACGTTCCCAGGATCCTACCGTGGGTTGAGTGGTTTGTATTTGGCATGCAGTATGGCTTTACGCCCGGAAAGACTGTTACTGAGGCAGTTCAGCCAGCTCGCACTGGCTTGTTGATGGATTGCCTGTATTCTCAATTCGTCAACGAATGGGCAATTCCACTGGAAAAGGGTCCAGAGGCCATTACCCGACTGTCCGCCTGGTTCCATGGTGACCAAGAGACTGCACGCATACCGTTTAGCTCTGAGTCTGTATGGGTGCATTGTCCCATAGAAGTACGTGTCTCCGATACTTCAATTTCGAAGACTCCCCGCCCTTACCTAGACTCCACATGCCATGACGGCCCTACCCTCTTCCTGAACGCTACTCTTTATCGGCCTTACCTTCGTGATCCTCCTTGCAGGGAACGGTACTATGAGGCATTTGAATGGCTTATGCGGGACCTAGGCGGGAAACCACATTGGGCTAAAAACTTTGGAGAGGACCTTGGGTATGAGGCACTTCGGGGAATGTACGGAGACAATTTGGATAAGTGGCTTCAAGCCAGAAATGAGGCTGATCCTGATGGAATGTTTCTGGGTGCGTGGCACAGGAGGCACCTGCTGCCCTCCTCTACTGCTGCACCGCAATCACCTGGTCAGACTTTAGCCTTTGAAGAACAGCTAAAAGAGCAACGGGCATTAGGTGTGCCCGGATCCGGGGATGGCATTGAGTGGATTGGCACCATCCCTGGCCCTACCCCACACGGCAATAGGGATCTAGATGATGCTGCGACTGCACCCGATGGCCATCCAAGCCCGCCGACAACTTCTGCAAGTGAGGAAAGTTTTGACCACCTTGCGAAGGGGGAAGCAAGCATGACGCTGCCATAGCAGTCTACCAATTCGGAGTTCAATTCTTACGGCATCTCTCTCAACTCTTTCGGTGTGTAGGAGAACCCATACTTTTCGTTAGTGATTGATATAATATATTTATCATATATTTTCTGATGATGATTTGCGCCTGTTAGTATGTTTTGGTATCGTATCAGAGAGGCGGAAAACTGTATAAGTGACCTGCAGACGCGCTGAATACGTATCTCAAATCATATTTTTAATTTAATAACGAGCGCTGTGAGTGGACAACAATCGCTTGGAAAAAACCAACGGGATCACTTCCCATGCGCCACTCAAATAACCCTTGGTCGAATTGAAATTACCCCATTTATCAGTTAGATGTCTCCCTTTCCAGAATTCAAGGGTAATAATATTATGTAGCCATTCAATACAGATATAAGTTTCCTACCATGCCAATATTCCATAGGTCTAAGAGGACAGGCTTTCTCAGGCCTCTCCGTCGACTCAACCCAAGCAGCAGATCAACCATCATTTCCCTAATATGTACAGAGTACCTATAGAAGCAGCAGAGTTAAGGCGCAGGAGGATCGCATATCCGTGTCTAAACATAGCGTATCAACAAGGCATACAGGCAGCTCCGTGTAAGGGTTACCTAAGCCATAAAACATTCGATGTGATAAATAATTCCTTTTTTCTAACTTTCCTTTTCGGCGTTGTCTCTCTCTCTCTTTTTTTTTTTTTGCAATTTGTAATAAGAGGTCGATTATGACAAAATTCCAAAGAAGGAAGAAAGAAAGCAAGAAACGGGAAGTATATCGGTTAAGCTAGAGGATGGAGAATGGATCAATAGCCGACCTGAGAAGATAACTGGTCAGAAGGCAATAATGTACCTAAAGTTAGCTTCAGCGGCATTTGAACATGGCCCTTGTTAATGCAGCCCCCTGGCCACAACCTTCCCGTATCCCTGCACATTGACCACACCCTGTTGCACGGGCTCTGTTCGCCAAGTAGTCTCTCAGCTGTTCCCCTCTCACAATAAATGTACGCATCCGCCCCATGCGTGTAACAGCTGGCAGGTTGAGATGTGCACCGTTTATACCGTTTTGAGAAGCGCCAACCGGCGCCGGGACGTTATCAATGATGAACGGGCGCGAAAGCAAGGAATGCAAGGCCCGCTGGAGTGGCAACCGTATAGGCAAAGCCGCCAGCCGCCCTCGCACCCTACTATGTAGGTGCAGGATGAAAGATACATACATTATGTGCATGTCTGTTGGCAAGGTAGATCGTAACCCATGGGTTACAAGGGTCAATTCGTAATGATCTCCCGTCGGCTGTGGGAAGAATCGAGCTTCCTACATGATTACAACCCTGAAAAAGAAATGAGAGCCTGTTCCTGCACATAACGGGAATTATACTCCACTGTAATGTCCCATGGGATAGGAAACTCTGGCCACAGAGAACAGAGCGGCATGGATAAAGTAGCCTCTGACATGGGATATGCTCCCGTCAGCCGGGTGTTTTTGGTATATAAATCTTCCGTTGATTCTAGACTGCACAAGACGTATCTGTTGAGGTTTATTTTCCCAAGGATTCCTAGCCTAGAGTAATGAAGAATATGCATGGATTATAAATGCAGCTTCGAGGCTGCATCTTTCAGAAAAATTAACCCGTGAACGGAGAAACAACAATCCTTGCATGTATTAGCAAGGCATCACTGTGGTTGACGATGTCATTGGTAGCTTGAGTGGACAGCCAACAGTTAACAACCCCGATCTATAGGTAGGTCTAGGACATGGCGTTGCATGCCAAGATATGTATGTGAGACCACTATTTTTAAAGGATAATATTTTGCAAGTCAACAGCATGCATACTGCTTGACAGAATCAATATCGATGATCAGGGAAATTGCTTTTCAAGTGCCCAGGCCATCAATAGTAGTTGTGGAGGTGAAAGAGGGGCCGAATACGGAGATCTCCCAGCTATGAGAGTTAAAACTTGACGCTTGCTGGGTGTTGGATAGGCCAAAAAGCTGTTAAATGTTAGCCTAGTCTAGGGAATAAGGAACTCATTGGGTGGAAAAATACCGTGGAAGAAAATAAGCAGCATGCGTGTGTATGTATGTCAGTACCTTGTATATGCATCCAATGTCGTACATCATTGACGTACATAATACATAATATAGCATGTATGTTCATTAAAAGTACGGCTTGACGCGCAGATGTCGTTTTAGAAGAGCGCTGAGTGGAGGGAGATAGACTGTGAGCTATCATTTTTTATTACGAGGTGGTTTTAAGCTTATCTAAGCTCAATCTGGTCCGTGATTCGAGGTTAATCTTATCTATAATCACGTGATGTTGTCACTTTATCGGCCGTTCTTGGTTAGGAACGTCGCTTGCGTCCTCGCTGACGACCGATGCCCTTGTATCCAAACACCAAAAAATACCCAAGGCGTGTATGTACATGGATGGCTTGCCCCCCTTGTACATCGGGCCTGCGAGGCCATCGAATACCGTCACTGGCACCGACATGAACGCTACATGACTGAGAACAGTCCCACTACTGCCGCCTCAACGCAAGTCCAGCCATGGAGCCAATGGGTCTAGAAGGGACTATCAAGTACCTTTACCTGTTGGAACGCGGTTCGCTCGAGATGGACGCTTACATCTCGGTACTAGTTACAGAACAAAACACGAAATATTCCTCCTGGGGAAGTACAAAGTACAATAAATACCCCTCTGTGGCACTGAAAAGCGCCGTTCTGCAACCCCCTCCAATCCTCTCCCCCCTGGCTTTTTCCGTCCATTGGCCAAGTGAAGGAAGAGTGATCATGTCAATCCAGATATTGGGTTACAATGATAAATTTTGGCCACTACCGCCGCACGTGAAGAGACGGGTCATTTTAACTTGGGCTTGTATACTCTGGCAAATTGCTATCAGAGTTACTGACCAATTTACCTTACTGGCGCGGTTTGCGTATGTAAAATTCCAAGTTTTTTAAGCAGCAAATGGCTGGCTATATTGCTTCTGCTGTTTTTTTGCTGCCACGACTCGAATTGGAACGCCATTCCTAACTCAACTGTAAATCATCCACTACTGCAGCTGAAACGGCCCCTTCGCGGTTATCAGAGAAGCCAATTAGTTATGGAGCACTAGATCTGATACTCTCAAAATCCATTCCGTCGTCGTGTGACTGACCCTAGTCAGAGGGACAAGACGGATAAAATTTGCCAACCATCAGGTCGCTAGTAAGCCTCGGGTTGCCATACAAGCTGAGACGGATACCTACCCTGGCTCCAAAATGCAAAAAAAAAAAAAAAAAGAAGAAGAAGAAAAAGGAAAGCGATTGAAAATAGCGCCATTTTTTGCTTTTTACTTTTTTTTCAATCCGTCGGTTATTCCCTTGAGTGCAGCTTTGAATTCTTGAGTTCCTCTCGGCTGTCCATGTTGGTGCCCAAGTCTTCCTGGCTAGCAATATCATAGGCAAAGCTTCAGTGCTACACGCCCGCCTCGCTTTATTCCCTTGCATTTGCCCCCTTCCCATTGTGGAAACCGGGTCGGCCCGTTACCAGTGATTGCCGCAATGAATTCTCCACTAATTAGTACTGGCCAAGTCACCCTCCCATCACGCTGTGGGGATCGGGAAGGGCCCGTGGAAAGTTGTCATTTACAGGAGACTATCCCCATGCATATAAGCACAGCCGCTAGTAGCTAGCTAAGCCAGTACTTGCATCCTCCCCACCCCTTTTCTCTATCTCCGAACCATTACAAAGGTACTTCTTTTTTATTCCCGTGTGAGGTGTCGAGCTTCTTCATATTGGCGAAACGAAACATTCCGATACATGAGAGTGACGAGAACTAATTCCTCCACGTCATCCCCACAGTTTGGGGCTTTAAGGTGATCAGTTTCCAGAAGACAGCCATAGGCAGGCACGTTTAAAAACTTGCAGCATATCTACCTCCTACATCGGCAGCCCATCAAGAACATAAAACATCCTCACTATATCACAGGACTCCTTTCCCCTTTCGTGTTTCCAATCAAGCCATTGTCGTGCTAACCTCCCACGAGCCTTGTTTTGTTCAAATAGGGAACTCTTTTTTGCCTTATTTTCTTTTATTCCCTTCTTACACACTGTTGATTGTGCAATTGATATCTTCCCTGCCTTGTAATTACTATCCTACCCCTCCTTGTTGATTAGATTATTTTTCAATGCCGCAACCACACCCTATCTATCCAAAACTTCATGTTTCATCCAGACTCCCGGAGTCGTTGCCCGCTCCGGGGGCAATGGTAGCTATCTCCAACTACGGGCATATACAACGTCCCCGTGAGTCGGGCCAGCGTCATCAGGTCTTACGGACCAAACGGAAACATGTTCTCAAAGCCTGTGATCGATGCAGGGTGAAGAAGACAAAGGTATATCCAGTGGCAATTGACTTTGTCCCTTTTTTTTATTATTATTATTTCATGGGTTTTCTATTATTATTAAATGGATGCTAATAGTCTACGTGATTGTAGTGTGACGGAAACCAACCATGCTATCGATGTGCTATGTATAATCATCCATGCCTTTTCCGGGAGAGGAAGGCAACACAAACCAAGGCATATTCTAGAGGGTGAGGAGAATGGTGTCTCATATTCCATCCTGGGGCGTTTGGGGAAATACATCATTAGTTACATATAACTTACTATGTGGTGTACAGCTTCGTTGAAATGCTTGAATCCCACCATGCTCTAGTTGTGAAGGCACTTCAGCAGCTATATACTCATTGCATCAACAACAAGTGCTTTCCAGGAGAACCTATCGAGCTTGTTGATGGGTATCCCCTAACACACGCCATTCTGGATCGACTCGGTCTCATCAAGCAGGCTGAAGAACATAACATCACGCATGACGTAGAAGCCGAACTCGCGGCAGCCGCAAAGTACTGGAAGAACGAATCTTCAGGGCCAAATTCCCCAGATCAAGACAATTCCTCCATCGAGCCATGTTGTCCACTCGACCGGTCCCGATCTAGCGACTCATGTTCGACATCCACGCCATCTGAGCCGGATGTGATCAAATGCGAGTCTTCGCCCACCACTGGTGTACACGACGCTTTCCGGGTATTTGGGCGTGAAGAGCCGTTTTGGCCTATGAACGGTGATGCCACCCTCGCACATGCTGTTCCTGAGTATAACCGTGCAATGAATTCCACCAGTTTCAACAGCGTGCCGAATAATTACTCTCACACACATCCCAGCCACCAAGCAAGTACCCTTTCCTGTAACAGTATTCCCTCGCCAGTTGTGGCGAATAATGCAACCATGGTTGCAAGCACCTGTTCACAAACAGATTCCCGGATCGGTTACCCAGCTGTGGCTACTGTTCATTACCCGGGGTATCACCATCCATACCATGGGGTTGATCAACAAACCGCCTGGAACCCGCAGCAGGGATGGTCTGGGTAATGAATACATTGTTGAATATGACAGAATTTGCTTCCGATGGTCCTCACCTATCCGATCTAAGCCTGTCCCCAGGCTGAGTCTATATCCGGAGCGTCACAGAGATTACCAAATCCGTCCACATCTCGTCTACCTACGTCGATATAAAGTCATATTCTCCGTCCATCGTTTTCTGTCCATGTTTCCCTTGCCATCATCCACTAATACATATTTTTCTCACGAGCTCATGAGATACCCATACAATTTGTTTTATTACGACTTACCGCTATCCTACCGCCACGACTGTATACATTGCGTATATTCTCGTTGACCTCTTGGAGAAAAAAGTACAACCATGTGAGAGACTTATTGTACGATTGTCCTGCTGGACAGTTATGGGCCGAGTGACGGAAAGGAAGGAGAGTGCGTTGGCCTCTTGCTAGGCCCATCATTGCGTCCTGTTTTTTTCTTTTTACCCCGTTTCGTTTTCTTGTTTCTCTTTATTACTTGGTTGGTATGTGTAGGCTATCGGGATAGTAGTATTGCATAGGTTTTTGGTCGCATCGGCCATAGTTATTGCTATAGGGCTAATGCGGGAACTGGGAAAAGGAGGGATTGGCTTAGTTAACGTTACGATAGGCCATAGTTATATTTTCTTATGCACCCTCGCGGACGCAGGAAGCGTTTATGAACTATCATATCTGTACCAGTGTTATATTCATTAATTATCGTAGGTCAACTAACTAAACTTTACAGGGTGCGTATTTGTTGGTTTTGATGAGGCAAAAAAAAGAGCAAAAAAGAAACTCTCCTGACCCAGAATCGAACTAGGGACCCTTCGGTTACAATTGAACCAGTTACAGCCGAATGTCATAAACCAACTAGACCATCAGGAGATGTTTTTGTTGAATGGCCTTACTTTAGTATCCTTTTAACTGGCTGTCTTCATCCTTCTTCGCCTACTTAGGCACATTTGAAGTCGATTATAAGTGGTAAAAATGCGCTCTACAGGTGGAAATATATAAAGACATATAAAATATATTCATAAACACAGATAATGCACTGTTATATTACTCTAGTATTAATATACTCCATGCCCCCGAAGTTATGCTAACTCTTCTTTTCTCTCTTCATTTTCACGTTTCGCTTACTAAGCGGATATAGCCGCATATCACGTGCAATGTCGGCTATTTCCTTTTTACCCGCGAGTCTTTGCCGCGTTTTTTATATCCACGCCCACAAACAGTCAACAAAACAATAAAAAAGCACAAAAAGAAAAACTCCCCTGGGCTGGAGTCGAACCAGCGATTTCTCGGTTTCATATGGTTAACAATTACAGCCGAGCGCCTTAAACCAACTAGACGACCAGGGGTGTTCGGGTATCCGAAGCCCGGATTTAGTCGTCTATCACCAGCCCGTGGCGCTTCCTAAGCTGGCAAATAAACACCCACCAGTGCCAACCATCAGGCGCTTGATAGAGCATCCAAGCTATAGGCAATATTACTATAGCTTGACAAAAGCTTCTTTTCTCCTTGAAAAAAGAAAATAACAACGGTAGCAAGAAAAGAGAAGGTTAGAGTGCAGTTTAATTTTGGACGCCGCTGGTTCCAACCTATCACGTTTAACGTCACTTTCTACCAACGCCAACCTCATATCACCAATATCACAATACTGAAACTATAATCGTACAGCTCAACTGGCCTTTACGTGGTTGTCTGTTGTTGCGGCATAGTACAATGTCTCTCGTAGGGTTCGGACGCCTGATCCAGGGCCGTCTCTTCCCGCCTGCCAACCCAACTGCCTCCCTTGAAGGAAAAACTGTCCTCCTAACAGGTGGTACATCTGGCCTGGGCCTCGAAGCAGCGATAAAATATATAGACCTAGGTGTCTCCTCGCTGATAATCGGTTGCCGCAATGCTGAACGAGGAAACGAAGCCAAGAAGGTGATTGAAAAGAGGACTAAGCGTGACGGTAATACTGCGGATTTTAATATTCAGATATGGGCCCTGGATATGGCCAGTTATCAGAGTGTGATATCATTTGCAGAGAAAATCAACGATGAAATACCACGGCTTGATATTGCACTTTTGAATGCTGGGGTAATGCACAGGAAATATACCCTGACAAAAGATGGGTGGGAAGAGACACTTCAAGCCAATGCACTCTCAACCGCACTTCTGGGTTTGCTTTTACTACCAAAACTGAGAGCAAGCCGTGACACTATCACCGGCACTGCCGCTCATCTCACATTTATCTCGAGTGGATCTTACAGACATGCAACGACCGAAGAGCTACAGCCTGAGGGGACCAGCAGCATACTCCAGCACTTGAACAGTGAAGAGGCGTTTCGCGCACACTCTCAATACAGACTATCCAAAGTCCTCGTCGAATATACCACAAAGAGTATCGCTAATCTAACCCGCTGCGATGATGGATCGGTGGAAGTCATCGTCAACTCTGCCTGCCCGGGGTATTGTAGGTCGCGGTTGGGTCGCGAGTACGATGCCTGGCATGAGAGAATGTTTGTTGCTATTTTTGAGCGGATTTTTGGCCGGACGTCAGAGCAAGGTAGCAGGACCCTTGTAAGCGCTACGTTGCTCGGCGAGGAGTCGCATGGGAAATGGTGGAGAAGCGATCAATATCCAGAGTAAGATATCCAATTATACCCCTCCCCTTCCCTTGGGGATCAAACCTTTTCTTCGTTTCTATATTTGGGAACTAACTAGCGGTTACAGTATCTCGGCTACTCTTACGGGAACAAGCGAAGGAAAGGGATTACAGACACGAGCCTGGAAAGAGATTGTGGGGGAGCTCAAGCTTCGATCTCCCGAGGTTGAACGGCTCGGCTTGAGTGACGACATATGATAAAACTAACTCAAGGCCCCCTACCTTGGTGTAGATTCCGCCTACCCTCTTTCATATCTCTTATCTACGTTCTCATTTCGTCAACAAACCCCAACAAGCATGCCTTTATCCCTGAATGTATCTTATATTACAATGATCATGGGAAGGCTTTATTTTTCACATTGGGACAGCAACAGGCAGTCACCGGGGGTGGTGTGAGCTTCATCGCCAAGTCTCTTCTCAGTTACTCGTGACATGAAATGATGTCAATCCTCATTTGAGGCTGGCTTAAGCACTCACCTCCCATGTTTCTATTTGAGCCAAGTCGCATATGCAGGCTACCGGTCAGTGCTTGAGGGAGGGGCATCAAGCATCGACAGCCAACCAAGCCAACCAGGCGATATCCGAAGCTACCTCGATACGAATAAATATAGCATCTGGAGAAAGTGGAATACGGTAAATTCCGAGTCTTAAGCCAACTAACGGTGTTGGATATCTATAGATCCAGGGTATATATATATGGTCTACAGAGTATATGCTTGGCCCTTTCAGGTAATCTAATCACAAGAATTCATCCCCCTTGTCGTGGAACATGTACCCCAGAGGGGTAGGGGTAAGGCTGCAACGATGAAATCGATGGTTTTAGTGGGACCAGATGTTCCAAACCCCGAGGCGGGGGAACATTTCCAAGAATTGGAGGTGTCGAATAGAGCTGAAACGGACAGCTAAAAAAATAAATAATCTCACATGATACTGTGGATTCAAGGATATTCAATTGTTAAAGGAGCTTGACTGCATTGTATGTAACCAATGAGTGTTTCCCCCCTTTGACTACAGTGTCCATGACATGGATATCAAAATTGGACGCTGAGAAACGAGCCCAGTCCTTGGAAGCAACAAAGATGGCGGAATTGTGTCCGCTATGGTGGCTTGACTGAGAAATGATATCTCTTTCACACAAAACACCGCCTTTCTTCATGGATACACTAAAATTTGGCCGTCTGGCTATCTCCTTGCAAGGACACGGGTCCAAGGGGTCAGTGCACAATCATATTAGGTGACTCGATCGTCTATCTTCGCTGGGCCCCCATGGCCACGAGATCCTGTGGGAAGCTCATCCGGAAAAAGGAATTCGGAGTCGGATGGATGGAAGATTATGGCCGCAAGAGGCCGCGTTGCGTCAGAACCGTTTTAAACCAAGAATAGAGAGCCATATCGACGTTGTAGTCTGTCAGGGATACATAACCAGGGCTGCCAACCCCAGACGCTTTCCGTGTCAGCACTATTGCCTGTTCTCTTCACATTTTGTTGTAGGTATTCGCCCGATAAACAAAGGATGATGTTGCTCTTGGACCAATTAGCTCGAGAGGATGATCCCTGGTCTATGGACATGGAGAGGATGCGGTGCGCTCTGCGCATCACATTGACCGTATACGAAGAAACCGTGTGAGCCCAATCAACCCCACGGGAACCAACTGATCGGTTGGAAGAAAGGAAAACAAAGGAATACGGGGATGTTTGTTGTCTTGCTAGGCCGGGCGAGGCATCTATACCCTTCGTCTTATACGGCCTGCAAGGCTAAGCATTGCTTGCTCAGATGTATAGCCTTGTTTGGCCTGAGAGCCGGCATTTCCTGCTACTGCACATATAGCTCGAACATCTCCATCTCCATGTGCGTTTCTCTGTTTGGTTCGGCTCATCTCCCCTTGGATGGTTGAAACGGCAAGAAAGAGAGCAGAACACGGTAAAGAAAAGTACAAAGTTGGCCCATCGATGGCCCAACCACCCAGAACGCGCCGCCAAGCCAGAGCTTCGACCCATTATCAACGTCAACTTGAGACCTTCACAGCTTCTTCCTCAGCTTCATCTTCCTCCTTTGCTTCTCCCTCAGCTGGGCGGCTGGGAGTGGTTTCTCCAACTGAGGGCAAAGTTGCCATCCCCCGTCTCCCGGGAGCAGCACAGCAATCGCCAGCTCCAGACCGGAATCGAGTGAACCATGCATGTGAACCGTGCCGAAAACGCAAATCTAAGTGCGATGGTGTGCATCCGATTTGTTCTCGTTGCAAGAACCAAGGAGTTGATTGCATATATGCAGACGGAAAGCGAGAAAGGCTGAAACGGCAGGTCTCTTCCTACCCTTTCTATCATTTCTTTTAGATAAGACTATGGGTCTATAACCCCATACTATGCGCTTACGACGAATGATTCTTGATATCTTTCTAAACAGAAATTTAGAAATGCCGAAACGATGGCCATGAAGATAAGCGTGTACGAGAAACTCCTTACGAAACTCATACCTAGCCAAAGTCCTGACGTACAGCAGGCAATCAGAAACGCACTGCTCGAGGCAAGCTATCTTTCCGATAGATGCACTGTCCAGCTACTTGTCTAATGTTCCCTAGAATCCTACACTAGCTGAAGAAGATTTCTCAATGTCGGATGAAAACTCACCGTCTGCCGAAGAGATAATCGAGGATGAAAATTCCGTTACATTAGCAGTTGCCTCTCCACTACGAGCGTATTCCGGACGCCGGAAACCAGTGGAGTGTGTAGGTGAAACTTCGACTATAAGATGGCTGAGTACGCTTCTAGTAAAGCTACAGCTGTCAAATTTTATGTCTGATGGTAGGGAGCATCACCCAAGCAATTAGGTGGGCTGCAACTAACACGAGAGGAATCTATCAGGGCACATAATGTCAATGGCTCCATACGACTTGTCCTGGAAGTTTGAAACTACAGCGAAGATAGATGAAGTTAATGAAAAATGCACATATTTCTCCGGCGAGGTTGAGCTCCCCCAACTGGATATGATGTATGATGTGACCACACTACCACCCAAGGACGTTGCTGACCTGCTGGTGAATGCATATTTCACCACGGTTCATCCTCTTTTCCCTGTCCTCCCTAAGGTAAGATTTTTATCTCGATATAACTCCTATTATCATAACGGAAATGACCCTGTTGCCATATACCCTTGGCTCGCCCTCTTGAATATGGTGCTCGCTCTCGGATCATTGTGGGCTCGTTATACACGGATACCGACAGGTGAAGTAGAGGACCATCGCCTATACTGCGCTAGATCACAGGCCCTGGCACAGGGAATAGTCGACCCTCGCAGCTATCCCGACACGCATTCTTCGTTAGAGCCTATACAACTCATCGCAATCAGGGGAGTATACCAGCTTGCCACATATCAAATTACAGGGTATTTATAGTTCTTATACATCTTGATGCTCAATTATACTCTCATCAAGCACTAACCGTTGATCGTCAAACAGGGCATGGAGATCAGTTACCACAGCGCTGAAATTCGCCTATAACCGAGGTTTGAATTCAGAAGCCAAGTCATCTGAGTTTTCTGGTGAAACAAAACAGCTGGAGGCCCGGGTTTGGCACTCACTTCGATCTCTAGAGCAGTTCCTCTGCGTACTTACGGGGTTTTCGTCCGAATTACAGGGCCAGCTGATTCACATCAGGCAGCTCCAAACTAGCCCGCCTTCCTTTCTCAGAGGCCCTCCTCCACCAGCCGATTACGATATTCTCGGTAGCCCTTCGGATCTGGAATTGTCTGCCGTGTACTCCTTCGATGAGGAGTTCCCATCAAGTAACTTCTCAGCAGGGATTCGACTGGATGAGATTGTAGGCGAAGCAATAGCTTCTCTGTACGGCATGCAATCCTTTGACAATACCTGGGCCTATACCCAGCGCCTGGTAGCCGACCTAGATAACAAGCTTAACCAGTGGTATGCAACCATTGACCCTGGCTTTCCTTACTCCATCCAATCCATCGATATCTGCTGCCCTCCCTCCACGAGCCTAACATACCTGCACCTTCGCTACTTTAGCGCAAAGATACTCATCAACAAGCCTGCCCTCTGTGATCCCGCTGAGTTAATTCTAAACATCCCATACCAATCCGAGACCTCCAGACAGATGGATTCTGATGCAGCCACGCGCTGCGTCTCCGCTGCTAGACAGATACTCCAGCTTCTGCCGCTGAATATGGATATAATTGAATTACATGGAAAGACACCCTGGTGGTGCATACTTCACTATATCGTTCAGGCCAGTTGCATCTTGATAATGGAACTTTCCTTTGACGAGCTTCATGTACCGTTGGAAATTAATGATCTGATCCAACAGTCGGAACTAGCTGTTCGCTGGCTGTCTACTCTCTCCGGTACCTGTGAGTCGGCAAATAAGGCTTGTCTATGTATGAACAGCCTGCACCATCTTGCGCTATCAAAGCGCGAAAGAGCATCCCAAGGACGTTGCGAGTAAAGTAGTATGCTCTTATTTGGCAATTTATAGTGATATTGATTAGAAACCCGCTTTCGAGCTCACCTTCTTTTGCTGCCTCTATCTCCAATTACGGGATTCACTTTATTAACTACCATCCTTTGACGTTCAACATTGTAGGCAAACATTCACTTTCCACGACCTGTTTTACCCATTACATCCATCTACATTTCTACCATTGCATTTCTGGCTGGAAACAGTAATAAAGGAATGCTATTTGGTATACAACTAGCCAGCGATGAAACCATGCAGCGATGACTTCAGGTAACCAACCGTTGAAGTTCATCTTGTAACAACCTGCTCTATGAACTCTATCCCAAGTCTATAAACCTGTTAACCAGTCGGATTAAACCGCGTATGACATGCTCCGTTTTCATCGTCTTGAATAATTTGCAAGGCGACTCGTATTCTTACTACCTTAATGAACTTGATCGTTCGCTATCCACCACAGTCGACGGGTCTCACCTTTACCCTATTAGGAATATCCATTATTCCGACTATGTATGCTGACTGAATATGACTAAGCACTACTTTTTAGCCCCATCGCGGGTAAAAAACCCTAATTCTCAGCCTCAAGACAGCAAACATCAAATTCATCCCAACATGACCAACCTCAGACTATCTCTATGGCCGCTATTCCGTCTTTTTAATATTTTTATAATTGCTGGTAGCAACTAGTGTTAATTTTAAAGGTTTATCTAATTTTTCTCGACTTCACCAGTACAACTATATGCCAGGCATGTCTTGAACTTGCCCAAACCCCACCAGAAGAAGCCTGCAGCAAAAGTTGACTATTATCTTGAAACCCCTTGAAGGAAGCCGAAAAGTTGGCCCAGGCAATCAATACATCGAAAGATGTTATATCGGTACATTCCTTCAACCACAGAAACCATATTTAAGGAACTTGCAATATCTATAGAATATTTGAAGCATCTACATGTGTCTTTGAGTCCTCAGGAATAAAAGAGAGGAGGCACTGGCCATATTTTCGCAATTCTGCATCATAACAATATCCCACCAGAGCTTTTCAAAGATGTATGGAACGGTGCTTAAAAAATACCTGCTAAACAGGGCGCAAGTACTAACCCCCTTTTCAAGCTGGCATACTTCCCAACTTCCCAATATTATACCGTGGTGCAAGAATGCTTAAGGGCGGGGGCTCCGGCTACAATATTCAGAAACTGTCACAGCTTCTTGCACTGATTCGAATGCGCAATACGTGCAAGGAGTGTGGCTTTTCAACGATATCTTTACATCTCCTCTTGCATTCATTAGTGGGTCTGTATACGCCAGGATGATGATGATCAGCGCCACCGGCCATCGTTATCTGCTAGGAATATATGCTAGCACCCAGCTTTGGGAATAGCGAATGGCAACCATACCGACGAATTTTGCAGTTATACACATAGCTATTCCTTAGCAAGGAGAAGGAATATACCCAGAAACTTAATTGAGAAACCAGTTTCGACATCTTCTTTAATTCTCCCATGCTCTATATATTACGACTGGAACCCTACACACCGCGTGCAGCTTTAAAGAAGCTTTAAAGCCACATGAGAAGATCGTCTAAAGGAATAAAGGAAACTTGGCTAAAGATCATCCAGATAGGTTGGCATCACAGCGTGAACTTGCCAGAGCCAGGTTGATGGTTAACAACATTATACCTAAGAGTTGGACGGACCAGGTAGAAACTATCAAACACATCTAGTATCAACGAAACGAAGATACTATTAGAGAATAATAAAGAAAATAAGTCCAGTGATTACTTACAATATCGAAACAAGGCCTTGGCCTAGCTTTTGACGCAAAACCGTGTTCCTAAGAGATGTAAACGCTGTGAGAGCAAAGCATCAGTAAACATTTTGAATGATAATGAGTACGCGGTCTCTAGGGTACTGTTTTGCCCACGAGGAATGGCTTTCGGAAAGAACTTCATCGAGGAGCAATTTCATCAAAACATGCAGTCCTAATGCCCCTGGCTGAAGCCATGCTCAATATACCGTATCAAAGGCGAGTGTTTTACGGTAGGTGAAAGGCCAGGGGTGGTAGTATATCCGACAACAGAAAAAAGAGAAATATATGTAAGAGTAATATATACTTCATAATGATATTCTTAACAGTCGTAGATATTAATACAATCTTATCACTACTCATTTCATCAAAGCAAAGCAATAATAACACAGGCAACATCATAAAGCAGAAAAAAAAAAAAGAATAAAAACCAACCGTTCATCGCCGTTTTCCATTTTATCTTTCCTATACCCAGAAAAACGCCATGGCCATCAAGTCGTTGCAAAACATGAACTGCAATCTCTTTCGTCTCTTTCGTTGGTCATCTCTAGATAAATACGCCCTCACCGGATAATGGGGCGTGGAATTCACAGCCTAGACCTGCCTCTTCGCCCAGCTGTCTTAATTCAGACAGGATCTGGCTACGAGGAGATCCGTCGTCGGTCAGGGTATCTTTAACATGTATGATGTACACTGTGAGATCCTGCAGTGGTAGAGGGCGGGTCGTTCCGCCTATGGAAGTTCGATAGCGTGTTTGTTTGTCTGTTTTCGGTGTCGGTGTATTGTTGTCGGTGGTGGCATCCACGGGGTTGGAGGATGGTTTTGGCGGTTCGGGAGGATAGGTCATTGAGAATTCTACCTTCTCCAAAGACTGGCGGGTATTATGCCCTGTTGGCGAAGATTTTTTCTTGGGCACTGAGGGTGCCGGAAAGGATGAGGATGGTTTACTTTCCTTTGACTTTGGGCTGAGCGGAGCGTTAGACTGGTCTGCTGCTGCTGCTGGAGGCTGGGGGGGAGGCAGGGCGCTGCTGAAGGAAGAGGCTCGTTTACGCTTCCTCGAGTCGCTCTTATGTGGCTTCTGGGAGTCGAGGACCTTGCCTGCCAACACTTCTAGTTCGGCGATGAGATGGCGTGGACAGAGATGGCCGTATAGAGCGCTGTCTTCCACGGAGTCAGTATACGAGCATCGAT